>NC_065445.1:43178533-43526033 GCF_917563875.1 Diabrotica virgifera virgifera | reverse complement strand
ACTTCCGCTGTTTCATTTATACATTTTTTTATATTTCTCCATTCTGTTTCTATATCCTTTGTAGGTTTAGATTGTTCCTTCAGTTTTTTGTTCATGTCATCAGCATATTTAATCCTTATGTCTGGAGTATTCAGTTTTTCTACGTGCCATTTATTTTTTGTTGTCGTGTTTTTTAGTGTTCTTTTGACTTTTTGTCTTACTTTTGCAGTCACCATAAAATGGTCTGTGTCTGCATGTGCACCTCTTTGACTATTACTACACTTTTTGTTTTTTGGGCTGATATTTTCATATTCACTTCTTTAGCGTTAATTTGAATTTGTGCAGTAATCTTTGTAGGTGGTCTTCGCACTCTACTATTAACACGGTGTCATCAGCGTAACAAAGTATTTTTGTCTCTCTATCGCCCTCTATGAACACAATTATCACGAACTGCAACTGAATTAAACAAGTTTTATACTTTTCAAGTAAACGTAGAAATTAATCAGTCCGCTATACACAATACTCTAGCAATCAACATAAAACAAAGAACTATTTGTCTGTCTGATAGAATGACCTCGTTCTATTACACCATCATCCGGTCAAGTTTCCCATTGATCCAGCTTCACCAACGAAGTAATTAGACTTATCGATTTAAAAAACGGAAAACGGCGTAAATGTAATTAAGACATTACTCCCAATTAAACGTCTAGACACGAACCATAGCAGAATTTAATGTGCCAATAAGTTTGAAGGACGTCGATATAGAAAACCGCAGGAGAATGACGATAATAAATTATCAATTAATCCAGCAAGTCGATTTACCAGTGCGATAAAAATTCTTTACAAAAAATGAAATTGAATATGAAAATTTATAATGAAATGAAAATATTTCGATTGGTAATAATTTTCATTATTATTAATATTTCGTCTGTTGGAAATATGTTTTGAGTTTTGATTATTGGAAATGTATTGAATAACACTGGGGCCGGCGCGGCGTAGCCGAGTGGTAGTGTGCTAGGCTAGCGTGCCGGTGGTCCGGAGTTCAAATCCTACCGCCGGCAAGAACAACTAGACATTTTTAAAATGTTTATAGGCCCCAGGTCGACTCAGTCTGAATAAAATGAGTACCTTGGGTAAAACCAGGGGTAATAATAGGCGGTTGAAGCGTAGCACTGGCCCTGTTACCTTCCTTGTATACCGTAGGCCCTAGATATAGCAGACTACCCTGCTATACTCCCAAAGCCACGTGAGCGGTATAAAACGGGAGACTATTATTATATTATTGAATAACACTCTACTCCATGTTTATTTAACTTTTTGTGGCGCGAACGTAGTATAAGTGCAGAAGTGGCGCTATAAAGTGTGACCATATCTTCGATATGGTCTGTTTCTGCGCTAAATCCTCGTAACCGATTTGATAAATCTTATAGACAGTGCTGAACTTAAATGATATCTTCTTCTTCTTTTACTTCCTGAAGATCTTTCGATCTGTTTAATTCTGAAGCTGCCTCTGGTTAATTTCCTGTGAGGTAGATTGCCAACTATCCCTCCATCTTTTAGGTGGTCTTCAGGGGGGGGGTCTTGAATCGGGCGACTTAAATGATGTAACTATTATAAATAATTAATGGTTTTGACCGTTAGTTGATGGAAATTCATTTAATCTAATAATAAAACCTAAAAACTTTTGTTTCCAATACTTCCAAAAACTTAATGCTACTACAGCTGTTTCGGCAGAGTATATTTCTCTAACCGAATAGGTTGAAGAGTGGGGAGCTGTTTGTCTCAAGTTGGCCATTTAGAATTTAAAAAGGATGATTATGATCTAGAACAGCGGTCCGCAACCTTTTGGAAATTGTGACCCCAAAATTAAAAAAGAGTTATGAGCGACCCCAGAAAAAAATCACTAAATTAACAAGTGCAAAGGTTGGTTCAGGATGAAATTAAGGTAAACTTCAATTAGCATCCATGTTGTACTTAGCTGTTTTTATTTCGTAAATTATGTTGAAGAGTTTATTTATTTTGGAAAGTAATATTAGAGCAAACTATGCATTTAACATAATATTTATGATGGCATTAAATAAGACAAGCAATTATTTTAACATTTTATTTAAAAAAAAAAAAATAGGTAAGTTAACAAACTAATGTGAACCTTGTGCTTGCACACCTGCAGTCAGCATATTAATTCTTGGTGCTATTAGTGATATATTATCAGAAAGAGACACCCTCAAATCAGGTTCTACGTTAAGTCTGGAGCGGTATTTTGTTTTCACAGCAGTCAATGTGGAGAAAGCTGTCTCGCACAGGTATGTATGGCAGCAATTACAGCAGAGATGTTTTGTATAACAGTGGATATTCCTTTTCCATCATTATGCAGAACTTGGATAGATCCGTGGTTTTTAAAATAGATCGAAGGCTTTCATCGGACAATACATCGATCAGCTGCTCCTATTCTTTTAAGTTCATCTTCACAGTGTTAAGATCACAAGTGAATGGATTAATAATTATCCATTGGTCGCTGTGTGACGTATCTGGGAATCGTATTACCAAGTCTTGCTTAAGGCTTGTAAGACGCATGCTGATTTTGGTTTTAATTTCTTCTTCGAGCTTTATATTGTTTTCTTCAGAAAATTTCTCCAAACATGCAAACATCTCGTAGTTTTCAGCACTGATTTCATCTATCCACAAACCTATTTTCTCCGTTTTGAAGACATTGTGTAATTGTGTAAGTAAAGAGAGGTTATATTTTACGCATAAACCTTAATAAAATTCGATATTAAGTACAGGACCTTGTTGACGTTTTTACTTTTTTGACGACCCCATAAAGATCTTTCGCGACCCATATGTCGTCGCGACCCCAGGGTTGCGGACCGCTGATTTAGAAGGTGAAGTGCATACGTAGAATCTGTTTTTCTATTATTGAAAACCTTTGGTGTTCTGCTATGCGTTTTTCAAAAGTTCTGCCAGTTTGACCGATGTAAGTTTTTGTCCGGTCACTACATATATCAGTTTGTATATACCACTCTGTAGTTGATTTTTCTTTGGCTTTGATTATTCTTAATGTATTTGCCTAAGTTGTTGATAGTTGTGAAAACTGGTGTCATTATTTTCTTTTTTCTGTGTGGCTATTTTTGTTAATACATTGCCTGTATATGTCATAGAACAGAAAATACTCGGTTTTTTCTGTTGTGCTGAGAAGACTAATTTCAGGGCTTTCTCATACAGTTTTTGGTTTAAAATTTTCTTAATTGTTTGTTCGTTGTACTCATTGTTTACTGCTATTTGCTTAATAATGACATGGGAATTTCTGTCAATCTATGTAGCATGCTATGGTAAGCAGCTAATTTATGTTACGTGGCATTAATTTACAATAAAGTTTCTGGAGTATTGAAATAACATAAAAACAAATAACATATTTTTCTTCATTCGCGTCGTATCTTCGATACGGTCTTCCTTTTTGGAGTTCTGGTATAGCTACCCAATTCGATAATATTTTGAAATTACAAAAAAGAGCAATAAGATGCCTCAGAAGAACAGCACATTGCAGAAGCTACTTCAAACATCACGGGATTTTAAAACTTTTTTCTTTAGATATTTTAGAAACTGTTTGCTTAATGCGTAAACATCTATACAGAGAGAGTCTGTAAAGTGGAATAAATTCAATATCTCAAATACTAATTGTTTTTTTGGAAAATGCTCAGACCCGTCGATTAGTATTTCAAATTGTCCTTTTTGACATTCAATAAAAATGTATACAGGGTGTCCCAATTTAGAGATATGACGTCATCGTCGATTTTCTTAAATGGCAACACTGTCATTTTGATAGCTAATTTGATAGGGTTTGTAAAGTTATACATAACTGCAAAATATCAAATTTTTATTCTCTACCATTTACAAGATAATAGAAAATAACAAAGTTATATCTGTAATTTGGAATATATTCAATAATTAAAATACTAACTGTTTTTTTGAAAAATGCTCAGACCCGTCGATTAGTATATCAAATTGTCATTTTGGACATATAATAATAATGTATACAGGGTGTCCCAATTTAGAGATATGACGTCATCGTTGATTTTCTTAAATGGCAACACTATCATTTTGATAGCTATTTTGATAGCGTGTGTAAAGTTATACACATCTGAAAAATTTCAAAATTTTATTCCCTACCATTTACAAGATAATAAAAAATAACAAAGTTATGAAGAACAAGAAGTAATCAAATAATAATTGAATTTATTTATTTCAATTAAGCAAATGCTCATAACGTTGCCCATTGACAATTTGACAATAATTGAGGGCAACATTATGAGTTTTTGCTTAATTTATTGAAATAATTAAATTCAATTATTAGTTGATTACTTCTTTTTCATAACTTTGTTATTTTTTATTATCATCTAAATGGTAGAGAATACAAATTTGAAATTTTGCAGTTGTGTATAACTTTACACACCCTATCAAAATAGCTATCAAAATGACAGTGTTGCCATTTAAGAAAATCAACGATGACGTCATATCTCTAAATTGGGACACCCTGTATACATTATTATTATATGTCAAAAAGGACAATTTGATATACTAATCGACGGGTCTGAGCATTTTTCAAAAAAACAGTTAGTATTTTAATTATTGAATATATTCCAAATTACAGATATAACTTTGTTATTTTCTATTATCTTGTAAATGGTAGAGAATAAAAATTTGATATTTTGCAGTTATGTATAACTTTACAAACCCTATCAAATTAGCTATCAAAATGACAGTGTTGCCATTTAAGAAAATCGACGATGACGTCATATCTCTAAATTGGGACACCCTGTATACATTATTATTGAATGTCAAAAAGGACAATTTGAAATACTAATCGACGGGTCTGAGCATTTTCCAAGAAAATAATTAGTATTTGAGACATTGAATTTATTCCACTTTACAGACTCTCTCTGTATGTCTTTCCAACAAGACCTAGTCATGACAATTCCATAAGAAATTTTACCTCTAACTTTTCTACTAGTAAGTAAAGAAATCTATATTATGTTCCGCAAAAAAACTATACAACATCTTCCTTTACAACTGAAATCTGCAACATCTTTCCTCAAGTTCCGTAAAATGACAAAAGCCCATGTATAAAAGACCATATATTATTCAGTAGAAGAGTTTCTTAAGCAATAACTAAGAAATTAGAGTACCCTTATGTGCCTACCTACAAATAGTATTTTAATCTATATTTGGGTGTCATATGCAGCAGCCTAACTTACTAGACTTAGTTACTAAGGTAGATTATGTCGTATGCAGTTTGCAAATTGATTTGATTTTGCAATTGGTTGTTTTTGTTTTACTTATTATTTTTGTATTTATATTGACAATTTATGTAATTTTAGTAAATTGTGTTTGTTATTGTTTTGTTTTTATGACTCTTGTTCCTTGTGTATAAAATTGTACAATTTTTAATGACAATAAAGCATATTTCTACCCTATCCTATAAAACAAAAGGTGTTTTATTGTTAATAAAATTTATTTAATTTCATAATAGAAATAGTTTCATTTTTATAAAGGAATTACATGATATTTCAATCTTAGTTCTTAGTTCTGTACTTTCCGTAGAAATCATTAATCTCAATTATTAAACTTTTAAAATATTTTTTCCATTTGTGTCCAAGTGTGACATTCTGCTTAAAAATGATAAATTAAGCCTTCTTATTTGGTTTTTGAATAATAATAAGAAAGTTAGTGTTATGTATATTAATGTTTGAGCTATAATTTACGCAGGCCCTATAAACTTTTTGCGACGACATGTGGGTCGCGAAAGATCCCAGTGTTTACCCACATGTTGTCGCGACCCCAGGGTTGCGGACCGCTGATTTAGACGGTGAAGTGCGTACGTAGAATCTGTTTTTCTATTATTGAAAACCTTTGGTGTTCTGCTATGCGTTTTTCAAAAGTTCTGCTAGTTTGACCGATGTAAGTTTTTGTCAGGTCACTACATATATCAGTTTGTATATACCACTCTGTAGTTGATTTTTCTTTGGCTCTTCTTCTTCTTCTTCTTCTTCTTCTTCTTCTTCTTCTTGTAATAGGACTATGTCCTGTTTCTTCTGTTACAGTCTTTGCTGCGATCCGGAGCTCCAACTCTCGTACCATCGTTTTTTGGGTTTTCCTATGGGTCGCTTGGTGTTGGGCTTCGGTGTTTTCGCCCAATGCGCCATACGTTCAGGGTCCATCCGATCTACGTGGTCTCTCCACATGCGTCGTCGCGCTCTTGTCCATCTCACTACGTCTTGAACGCCTAGCTCTCTCAATGTGTCTTCGTTTCGTATTTTATCTCTGAGTGTGATACCTCTTATGGATCTTAGGGTTTTCATCTCTGTTGTTCTCATTATTTGTTTGGTCTTTGTTGTCTCGGCCCTTGTCTCAGTTGCGTATGTCAGTACGGGTCTAACACATGTCTTATAAATGCGGACTTTGCTTTCGGTGCTCATATATTTATGCCGCCAGATTATATCCCTCAGGAAACCAGATATTCTCGCTGCTTTCGTTGCCTGCTGTTTTGATTCTTGCCACAGATGCCTGTCGCTAGATATTTCCACACCTAAGTATCTGCAGTCCATTACCTGTTCGATTATATGGTCGTCCACTACTAATTTACATCTAATTGGGTTCCTGGATATTACCATCGATTGGGTTTTCTCTTTGGATAGTGTCAGGTTATACTTTTCGGCGGTTATTTTGAATTTTTGTAGTAGGCGTTGTAAGTCATCTTCGTTTTCGGCTATTAAGATTGCATCATCTGATACCCATTTTGTATCCCTGATTCATTATGTTAACACTACCTATAACTTCATCCATTATTAAATTAAATAGGCATGGACTGAGGCTGTCCCCTTGTCTAATGCCTGCATTGATTTTGATTTCTTCCGTGAGCCCGTGTGTGGTTTTAATTCGTGTTTTGTTGGATCTATTGAGCTCTTTGATTATGTTTCTATACCTCTGACCTATGTTTTTCTTTTCAAGGATAGTGAGCACGTCCTTTAATCGTACCCTGTCGAATGCTTGTTTCAGATCTACAAAGCATGTGAACATGGGCTTGCCGAATTCTATTGATTTCTCAACTAATTGTCGCATTATTAAAATAGCGTCTATTATAGATCTGTTTGGGCGAAAACCCTGTTGTTCTTCCGATACACCGGCTTTCTTATATATTTTTTGGGATAGAATTTTTGTCAATAGTTTTGATGTAGAATTGAGTAGTGTAATTCCTCGGTAGTTGGTAGGATCTGTCTTTACGCCTTTCTTGTAGATTGGTATTGTTATAGTCTCTCTCCATTCCTCTGGTACTGTCATGTTGTTTACAATTTTTTGGAATAATGTTGTTTTCTCTTCTATTACTTTTGTACCTCCGTATTTAATTAATTCATTTGGTATATTATCCGGACCTGGTGATTTTCTATTTTTTGATCTTTTGATTGCTTCGTTTACTTCTTCTTGGGTGATGTTGTCATTCTCTGTTTCTTCTTGGTGAATGTTTTGTAGGTCATTTCTTTGGTACTTCATTATTATCGTCGTTATCGTCTTTGCATAGATTCTCGAAATGAGTTACCCATTCTTCTGGTTTTATTGCGTTAATTTGTAATTTTTCGGTAACCGGCTTCTTCCTGTTCCTCAACATGTTCCATACCTTCCTTTGACCTCCTCGTAAATCATGTTCCATGTCATTTGAGAATTTTTCCCAATATATTTGTTTTAGATCTTTGATTCTGTTAGTTGTTCTATTTCTTTCTGATTTATATCTTTGATACTCTTCTGGGGTCCTATTGTTAATATATCTTACGTATGCATCTTTCTTCTCTTTTGATAAATCTTTGACTTCCTGTGTGAACCATGGTTTTTGGTTTCTGCCGCTGTTTAAGTCAATTGTTCTTTCTCCAATGGCTTCTTTTGCACTACTAGTTATATGATTTTTTATTTTTTCCCATGCTTCGTTTATATTGTCTGTGATTTCAATAGGGCTAAGATTGATCTTTTCCTCAAGTCTTTTTTGGTAGTGATCCTTAGTACTTTCGTCTTGTAGGAATTCTATGTTGAACTTGGTGATGTAGTTAGGTGGTTTCTTTCTCTCTATTATGTACGCGTGACGGTACTTACATATAACCATTCCGTGTTGCGTTCCCACAACGTGTTGCGTTCCGTGTTGGCTCTTATTATTCTTAATGTATTTGCCTAAGTTGTCGATAGTTGTGAAAACTGGTGTCATTATTTTCTTTTTTCTGTGTGGCTATTTTTGTTAATACATTGCCTGTATATGTCATAGAATAGAAAATATTCGTTTTTTTCTGTTGTGCTGAGAAGACTAATTTCAGGGCTTTCTCATACAGTTTTTGGTTTAAAATTTTCTTAATTGTTTGTTCGTTCTACTCATTGTTTACTGCTATTTGCTTAATAATGACATGGGAATTTCTGTCAATCTATGTAACATGCTATGGTAAGCTGCTAATTTATGTTATGTGGCATTAATTTACAATAAAGTTTCTGGAGTATTGAAATAACATAAAAACAAATAACATATTTTTCTTCATTCGCGTCGCATCTTCGATACGGTCTTCCTTTTTGGAGTTCTGGTATAGCTACCCAATTCGATAATATTTTCAAATTACAAAAAAGAGCAATAAGATGCCTCAGAAGAACAGCACATTGCAGAAGCTACTTCAAACATCACGGGATTTTAAAACTTTTTTTTAGATGTTTTAGAAACTGTTTGCTTAATGTGCACACATCTATATGTCTTTCCAACAAGACCTAGTCATGACAATTCCATAAGAAATTTCACCTCTAACTTTTCTACTAGTAAGTAAAGAAATCTATATTATGTTCCGCAAAAAAACTATACAACATCTTCCTTTACAACTGAAATGAAACTTTGTTATTTTCTATTATCTTGTAAATGGTAGAGAATAAAAATTTGATATTTTGCAGTTATGTATAACTTTACAAACCCTATCAAATTAGCTATCAAAATGACAGTGTTGCCATTTAAGAAAATCGACGATGACGTCATATCTCTAAATTGGGACACCCTGTATACATTATTATTGAATGTCAAAAAGGACAATTTGAAATACTAATCGACGGGTCTGAGCATTTTCCAAGAAAATAATTAGTATTTGAGACATTGAATTTATTCCACTTTACAGACTCTCTCTGTATGTCTTTCCAACAAGACCTAGTCATGACAATTCCATAAGAAATTTTACCTCTAACTTTTCTACTAGTAAGTAAAGAAATCTATATTATGTTCCGCAAAAAAACTATACAACATCTTCCTTTACAACTGAAATCTGCAACATCTTTCCTCAAGTTCCGTAAAATGACAAAAGCCCATGTATAAAAGACCATATATTATTCAGTAGAAGAGTTTCTTAAGCAATAACTAAGAAATTAGAGTACCCTTATGTGCCTACCTACAAATAGTATTTTAATCTATATTTGGGTGTCATATGCAGCAGCCTAACTTACTAGACTTAGTTACTAAGGCAGATTATGTCGTATGCAATTTACAAATTGATTTGATTTTGCAATAAGTTGTTTTTGTTTTACTTATTATTTTTGTATTTATATTGACAATTTATGTAATTCTAGTAAATTGTGTTTGTTATTGTTTTGTTTTTATGACTCTTTTTCCTTGTCTATAAAATTGTACAATTTTAATGACAATAAAGCATATTTCTACCCTATCCTATAAAACAAAAGGTGTTTTATTGTTAATAAAATTTATTTAATTTCATAACAGAAATAGTTTCATTTTTATAAAGGAATTACATGATATTTCCATCTTAGTTCTTAGTTCTGTAGTTTCCGTAGAAATTATTAATCTCAATTATTAAACTTTTAAAATATTTTTTCCATTTGTGTGCAAGTGTGACATTCTGCTTAAAAATGATAAATTAAGCCTTCTTATTGGGTTTTTGAATAATAATAAGAAATTTAGTGTTATGTATATTAATGTTTGAGCTATAATTTACGCAGGCCCTATCAAGGGCCTTTATCCATTAGGCAATATAGGCAGCTGCCTATGGCGGCAAATTGTGAGAGGGCGGCACAGGGGCTTGAAATTTTGATTGAGGGGGGGGCAAGCATTATATAATATACAATACATTATATTATATGATGTAATAATGAAAACTGAAAGTATTTTTTGTAAATTTCAGTCACTTTCAGTTTCAGGGGAGGGGGCAACTGCCTCCCCTATCCCTATCAAATAACGCCCCTGGGGCGGCAAAAATACTGTACAAAAAATATTTGTATTTAAAAATTAAAATCGAATAACAAATATGTATATTCATCATTCATCCATCAATGAAATAGAAGTGGGCGTTCGTTTCTAAATAAAAGAAATGGCATTCATATCAAAAATAAAACAAACATAGCATTCTGTTATCTTAAACCTAACACTATTCATCCAAAAAGAACAGAAGTCATAAATTTAGTGATTATTGGGCCGCCAGAAGCTCCGCAAACACGGTGAATTGACTGAAAACATCAATATTGCACATATTGCAGAAACTAAAGATTACCAGTAGGAAATCGAGTTAGAGTTGGGATTTTCAAACTGTATTATTACAAGGAGATAACATTCGTGTCGTCGCACTGATATAATACTCCAGCCAGGGAAATAAGCAAGAAATAGACCATGTTCGGGACAATGAAATTAATATCAAGGTAGCTGACTACTTTTTTAGTTATTGTGGACTTGACCTATAGGATGAAAACCTTCATGTTTCCTGCCTAGAGATCGTGTTTTTAATTATTAACAATTTGGTGCAATCAATGCGATTTTTTCCATATTTTGCACTAAATTAAAAAGCTAAATAGTTGACATAAAATTACAAAATTTATTTTTTTAGAACATTGAAAAACCTTCACAATGACGATTTTTGAAAGTCAAAAAGTTAATTTGTTGCTTCGTAAACTGCAAAATAACTGAAAATCGTTATTTATTAATAACTTTTCCTAAAACTAACTTAGAACTGTAGTGTTTCGCTTTACTCAAAGTTGGGTATTGGGGTACATAACAAACTCACAAAATTTGAGACCGATCCATTAATTAGTTTAAAAGTTAGGTATTCTATTTGTTTATCCCAGAGACCTTTGTTTTGCAATAACAAATGACAGAAAATAATGAAGAAAGGACAATTCTGCGTATGCCAAATGAAAGTAGAAAAGTGATCCTATCAAAATGTATTAAGAAAAGATAAAAAATTATCTAATATAGTAAAAAATACTAGTTTATAAACAATTACAAAACATCTTCTTACATAGGTATTCGGAAAGATATTTTACTCGAATTTTTAAAAATGTAGTTCAAATGATGATTAGTCATAGTAAGTGAAGGGGGAGCTTCTGCGTTGATTGCACTAAATTGTTAATAATTAAAAAACGAACGCGAACTCTAGGCAGGAAACATGTAGGTTTTCATCCTATAGGTCAACAATTAAAACAGTTGTCAGCTAGCTGGCGGGAGCAGAAAAATGCACGAGTTCAAAAACTAAAAAGCAACTTAAAACTAATACCATTTTCTATATCTTGGGATCTACTCAATGAATTTTGATATTTCTTCTTTTAATTTGTATGTACTTTTGTGTAAATTACAAATATGCAATTTGTCTAGACATTTATTAATTAATAAACAGTCAATTTTTTAAACAATTTTTGAAAAAATAATATTTTCTCAAAAATCCATTTTTTGTAATGATACTATCATTCACAATCATAGAAAAAGTTAAGGTATATTTTAATGAATAAATTATGTTCAATAAATTATTATTTAATAAAAATAATTTATTTATTAAAATATAGGTACTTTAACTTTTTCTATGATCATTAATAGTATGATAGAATTGATTAAAAAAATGACATAACCCAGACATCCAAAGTGAAAGTTATCCTCCAACACCAAATTGTTCTATATCGTCCATATAATGTTCAGAAAAAAGTCACACCTTTTTGAGCGTCGGGTTTGGGGGGAGAGGGGGAGAGGGGGAGAAGTCGGTAAATTCGTAGTTTTTTACGTTTTTCGTCAATATTTCTAAAACTATGAGGTTTAGCATGAACAACCTTTTATACAAAAATGTTCTACAATAAATTTGAAATAAAAAATGCCCCTATACATAATCCTTCTAGAATGAACGATTCCAAAGTTACGGAGGCAGTATAGTATAATTGGTCCAAAAAAAGGTCTAACGTAGACATCCAAAGTGAAAGTTTTATAACGTAAACCGTTCATTCTAGACGGATTATGCAGAGGACGTTGTTTCAAATTTAATGTAGAACATTTTTGTATAGATGGTTGTTCATGCGAAACCTCATAGTTTTAGAAATATTGACGAAAAACTTAAAAAACTACGAATTTACCCATTTTCCCCCCTCTCCCCCTAAACCCGACGCTCAAAATGGTGTGACTTTTTTGAACATTATGTAGACCATATAGAACAATTTGGCGTTGGAGTATAACTTTCACTTTGGATGTCTGGGTTTGGATCTAGTTATACCATACTATAATGATATGATTAAGAAAATAGGTATTTGGAAAAAAATAATTTTTTCAAGAAATGTTTAAACAAATTAGACCCTTTATTAATTAATACATTTATAATAAAATTGCATAGATGTAATGTATGTAGAAATTACATACAAATTAAATGGTTAATGATTAAAAAAACGGACGTGAACTCTAGACAGGACACGGGTAGGTTTTCTTGCTATAGTATAGGTCTACAATAATTTAAAAAGTAGTCAGCTACCTGAATATTTCAGTTATTATGAAAATGATGTAACAGTGTGAAATAGCTTCAGTGAAATAACAGTTAAAAAATAACGGCTACTGCTATCGCAACACATTCCTATCTTATACTAGTGCAAATTGCAAATTATACATAATCATAATTTTTCATTTTTATGTAAAACATTCTGTGTTTATTTTCACCGGTCAAAAGTGAATTCATACCATACTGTGATCAGTGTGATTTTTGTTCTTCTCACTTGTGTAAAATATTATTTTTTATAAATTCTATGTTCCTCATTTTAATACATTTCCAAACAATACATTTCTTATTTAAGGGACCGTTCAAGTATTACGTAACGCAGGTTAGGGGGGGGGTCAAAAATCTTCAAAAATCTTCAAAAATCGCGTTACATAATACTTGAACGCTCCCTAAATAAAAAATTCTGCTTGCATTTTTTTTTTCGCAAAAATGGTACCTACATGTTTGAAGGGCGGCTTCTAGAGAATTGCCTAGGGCGGCAATTGACCTAAACGCGGCCCTGGGCCCTATAAACTTTTTGAACTATTTCCTGCAAGTCATTAATAATCCTGCCATTAACACGATATCGTCCGCATACCTCAAGTTATTAATAGGGATTCCGTTTACTGCCACCCCAGCTAGCTCATTGAAACAGAGCGTTAAATTACATTTTACACTAAAAATAACGCTGAGGTAAAGCTACCGAACATTAGAACCAAGACAAAAAGATTAAACAGAAAAAGACTATTTTTTTATTTTCCTTTCGTGTGCGTGTGTATTACATTAAATTATACAGATAGCTGAGTCGGGATAGCATTTGACCTTGCATTAGGAGCTGCCCCAAATTTTATTTTTCTAATCTTTAGGGAGGGTCAATATTGGTATAAATTTAAAATCTCGACTAAATTCCGCCGTTGCGTTAGCCGCCATCTTGATTTTAAACGAGAACCGTTTTTGCTCAATATCTCCGCCATTTTCAATTTTTTGACAAAAAGTGTACAAACTGTAATTGTTGAAAATGCGATTTTCTATAGTTTCATTTATTATAATTTTTTTCGTGCGGTCGATATTTTCCGAGTTATGAGGGGAAAATTGTGACAGTTGTAGCATAATTATTGAATAATTGAATTATCTCGTTTATTATTAGTTTTAAAACAAATATATACCTATACAAAAATAAAGATAATTAAATTTTGTACAATTTTGATGCCGTACATTTTTTGATAAAATCAATATTTAAGGTAGTACATATGTGGTAAAGGTGCGAGCGTAAGACCTGATTGATTTTCTAGCAATTGTTTTTGTTCAATATCCCCGCCATTTTCAACTTTTCGACAAAAATTGTAAGAACTGAAATTGTTGCAATTACGATTTACTACAATTTTTCGAGAGAACCAGTGGCGGGTCTACAAGGGGGGAAATGGGAAAATTCCCCCCAACAGGGTCCAAAATTAAAAAAAAAAATTGTTGAAACATCACGATATATTAGCTGACATAAAACTTAAAATATCGACAGACAAATTCAACCAATCAAACCCGCTAGTTAATAAAATTAAGCGAACTTAATGCATATAATGTCTTTTTATGTCTTTTATATACTTAGTTTGGTTGATGTTTCATTAGAAGTTTCAAAAATTGTATAAAATATAATTCTTTTTATTTTTGTTTATGTACAATTATGTCGTAAAGTTAATAATAAATGAGACAATTCAATAATTATGCTTCCCCTCCGCTTCCATTATTTTCCCCCTTAACTCGGAAAATATTGATCGTATAAAAAAATATCGCCAAAGAAATTGTAGGAAATTGCATTCCCAACAATTTTCTTTCCCATCATTTAGGTTGAAAAGGTGAAAATGGCGGACATATTAAGCAACAACAGTTCTCATTTAAAATCTATATGGCGGCTAATGCAACCGCGGAATTCAGTCGAGATTTTAAATTTACACTACTATTGATCTCTGCTAAAGGATAGAATTATAAAATTTGGGGCAGCTCGGAAACAAAATTCAATTCAATAATTATGCTTCCCCCACCACTTTTTACTATTTTCCCATGTAACTCGGAAAATATCAACCGCATGAAAAAAATTGTTAAAAAGAAATTGTAGGAAATTTTATTTTGAACAATTTTAGTTGAAAATGGCATAGATATTGAACAAAAACAATTGTTATAAAATCAATCCGGTCTTACGCTCGCGCCATTACCGCATACGTACTACCTTAAATATTAATTTTAGCAAAAAAATGAAAGAGACCAAAATTGTGTAGAATTTAATTCTCTTCATTCTTGTATAGGTACATATTTGTTGTAAATCTAATAATAAACGAGATAATTCAATAATTCAATAATTATGCTCCAACTCTCACTATTTTCCCCTCATAACTCGGAAAATATCGACCGCACGAAAAAAATTATAATTATTGAAATTATAGAAAATCGCATTTTCAATAATTTCGGTTTCTACACTTTTTGTCAAAAAATTGAAAATGGCGGAGATATTGAGCAAAAACGGTTCTAGTTTAAAATCAAGATGGCGGCTAACGCAACGGTGGAATTCAGTCGAGATTTTAAATTTATACTAACATTGACCCTCTCTAAAGATTAGAAAAATAAAATTTGGGGCAGCTCCTAATGCAAGGTTAGGCCTGTTATTCGTCTAACCCGACTGGACTAAGAGCTAATTTTGTGATCTACAAACATCAAAAAAAAAGTTATAAGAGGAAAAATAAGTGACTCAGATTACTGATTAGCAAGAGCAAAAAGAATCGTTCCATATAATCATCCAAGGAGCATTCTGGTCGTTTTTTGAGCATTTTGTGGTGAGAGTAGAACGGCTGTTCGGATCGTAACATACGAGACCTCATTGGAAAAAGGGTAAGTCAAGAAGTAAATATTGAATGGTAGTAATTAGGCAGCACTGATACTGCCTCAAAAACTGAGATTTGGTGAATGCGCCCATAAGAAATAATATGAGCGCAACCACCAAAATTTAAGGTCCATTGTGGTCGTTTTTTTGAGCTTTCGTGATGAGGTAGAACGGCTGCTAGGATCGTGACGTATGTGACCTCGTTGGAAATAGGGTAGCTCAAGAAGAAAAAATATTAAATGGCAGTAATGAGGCAGCACTGGATAAGACCTAAAAAATTCGATTTGGTGTATGTGCCCATAAGAATTACTTTTTTTCCGTGTACGGAATACCAAAAACTTAAAAAAAAAGAATGTGTGTGTACTTTGTACGCACGTAAGAAGTTATACTTCTATTATATGATTTCTTAAAAATAAATATACTTTAAACAGTTTGTTTTAATTTTTTTTAAACACCAAACTAATATTGGGCTTACGCTTTCAAAAAAAAAAAAAAATAAAAAAAAGTATAGGATTGCACTGGATTCGAACTCAAGACCTCTCGATCTCTGGCCGAATTAGTCGAGGCATTGAAGCACAAAAAGGGCCTTACTGCCGATTTTTGAAGCAGTAAGACGGATTTTAATGCAGTTTAGTGCGTTAGATTCGTGAGAATGTCAGGAAATTTTGTGAACTAATGTAATGAATAAGAAATCTGAAATTGCATTTGTGCATAAGAAAAGTGCATTTCAAAAGTGCCATTTGGCAAAAAAACCAAATCAATTGTGTTTATTGCATTTATAAAATGGTATTTTCTTTGATTTGTACAGTCTTTTAAATTGTTCAGATTATGTTCGTAGATATATTATATAATTCGCAAATTATTAAATTTTCGATTATAGCGCCATCTATTGACAACTAGAATAAATGTTATAAATGTCACCGACGAAATGTAATCACCGACGTGCGTTTCTTTCTGTGTGCGTTTCTTATGCGTCACATACAATTTAATGCGTTAGAAAGAAATCGAAAAACTGTGACACACTGAAAGATCCTCATGAGAAAAAGCATACACATACAATGCAATGAAAATTATAATAATTAATCAGACATTGGATAATCTAAATCAGACAGCAAGAATGAATAGTTTGAGATTTGTTGGAGTAAAAGAAGAAGTGTCTGAGAATGTGATAAGCAAAGTTTTGACATTAATTAATGACCAAATGAAAATTAAATGTTCACTAGTGGAAGTAAATAGAATATTTAGGGTGGGCAAGATTGAAGATGAGCAGAAACCTAGGAGTATCATCGTTGAATTTGTAACCAACCTGAAGCGGAATGAAGTATATAAATCCAGAAACAAGCTTAAAAATACGGGAATATTTCTGAATGAAGACCTTACTCAAGTTCGGTTTAAACTTCTCTTAGCTGCTAAGAAAAAATATGGTGTTAAAAGTGCGTGGTCAATGAACGGAAAGATTTATGTCAATACTGGCAACGGTGTCAGAACCATTCAGAACGAGAATGAGCTTCTTAATTAGGTACGAAAAACATTAGATACATTATATTGATATGAAATTTTTAAACTTGTTCTTATCTTTTGTTTACATGTTTGACTATTTTAATGAGGATAAGTTTTCATTTGAAATTTTATTTGTTACGAATATAAGTTCGAATGAATCCAACTTAAAATAGTTTAATTTAATTAGCAGGTCTAGTTTTTATTCGGTACATCAATATATCAATGAGTTCTTGTTTTTTTTTGTTACATAGAGGTTACAGGTTTTAATGGATAAATGTAAGTTTACTGGTTTCAGTACGTAAATACATCAGACGTATTTTCCAAAAAATGTAATCTTGTTTAAAATGTACTATACTGATAAATTATTGAAGCTACTTCTACATATTTTAAATATATTTAGCCATTGCTTATATGTGTATAGGTCTGAAATTTTTGGGCTGGGCTTTTTTACATGTTTATATTTTCTTTTTGTATAACAATCTGTCAATATTAACGTTACAGTTTTATTACTTTACTGACTATTTTGCTGCAAGAAAAATCAAATATAAATTACTTTTCACAATATGTTCGCAAATCTGTCAAGAGGTACTCATGTGTGGTATGTGGTTTAGAGGTTTCAGATCTATGTTCTTCCGTATTAAGTAATTGACAGTTGTATTACAGTATCTGCTCACAAAAATGAGTTATCCTTTTTCCAGCGATAATATGTATGATGGCGCTATATTTTCTACTTTAATAACATTGTATTAAAATACTATTTACAGTATCTGGGCTTACTGCAATAATAGCTATAAGACATAACAAACAACCTGAATGTTTATTACCAGAATTGTAGGGGTTTGAATACAAAAACACATGATTTTTATAGGGGTTCACAAACCTTGGAATTCGACATTATAATTGCAGTAGAGACATGGATTCAAGATGGGGTTAGGGATGGTGAAATTGTTGATACAAGTATGTATAATTTAATACGGGCAGATAGGGATTTAGAATTCACTGGAAAAACTAGAGGAGGGGGAGTTCTTGTGGCAGTAAGAAAGGAGTATACACCGAGAGAAAAAAATTCTTGACATAAAGAAACTTTATTAATATTTAAGAAAGATCGACTTGGCATATTGCCTAAGAAATATATCTTTGTATGTAAGATATAATTTTCTAAAATATTTCAAATAAATTCTACTATAGCCAAAGAAATATATCTTAAACATGATTTAACTATCACTTTCTGGCAAACTTCAAACCCATTTATCAGAAAGAAATTACACTTGATGTTAATTAATTTTATTAGTCATAAAAATATATTTTCTACACATTACAAAACTGTTCTTTCTGAGCAATAATATTTCTTAGTAAGGAATATTATTATTTTACTATTAATAACTAATGTATTTAATGTTAAGAAATATATTTCGCAGAGATAAACGTATATTTAGAGTTAAGTTAATATTTCTTGAAAATAAAGTGATATTACATACGGCGAAATAAATCATTGCGTTAAGGTAAAATCATTATTTATTAATAAAACAATATATAAAACGTTATTATTACATACAAATATTTTCTCCACTCTTAAACTACTGGCTTCTACACAATAATAAAAGGATGGAGAGGCAAATCCAACTTCCTCAAATGTTCCTTCTTTTGTTAATAGCACTTTGTATATCAGCAATTCACTAAAACAAAATCGTTACGTAGAAAGAGTAAACTTACTTTAATAAATTTTTTTTTATAAAGATATAGATATTTATTTTGACAAATTTAGGAAATACAAAAAAAAAAACAAATACACGGCCCCACATAAGAACTATTAATACTAATAATAATCAATCATATTTAGTTCAAACATGGCATTATTTAACCTACACATCTTTGTTTATTTTTTTCTTTTTGTTAATGAAATATTAATTATTTATCTGTATAATATTAAGTCACACAATAAACATTGTTTAGCTAAAACAAGAGGGAAAATACAACCAATGAAAACATTGAAGCAGACATAATAATATGTAGTTTTCTTAATTTTTATAATCTAAAAGAGACAGCATACCTAATCATTAAGGAATTTTATTACGGGAAAGTATTATTAGTTTACATCTAAGTCATTTAATATATATTAACTAATTCACGGTTTTCGGCAATAACATTTCTTAACCATAAACATATATTTCTTTTAGACTAACTGATTTATTTATCTCAAATAAATTAACAGAAAACATCCTCAGAGTTGCACCCGCCATGTTTGATATAGCGTTGTATTGTATATTTTTATAGAAGACGATACATTCAAGAAACCTATTATAGTTGATAAATAAGTATGCACATTTTTAAAAAGGTACTTACATGTAAAAAGTTTCTACCATTTCTGGAAGGCCCCGCAGTTGGTTAATAACTCCTTTCTTAATATTGTTCTGAAGCTATATATTAATATCATTCTGTCCCAGCTTTAAATTGTGGCATATTTCCCAGTTAGAATAATAAGCTCCTTTATTTCAGAGTCGTCCATTATTATACCTAAAAAGCATATAAAGATACTATTATGTTTCTTTTTTAACCATTCGGATACGCAACAATATTATTATTACATCTTAAATTACTCAATTTACTTTTATTTAATACCTATATATATGTACGTACCTTCAAAATATCCGTTAATTTTTAAGGAACACCAATAAATCAAAAATCCATCTATATGAACATGAACATATCACGCCATCTTGACAAACACTGACGACCAAATCATAAATAGTTAATCTGCGCAATTCTTTTGTGGAAGAAAATCTTTTTGCAAGTAACATTTCGGCATTAATGACAAAGTTTTTATTTTATAACCACAGTTACTACAGAGGGTATTTTTGAAGAATTATTTCTTGTGGTTTAAAATATTTATTTGATTGCAAGAAAATTTCTTGTTCACAAATATAAATATGGATTAACTTAACATTATATTTCTTATACTGCAAAATATTTGTAGTTTTCAATTTAAGAAATAAAAACTTTAGGATAAGAAAATTAAATGTAACCATTAATGCATTTCTTAGTATTGAAGAAATTATCTGTAAGAAATTATTGAGTTGTGTTTAAAAAACTCGTTTCTTTATATGTGAACCGGTATGTTTAAGTTAATAGGATATATTAACTTTTAAGAAATATTGCTCAAAGAAATCGGTGTTTTAGGAGAAAAGAAATTGTTCTCTCGGTGTAAAATTACACAAATTTTCAAACATTGTACAAAATTTGAGGCAATAGCGATTCATATTAAATTAGCAGGTAATGAAAAACATGAAAAACAAACAGCTCTGATAATATATATGAACAACTAGTAAATTTCCTTCAAGATAACATTGTTGATATTGAAAAGACGTATATATTTGGTGATTTTAATATACCAGAAATTAAAGGTTACGTGAGTGAGATCAATGTTTCTAATACTAAATTAAATATTTTGCAATCATTTTTAGATTTTAATTCATTTAAGCTTTTTAATAACATTACAAATTTTCAAGGTAAAACACTTGTCTTGATAATATGCTCTGAAAATCATTCATCAAAATATGTAGTAACACAAGACTTAACGCCATTTGTGAAGGAAGATCATTATCACCCTACTCTTAATTTTAATATAGTCTACAATAAAAGTAATAAGCAAAAATTTGAAGTAAATTTGTCCAATGAATATAATTATAAAAAAGCAAATTTTGAACTTTTGGTTAATAATGTCCGAAATACAAATTGGGACGCAGTAAAAAATGAAACAAATGTAGACTTAGCTTTAGAAACTTTTTATGAAATATGGAATAAAATTATACAGAATTGTGTACCAAAATTTAAAACATTCAATAATTCCAAATTATTTCCTAGTTGGTATACACAAGAAATAAAAGATTTAATTAAAAATAAAAATAAATTCAGAAAATTACAGAACATCTCAAATTACTATTTAGAAAAATACAAGGAAAGCAGACGTGCATTAAAATACTTAATAAAAATAGAAGAGAATAAATATTTAAAAGAAGTGCAACAAAATGTGGAGGGTAATATAAATTATTTTTGGAACTATATTAAAAACAAAAAATCCAATTGTACTCATGCTGGAAATTTTGTTTACTTAGGTCAGAATGTTGATGGTGAAAATACAGCTGAAGTATTTGCTAAGTTTTTTGCATCTACATACAACTCAGATAAAGCGACTTATAATTTAGATTTTGGTAATAGTTCTTACTTGCATAATGATTTTTTCGCAATTGAATCAATAGATTACAATGATTTTAAAGAAGCTGTAAAAAAATTAAAGCCAAAGAAAGCTGCGGGTACTGACGGTATTCCACCTTACATATTAAAAGGTTGTAGTGAGTGGTTGATTGAACCGATGGTACATATTTTTAATAGCATAGTTAATTCTAAAGTCTTTCCTACAATTTGGAAAACTGCAGTTACTACACCAATACATAAATCTGGAACATTACAAAACATTGAAAACTACAGACCTATAGCAATAATGTGTGCTCCCGCCAAACTTTTTGAACAAATTATACATAACAAGTTATATTCATATATAGAAAAGTACATAATGTCTCAACAGCACGGTTTTGTGCTAAACAAGTCAGTAAATACAAATTTATTTATTTTTGCAGATCAGGTTGCTGACACATTAAGCACTAAATTGCAACTTGATACGATATACACGGATTTTAGAAAGCTTTTGACCGCGTTAATCATGATGTGTTACTAAAAAAGTTAAGTACTTATGGCTTGTCTAATAATTTTATTGAACTCATCAAAAGTTATCTGGAAAACAGACGTTTTATAGTTCGACACAAAGGTAATGTATCAGGAAAGTTTTACTACAATTCCGGAGTTCCTCAGGGTTCAAATTTAGGACCTCTTCTCTTTATTATATTCATTAACGACCTTCCTTCTATTTGTAAATATACTGAGTGTCTTTTATTTGCAGATGATTTAAAAATGTACAAAATTATTCAGTCAGTACGTGATTGTATTAAGTTACAGAGAGACATTGATAGTATTTACGAATGGAGTATAGTTAATAAGTTAGAGTTTAATATTAGTAAATGCAAAGTTATGACGATAACTCGGTTACAGGAACCAGTTATTTTTGATTATGAGATGGGAGGTGAGAGATTGGCTAGGGTTACTGAAGTAAAAGACTTGGGAGTAACATACAATCAAGTTTTTTCGTTTGGGAAACATATAAATCAGTGGATCTCAGCGGCAAACAAATTGTTTGGATTTATTAGAAGACAGACAATGGCATTTACAAATATTAATACAATAAAATTTCTCTATTTTACTTTAGTGCGACCTAAATTGGAATTTGCAAGCGTAATATGGTTTTGTGAGTATATGTCAACGCTTAAAGAATTAGAAAAGGTACAAAATAAAGTTCTTCGGTATTTGTATTTTAAAAAACACAAAAAATGCCCTGATTATAATTCTGTTAGGTCGGCTCACTTGAGAAACGAGTTTAAAATATTGTCTCTAGGACAAAGAAGGGACTTAATGGTAATTATGTTTATATACAATATAATTAACAATAAGATTAACAGCCCATATTTACTTTCACTCATTCCATTCAATATTGCTCCTCGTCGGACACGATCTTCATTAATGTTCAATATACCACACAATCTTGTTGCAACAAGATCTCCCCTTGCCAATGCACTTAAGTTATTAAACAATTTTAACAGTTTAATTGATGTAGATTGGTCCTTGAATCGGACAAAGTTCTATAAATTGATACTAAGTCAAATTTTAAACACCTCTATGTAAAAAATATTCAAGCCTCTACAATGCTGGAAGTGATAATGAGATAATTTGTATAATTTTTATATAACTTAGAAAGTCATCTATTTAAAACTATAGAATTGTAAATGTATTTTTTTTTAGCCATGTAATGAGACATTTAGTCTGTATGGTTAATAAATAAATAAATAAATAAATAAATAAATAAATAAATACCGCTAGCCTACGCAGACACTTGCTAGACACGGGCGATATTAGGTATAAACAAAAACAAATAGGTAAGTAAAAATTTTAAAGAAAATTACTACATACTTAAATGTACTATAAAATTAATATATTCCTAAATTTTAGAAGACACATTCGTAAATAGGTACATTTATACAAAACATTCGAAAAATCGACACTTCAATCCTTCAATGCCTCGACTAAATGCTATACCAAATACGCTAAAAGGACTCTGTCTGTATCAGTTCGGACTTTACCTAATGACAATTCACGGTAACAAACAGCCAAGGTAATAAATATACAATAAAATGTTTTAATAATACTTATCTTACTCCTGAGGAAGACCAATCCAAAGACACAAAAAATATAATAAATATATTTACTAAAAACACCAATATATTCTTTTCACACCTTTTCTTGCACTGATATATTTATACATAACTAGAAAGATTTTAGCAACTAAACGTCATACTGTCTGTGTGCGCATGCGCGCAGATTATGAAATTTTACTCTTAATCGCGCCTAAAGAAGTATAACTTCAAAAACAATAAAATCCTTTATAAAAAGTATACATTTAAAATCCCTAAAAAGGGGCTACATCACAGAACTAGTTCTCGGTTGGTTGACCAATCATCATCAGTGCTTACCTAAAATGAATATAACCTGATAAAATAATGCAAAGGTTTTAAAATTTTGACTACGGTTAAGAAAAGTTGTAGGTTATACTCATGTGATCTAACATGCTAACCGCCAAAATATAATATTACAAAAATATGTGGTAAAAATCCTTTAAAAGTAATCCGTCAAGGAAACATCGATGAAAAATGCGAACTTAAGCATGGATGTTTAAAATATTCCATTTAATACGCTCTAGGTACCATCTGAGCTCTGATTCGATTTGTTCACATGATGACAGTATGGTAGCAAGTGACAATGAAATGGATGGGGACTTCTGAACGATGACATGACAGAAGTGACAGTTCCACAGGAAGTTGAAAATCGAAATTGAAAGTCAACTAATCGAAAACTAGTTCTGTGATGTAACCCTTTTTAGGGATTTTAAATGCATACCTTTTATAAAGGATTTTATTGTTTTTTGTTTTATATGGTATACAGCCAACTACAAGCAAACTTTTTTTAGGGTCTGTGTCCATTGAACTGGCAAGAACCACACGTTCTTATCGAGCAGGGAACCATGTTGCCATTTGAGCATTCTTAACAAATTTAATCTTTTAACATTGACTTGGAGGCGCTACAAATATCACATTATTAACATGTAAACCAAATTTCTCAATGTTACCAATTTTATAAAGTTGATAGTTTCATCTACTAAGCAGAACGCACTGAAGATGATCTGATCTAGATCGAAAAGGTTTTGCGAATCTTTTTGGATGACTTTTTAATAGTTTTTTAATAAACTTTTTTTGTACAAACGAAGTTTTTACATCTGTATGATTTTTAATTATAATATACAGCCAGGTTTTGGAATTTTTCCCATCGATTTTGAAAATTTTTTTCTTGTGGACAACAATTTTAAATTATGTACTTCCAACGGTTAGCAAAATCGGTGGTCCTGCCATTTTCTAAAACTAGGTCTTCTTCTGTACATGTCTCTCTCATATCTGTGCATGATAGTAGATGGTGACTAGTCTGAATGGCGCGCGCCACAATTGCAGATATCGTCCTCCTGATATCCCCAATAATCCTCATTTTTTCGGGTGCAACGCGATACGTTCTTAGCCAGTTTAGTGCTTTTCATATTGGATATGGTAAATTGTGTCCAGCAGCCATTTCCTCTGAGGGGGCAAAATGTGATGGGGTGGCTGATGCTTGAAATGCGTGTATTCGGTGCATCTCTGGTGCTTCAAGGATAGATCTTGATTTTTTAGAAAGCTTTTCCGAGATCTTAATCCACTTGGCTCAGTTTGGTGGTCATACAAGGGGTGTCTTCGAGCCGCCTCCTGTTTCTTTCGTTGTACCTCTGACATATGCCTCCTGATAAATGCTGGAGCGATTCCAAGTATGATGTTTGTGTTCACAAAGAGGGGATGGCATTAGATAAACTTTTTGCCACAGATATTTGAAAGTTAAAGATGTTATATTAAATTTTTATTTTAGAATCTTTAGGAAATTGTATGATAATATCATTAATAGTTTTGGTGTTTAAGCTTAGTAGGTGTGAAATAGTCAGCGGTAAACTTACATTATACTCTTAAAGTCTAGCAATTAGTGCTTTCGTATGGTATTTATTAAGTTTACAATTAAAGATAACATGATTTAAATCTGCAGTAGAATAGTTATCACATGGACAGAGAGAGTTGATACGCATTCCATTTTTAGCTAAATGTGAAGGAAGTTGCCATGGTTTAATCTTAAGCGATTCCAAGTATGAGGTAGACTTCTTCGATAAATGTCGGTTTCAGGCAACTCGATATTTTACTAACTGTTTCATTTGGTGCCATGTCGACGTTTTTAGTATGAGCGTTTCAGATGCTCAAGGGAGTTGCAATAATTGTACCATTGTCTCAATTTGTTTAGGGATACATGCCAGGATATACGACATCGGCCTGCTCGTCTTCTGCCTAGTATCTTCCCTTGTATAATAATCTACAGTAACACTTATTTCATCTCTCATGACAGCCATGACGTTTCAATTTCGTTGCAACACAAAACTACAGCCGCATTATTATTCCAGTTCAATCAGAGAGTGCAGCAAGCACCTCTACCGGTTTCGAAACTTATAAGTCTCTCATCAGGAGGCACATATGCTGCTCTCTCTGACCCAACTAGGACAAACCCCGGCGTGCAGTAACGGATTGCAACGAACGAAATGGCAGGGATGCCCTAGCGGCAACAGCTAGCAAAAAACTAAGTTTTCAATCTAATAGCACATAAAACAACATCCAAAAATGTTATTCTACATCCTACCAGACTGAAAACAATGGGAACCTTCTCTAGTAACACCTCCGAGACACCTCCTGAGACTAAGGAAGATGAGGGAATTTTACAATTTATAATTCACGTCCCTCTGCACGTCTGCTCATCGCGGTAAAGTTTCAACGAGAATGGTTCCCTTCGTACTCCAATCAGAGTAAACATGTAAATAAAAAATGAATAAGAATTTTCAATTTCAAAAGCGTGGGGCGAAAACCGTTTATTCAATGAAGACGTGCCACGCTTTTCTTTAACGAATGTGTTAGATTTTTTCAATTTTTTTTTATTTAAGTGGTCTAAATAAATCTGCCTAACGTGGTCCGACCATATTCAGTCTATTTGTAAACGTGCGAACTCCAGACTATATCTTATTCGGAGGTGTTTTTCGAGAGCTTCAATGCAGTCATTCTGTAAACTTTACACTATTTACATAAGACCGATTCTTGAATATGCTGGCCCAACGTGGTATCCTGATTTGGTTCGAGACAAAATTTTGTTGGAAAACGTCCAAAGAAAAGCCACTCGAATTCCATTGGGACTGAGAAGACCTTCCTATGAAGAAAGGCTCAGTATGGCCCACCTAACTTCTTTTGGACTTCGCCGACAACGCGGCGACTTAATAACCACATTTAAAATATTAAAATTTAATTTCGGAAATCTCGACGAAATTTTTACAATCAATCAAGATGAACGCCTTAGAGGTCACCAATTTAAACTGAAAAAAGAGAACTTTTGTACGAGACCAAGACAGAATTTTTTACCAAATAGAGTTTTCGATATTTGGAATAACCTGGATGATAACATTGTCTCAGCCCCCTCTACCAACACATTTAAAAACAGACTTGAGAGTTTTCTATTATAGTTAAAATATTTTTTTATGTAAACCCAAATTGTATCTTTTTTTTTGTTGTTGTTGTTTTTTATTTTTTTTTATTTTTTTTTTATTGTATTTACTCGTAGGTTACTTATGTAATTTCTTTGTTTTTGGGCATAATAGGGACTTGTCCCTCTGCCCTTGTTTATGTATAATAATAATTTTTTGCTTTTTAGTTGATTTTTTTATAATATTTTTAAATTTAGCCACTCGTAACTAAAGAAAAGCGTTTCGTAAAAATTTTTTTTTCACTTTTTTTTTATTTTTTATTTTTTAGTCTTACACTTTTCAAATAGTATGGTATAGTTAGACCCAAACCCAGACATCCAAAGTGAAAGTTATCCTCCAACACCAAATTGTTCTATATGGTCCACATAATGTTCAGAAAAAAGTCACACCATTTTGAGCGTCGGGTTTGGGGGGGAGAGGGGGGAGAAATCTGCAAATTCGTAGTTTTTTAAGTTTTTCGTCAATATTTCTAAAACTAAGCGGTTTAGCATGAACAACCTTCTACACAAAATTGTTCTACATTAAATTTGAAATAAAAAAGGCCCTATGCATAACCCTTCTAAAATGAACGGTTCCAAAGTTACGGAGGTAGTATAGTATAATTGGTCCAAAAAAAGGCCTAACCCAGACATCCAAAGTAAAAGTTTTCGTTCAACTCCAAATTGTTCTATATGGTCCACATATTATTCAGTAAAAAGTTACACCATTTTGAGCGTCCGGTTTGGGGGGGGGGGAGATGGGGAGAAGTCGGTAAATTAGTAGTTTTTTTACGTTTTTCGTCAATATTTCTAAAACTATGCTTTATCGTAAGGAATGTTCTATACAAAAATGTTCTACAGAAAATTTAAAACAAAAAAGCTTCTATACATAATTGTTATAAAATCAACCATTCCAGAGTTACGGAGGGTGAAAAGTGGAGGTTTTCGATACTTTTTATATTCACCGATTTCTCCCCCCTCTCCCCCCCAAACCCGACGCTCAAATAGGTGTGACTTTTTTTTGAACATTATGTGGACCATATAGAACAATTTGGTGTTGAAGGATAACTTTCACTTTGGATGTCTGGATTTTTGGTATAGTTATATCATAAATATTGCCCAAAAAATATAAAAAGTATCGAAAATCTCGACTTTTCACCCTCCGTAACTCTGGAACCGTTGATTTTATAACAATTATGTATAGAACATTTTTTGTTTTAAATTTCATGTAGAACATTTTTGTATATAACATTGTTTACGCTAAAGCATAGTTTTAGAAATATTGACGAAAAACGTAAAAAAACTACTAATTTACCGGCTTCTCTCCCATCTCCCTCCCAAACCGGACGCTCAAAATGGTGTAACTTTTTACTGAACAATATGTGGACCATATAGAACAT
This sequence comes from Diabrotica virgifera virgifera, assembly GCF_917563875.1. Lineage (NCBI taxonomy): Eukaryota > Metazoa > Arthropoda > Insecta > Coleoptera > Chrysomelidae > Diabrotica > Diabrotica virgifera. The sequence continues at coordinate 43,497,714 of NC_065445.1, read as the reverse complement.
TTTGGTGTTGGAGGAAAACTTTTACTTTGGATGTTTGGGTTAGGGCTTTTTTTGGACCAGTTATACTATACTACCTCCGTAACTTTGGAACCATTCATTTTAGAAAGATTATGCATAGGGCCTTTTTTATTTCAAATTTAATGTAGAACAATTTTGTATAGAAGGTTGTTCATGCTAAACCGCATAGTTTTAGAAATATTGGCGAAAAACTTAAAAAACGACGAATTTACCGATTTCTCCCCCCTCTCCCCCCAAACCCGACGCTCAAAATGGTGTGACTTTTTTCTGGACGTTATGTGGACCATATAGAACAATTTGGTGTTGAAGGATAACTTTCACTTTGGATGTCTGGGTTATGCCATCTTTTGGATCAACTATACTATACTAAAACATTAAAATATATCGTCATGTTTATTAAAATATGTATAAAACATATGCTGTACAAACATGAAAAGAAGTCGGAATCGGCAAAAAGTTTGAAATTTTATTGTTTATTTATGAAGCATAACGTAAACAATTAACGTAAAAAGTGAAATTATTTATAGTTCATATAATTAGCTACAATCTGTAAAAGTTTCAAGTTTCTTCATTGTAAAAAACAAGAGAATTAAGGCATTTTCCGTTAAAATCGTTATTTTATTTAAACAATTAATAAACATAAAAACTTTTTTATTGACTATTCGTGTATTGTTTCCGCAAATGCATATGTCTGCAAATTTTTAGTCATTTGCATTGAAGAAAAGGCACTCAAATTAACGTCCAAAGATTTGACCCAAACGATTGAGCTAAAGAAAAGCGTTTAATTAATACGCCAAAACGAATTCCAATGTTAATTGTAGCACAAAACGACTCTACCGCAGGTTTTTCTAAAACTACTATAAAAACACGAATTTTTTGAATTCGAGTTTTGGTTGAAGTTTTGTTTTGTATCGTATTGAAATTATTTGAAACGAATTAGCGCCGATTTTTATATAAACAAATATGAGCGTTTGAAACTTAGCGTTTATAAAATTTGAAACTTCATTGTTTACTTATGAAGCATAACGTAAACAATTAACGTAAAAAGTGAAATTATGTATGTTCATATCATTAGCTACAATCCATAAAATTTTCAAGTTTCTACATTGTAAGCAACAAGAGTTTTTCAAGTTTTTTTGTTTAAAAAATTAACAAACATAAAAAATTCTTTTTTATTGACTATTCCTGTATTGTTCCCGCAAATGCATATGTCTCCAAATTTTCATTCATTTGTATTGAAGAAAAGGCAGTCAAATTAACGTCTAAAGATTTGATGCAAACTATTGAAATAAACAAAAGCGTTTAATAAATAAACTTTGCAGAGTAAATAAAAAAACAAGAAACTATGTAGATTATGTGTTAAATAGTATGGAATAATAAAGCAAAAAAATATTTAAATAAATATTTTCCAAACAAATACCTAAACAAATATATACTGCGACAGCGATGTACAGCTTACAGCAGCAAATTACATCTACCGAAAGTTTTCTGAACACTACGTTTCTAACTCAATGTTATTTTGTAACTGTCTACAACTTTGCAGAATAAATAAAAAAACAAGAAACTAATAAATATCCTAAAAATAGAAAAAAAAAAAACAAATTGACAGCACAAATAACTCACCGGAGAGCCAAAGTTGTCTGGACGCACAGGTTTAAGTGACGTGTTTTATATTTCATTGTGCTTTGGAAGTACGTAAAGTACACGCCAGTGTGATGGAGTTTTTAAGTAGTGGCGCGGGAGAAGTTAGCGTTTGAAGTTTCGGAGTGAATATTTGATGTGTAGAGGTTTTCGAAAACCCTCGAAGGAACTTTTATTTTGTTTTTCAAATTGTTCGTTGGGTTTGGTGAACATTCTTGCGCTTCTGGGAATTTTAGAGATATTTGCACTGTTTGTTTCCACATACATAAATATTTCGTAGTTTGCATATGTAGCTAAAGCGTAAGGTTTTCGTTGTAGAAGTTGCGGTGGTATATTTAAAGCTAGAATATTTACGAATATTACTTGTTTTGTATGCATACATGTATAAGAACGTCGTATTTGAATAATTCATGATATTGCAGTAGTGCGAAGGTTACAACATAAAATGTTTTTCTATCACCGAGATATTTTAGCAAATAGTGATCAACTTTCCCGCAAATTTTTTTGTTAAAATAAAAGAAAGTTTGTATTCTAATGTCATTTCTATTCTAAAAGCATGGATGTTCGCATATTCGGACCACTTATTCCTAGGTACAAGAATAAGGGCACTGATTTCAAATGCTAAAAAAAAAGTCACAGATTTTCTCGCTGCAATATAAACTTTTAGAAAACCTTCACGTTTTTCTTCTTTAAGTTTCATTTTCTCTCAAAGGTTGTATATCATAGTTCTGCGCTAAATCATTTAATCAGGTTTTTATAGCAGAATATTCTTCGTAATACCATATTTTACTTTCTTTGAACTTTGCGAGTTGTAAAAATGTGTAGTAGTTTTCCAATCAGCGCATGTTGTAAGTATTGAAGTTTTCATATTTTGATAGCTGATATTATTTGATAAGTACAAAATCTGATAGATGCAATTAAAAGAAATGTTGAGAATAGGTAAAAACACAAATAATAATAATTTGACAGCTTATCTTATGAATAAGTTATGAAAGTTATGGTAATCAAGTGGTTTGAGATTGGTAAAGGATCTTCGACGCAGTATAAGTTGCCGATGTTCCTACTGTAATAAAACTCCAAGTAATGTAAACTTCGATGAAAGAGTGGGGGTTCTTAGAAACAGAACTCAATTAATGTACCTTCGATTTTGGTGGATGCGCATAACGTATGTCCTAATAGTTTTGGCACAAAATATTTATCGGATGTTTTTGTTAATGAAGAAATTTATTTAAACACTTTATAGTTATCATAAATTACAACTCAATGCTTAACTAAACTGTACTATCAAATTATGTGGAGTGGCCCATTGTTCTCTACTAGACGCAAATTACTACGAGTGTCTTTCATGAGGTCCTGGGCGGAATTCCGATCAATTTCTTTTAGTTGTTGTAAAGGGTCTAGCCGGGTAATATGATGAAAACTGCCCCCAACTCGTTTCGAATCCCATATAGGTCACCGTTTAGCATATATAGTGAAATTCACTTTCTGAAATTTTTAGCCCCCTAGGTGGTCATGTGACCCACCTAGAGCCTAATTAGGCTTTTTATGTTTTTATTTTTTATCTCACCCGCGTCGAGAACTAGCGAAAAACTTTAAATAAAAAAGTTGTAAGATTTAAAAAGTTCTGTCCGATTTTTTTTTATTTCTTGGCGGAAAATTTAAATTTTGGAACCATTTTAAAATTTTAAATGAGTATAAAAAAATAACTAAGACATTCGTTTCCACGAAAAAATATATAACGTGTATTTTTGCATAATGTTTCACCCTGAATTTTTTCAAATTTTTAAAATTGGTGAAACGCACCTTTAAAAATAAAAAACCGTATTTTTTCGGTTTTTTTTTCGTTTTTTGATACAATTTTATACATATTTTTCAAAAAAGGTAACTCCGTCACCAGAATAGGTAAAAACCTGAAAAATAATTGGGGTTTGTTTAATAAAATTTTTTTGTAATGCCATCCATTTTCAAGATACAGGGCGTTGAAGAAAACAAAATTTTACAATTTTTTTACGATTTTACCGAAACTACTGGCACCGTTGTAATAAAATTAGGCGAGTTTTAAGATATAGTTGTTGTGCATTTTTTGACATACAATTAAGAATTTTATATTTATCATTGGCGCGCATAGGGGTAATGGTCTGAACTTTTTAAAGAGAAACATAGTACGCAAGTGACATATTTCAAATTAACAATCGTTTTTGAATTCCTCGTTCAATTTGTGACAAAAAATCTATCTTCCTATTTTTTCATACGACGCGCCATTTTTATTCAAAAAATAAAATACTTACGAAATATTCGAACTTTTAGTAGTTTCTACACCTACATAAACTCATACATCCATTATAAAAACTAATTCGAATACGTTGGAAGCGTTAAGATATTTTATTTTTGCAGCAAAACGGCGCGTCGTATGAAAAAATGAAAAGATAGTTTTTTATCGCAAATTGAACGAAGAATTCAAAAATGATTGTTAATTTGAAATATGCCAGTGGCGTACTATCTTTTTTCTTTGAAAATTGAGACCATTACCCCTATGCGCGCCAATGATGAATATCAAATCCATAATTGTATGTCAAAACATGCACAATAACTACTTCTTAAAACTCGCCAAGTTTTATTACAATCTTACCAGTAGTTTCGGCAAAATCGTAAAAAATGTGTAAAATTATGTTTTATTCAACGCCCTGTATCTTGAAAATAGATGGCGTTACAAAAATTTTTTATTAAGCAAACACCAATTATTTTTCAGTTTTTTACCTATTTTAGTGACGGTGTTACCTTTTATAAAAAACATGTATAAGATTGTATCAAAAAACGAAAAAAAAAAACCGAAAAAATGCGGTTTTTTATTTTTAAAGGTACGTTTCACCAATTTTAAAAATTTGAAAAAATTCAGGGTGAAACATTATGCAAAAGTACACGTTATTTATTTTTTTCGTGAAAAAGAATGTCTTAGTTATTTTTTATACTCATTTAAAATTTTAAAATCTTTCTAAAATTTAAATTTCTCGCCAATAATTAAAAAAAAAATTTTTTTGGACAGAACTTTTTAAAGTTACAACTTTTTTATTTAAAGTTTTTCACTAGTTCTCGTTGCGGCTGAGATAAAAGATAAAAACATAAAAAGCTTAATTAGGATCTAGGTGAGTCACATGACCCTAGGAGGCCAAAAATTTCAGAAAATGAGTTTCACTATATATGCTAAACGGTGACCTATATAGGATTCGAATCGAGTTGGGGGCAGTTTTCATCATCTTACCCGGCTAGGCCCTTTGTCGTCTTAATTGTTCTTCAATTGTTCTTCTTAGGCTTCCCAGACTCTATGATAAACTTTCCTAGTTAATAAAGCCCAAAAATCCTCAATTGGGCGAGTCTGCGGCAAGTTCGAAGGATCATAGTTTTTGGGAACAAAGGGTATCTGTTATTGTAGAAGCCAGTTTTGGATATATCTTGACTAATAGTATTATGCTACGTCTGAAGGAGTTGCGCTTAAGAGTATTTTGGGCACTTTCGTCTCTTTCGATATTTAAGACCATTACTCCTCAATTCCAACGATATCGTACTTTTAGAAGATCTGTATTGACGAGCCAATCTTATGGTTTCCATTCCAAGCTGGTTTTTCCTCTTCTCACCAATCTCTCTGACTTCTGCGCTGTAAATGCACGTGGTCTTTTACATTTTGGTAGATTCAGCTATGGTATTCCCTGCTTATTCCCCGTTATTGTTCTGCGTTATTGTGTATAAATTCTTCTGCGTGAATTGTTTGCATTCTGAAATATTCGACAGAGTTCAGCTTTGAGTACCCGCCCAACTAACTTGTAGATACTTTTTTAATTACAATTTATACTACATCTTAAGCAAAAACTTCATAATAAATAAATCTTAACTGAGAGTAGACAATATAAACAAACTGTTGTTTCCAAAGGCAACTTGATATTATTTTGTTTTTGTTAAAATAAAGCCAATGAATTTTGTGCCAAAACTTTTAGGACATACGTTATGATATTTATCATGGTTACATCCACCAAATTGCAGTATTTGAGGCCGTATCTAGTGCTTCTAATTACTATCGTTCAATATTTATTTCTTGAGCCTCTTTCCAATGAGCTCTCGATACGTCACGATCTGCTCACAAAATGCTTAAAAAACGACCACAGTGGAGCTTAGATTTTGGTGGATGAGCCCATGTTATTTATTATAGGCACAGCCACCAAATCTCAGTCTTTAAGGCCGTCCGACGAGCCGTGGAACAACCGGACTCCTTACGGGGTTTTGATTTATGCTACGATGGTTCGCTTTCGGCTTGTGCAAGTGTTTTTTTAATTAGTTTTATTTTCAAGTATCTATACTTATATATACACATAGTTTCAAAAGTTATGCATCACCCCTCGTATTCACGATGTTTACGCTTTTATAAATCCGTATCTTTATCACATATTTGATGGGCCTTTCTTTTTTATAAAAAATACACCATTTTTGGTTTTTATTTTATTTGATTACCCATTTAATTGACCTGGTTTTGCCAAGGTGTAAACATTTAAAAAATTTATTCTGGTGAAATTTTTGAAAACGTGATTAAAAATGAATCGTACTTTAATTTGTGAGTTGGACCGTATAAGAATTATCGATTTAGTTGAAGAAGGCCATTCTCACAGTGGTTCGTGGAGGAAAGAGTGGGTGTTTCTCAGAGTAATGTCTCACGAATATGGAATAGATTCCTGGAGACAAACTCGATACGGAATTGAGTCGGTCTGCTAGACCCCGAGTTACCAATGATCGACAGAATAGATATATCAGAATTTCCATCCGTAGAAATTCTTCTATGTCTGTACCAGACCTCCAAAGAGAATTCAGTCATGCTACAGAAGTTAGAGTATCGTTGTCTACAATAAGAAGAAGAATTTTAGACTCAGGTTTGAGGACACGTCGACCAATAAGAGTTCCTCAGCTACAACCTAGATATGTCTTGGACCGCTTCCAGTAGGCTCAAGAACACATACAGCTACCCCAACAGTTTTGGAATTTTTTGCCTTATTCAGACGAGACCAGAATCTGTTTAAATAGTGAAAACCGGCGAATTCGTGTGTGGCGGGAGCCAAGAAGAGCTGCACAACTAGCCACACATGAATTCGCCGGTTATCACTATTTAAACAGATTCTGGTCTCGTCTGAAAAAAGCACAAAATTCCAAAACTGCTGGGGGAGCTGTATGTGTTCTTGAGCCCACTGGAGGCGGTCCAAAACATGTCTAAATTGTAGCTGAGGAACTCTTTTTGGTCGACGAATCCTCAAACCTGAGTATAAAATTCTTCTTCTTATTGTAGCCAACGATACTCTGACTCCTGTAGCATGGCTGAATTCTTTTTGGAGGTCTGGTACAGACATAGAAGAATTTCTACAGATGGAAATTCTGATATATCTATTCTGTCGATCATTGGTAACTCGGGGTTTACCAGACCGAGCTCTATTCCGTATCGAGTTTGTCTCCAGGAACCTATTCCTTATCCGTGAGACATCACTCTGAGAAACACCCACTCTTTCCGCCACGAACCACTGTGAATGGCCTTCTTCAACTAAATCGATAACTATTATACGGTCAAACTCAGAAATTAAAGTACGATTCATTTTTAATCACGTTTTCAAAAATTTCACCAGAATAAATTTTTCAAGTGTTTACACCTTGGCAAAATCAGGTCAATTAAATGGGTCATAAAATAAAATAAAAAACCAAAAATGGTGTATTTTTTTTAAAACAGGCCCATTAAATATGTGATAAAGATACGGATTTATAAAAGCGTAAACATCGTGAATACGAGGGGTGATGCATAACTTTTGAAACTATGTGTAATATTAATAGTATATATTATATTTGCAGGTTTACAAATTAATTTTACAAACATGGAGATGCTAACGACAGCTGTAGCCTTGGTTGAAGATGAAAGAACGAAAAGGCGATGCACAGTCCGCTCAGCATGGATATCATAAATAGTGCAGTCACTGAAGGTTTTCACCTCCGATTTCGTTGAACCTCCATCGATTTTCATGAAAATTGGTGAGCAGTTAGAGGATACCTCAAGGAACAAAGGAGACATGATGCCAACTTGCGCTTTTACCTTGGGGGTGGATTCCACCGCTTTTCTGTGGTGAAAATTATTTTATTAAAAATAATACCATAAATCGATAGAGGGACAAATTCTAAGCAAAATTTGTATATTTAGTTATGAACGTAAATCAATACTTTTTGAGTTATTAAAGATCAAAGATTTTATTTTTTTGTAAAAAAATGCATGTTTTAAACCTGTTTTTCACGTATAACTCAAAAAATATTAGCTTTTACAAAAAATTTATTCTTACCAAAATTGAAGACAATAAAAAATTGAATACACTATTCACTCAAAGTACTAAACTAATGTTAATTCAAAGTGAGTTGTAGGTAATTGAATGTATATTTTTTTCGATGTGTACTTAAATCTAAGTATTCAAGCTTAAATAACGGGAAAACGATGCATTTTATAAAATATACTTGTTAAAAACCTATCAAAGTACTTCACAATACCTAACAAATAAGCTCCAGAAGAAGTTATTAGCATCAAAATTAAGTAAGTTATGACGAAACTAAGAGAACCCTTTCGAATTTTTTACGAAAAAGTGAAAAATAAAACATATAATAATACGCCATTTCCACAAAAATTAAAATTTATAGTAATCCTTAAAAAATTTATTTGTATTAGCATAAGTAATGATTTTAACAATTTTCATCGGTTTAGAATGCATATTCTTGAAAAAAATATGTAATTTAAAAAATTAGAATTTTTAAAATTATCATTTTTATTTTGTTTTGATAATCAAAAAAACATAATATTTTTTGGAAAAATTTTTAAAAGATAAAGTTTGAAAAATTTTTGGAGCATAAATTTTAATGCTATTAACTTTAATGCTAAGTGCTTTCACAAATGTTTAATGAGTTTATTTTATAAAATGGACCATTTTCCCGTAATTTAAGCTTGAATACTTAGATTTGGGTACTCGCCGAAAAAAAAATATGCATTCAATTACCTATAACTCACTTTTAGTTAACACCAAAAGGTTTTTTTAGTAAGGAGTTTATTTAATTTTTTATTAGCTTCAATTTTGGTAATAAAAACTTTTTTGTAAAAACTTATTTTTTTTGAGTTATCTATGAAAAATCGGTTAAAAACATGCATTTTTCTTACAAAAAATTAAAATTTTTGATCTTTAATAACTCAAAAAGTTTTGATTTATTTTAATAACTTTATACAGTATGTCACTGTAAGTTGTATCCATATGGAAACCTGTTTTATTATTAATTTTACGAAAAAAAGTTATTCCATGCCTGGTCCAAAACCTAAGAATTAACCATCAAACATCAATTTTTTTGAATATTATACGAGGTATGTCAAAAAGTTTGAATTTCACTCAAGAGTAAAGTAGCTTTATTTTTCGTAATATTGGAAATTGCTATTATGAAAAGTTGTTTGGAATTAAAAACTATATTCTAATATGCAATTACATCCTCCTAATTGAAAAATTTTTTTTTGAGAAATTATGGATAATTATCATTATTTTTTCAGTTATTTCAATTCTGATAACTCTTTCATTATTAATTTTACGAAAAAAGTGATTCTTAATAAAAAGTTCTGGAAGGTCCAAAAATTAAAATATCTTATATCACATTTTTTCAATTTTATACGAGGTATGTCAAAAAAGATAAATTTAGATAAAAAGTAAAGTACCTTTATAGTTCAGAATATTTCAATTAGAAGGATGTAATTACATACTGAAACATAGTTTTTAATTCTAAATAACTTTTCATAATAACAATTTTCGATATTGTGAGAAATAAACGTATTTTACTCTTGAGCGAAATTAATATTTTTTGACATACCTCGTATAAAATTGATAAAATTTGACAAAATATGTTTGTATTTTAGATTTTGGACCATGCAGAACTTTTTATTAAGAATCACTTTTTTTCGTAAAATTAATAATGAAAGAGTTATCTGAATTAAAGTAACTAAAAAATATGTTAGTTATCCATAATTTTTCAAAAAACACATTTTTCAATTAGAAGGATGTAAGTGCATACTAGAATACAGTTAATAATTCCAAACAACTTTTCATTATAGCAATTTTCAATATTGTGAAAAATAAAGCTACTTTACTCTTGAGTGAAATTCAAACTATTTGACATACCTCGTATAATATTCAAAAAATTTGATATTTAATGGTTAAATCTTAGGTTTTGGACCATGCAGAGCTTTTTATAAAGAACAACTTTTTTCCGTAAAATTAATAATAAAAAACTTTTCCATATGGATACAACTTACACAGACATACTGTATAACAAATTTTGCTTAGAATTTGTCCCCCTTTCTAACTATGGGGTTATTTTTAATAAAATAATTTTCACCCCAAGAACGGGTGGCATCCACCCTCAGGGTAAAAGCGCAAGTTGGTATTATGTCACCTTTGTTTCTTGAGATATCCTCTAACCACTCACCAATTTTCATGCAAATCGATGGAGGTTGAACGAAATCGGAGGTAATAGCTCATATCCACCTTCAGTGACTCCACTAAAATAGCTGGGTACTTCCTCATACACTCAATTAAATATTCGTCATTAATTGTAGAATGTAGTTTCTTCTTCTTTAGCAGCCTCATCTGATCAAGTCCTGGACGTAGGCCTCCCCTTGTGTGTTCCATATTCGCCTGTCTTGTACTATCTGGTGTCACTTTCTTCCTGCCTTTTTTTAATGCCGTCGATCCATTTTTTGCGGTCTTGCTGTGTCTTGGTAGCCATTGTAATATTCTCTTTGCCCACTTCTCTTTCTTTTCTCTTGAAAGATATCCTGCCGATTTCCATTTAGATTGTGCGATAGCTTTGATAAAATCTTTTACTTAAGTTCTTCTTCTTAAATTTTCGTTTCTCATATGGTCTCTTAACCTTACATTTCCCCGAAGTCTCTAAAAAGCTCTCTGAATTGTTCTCAGTCTAGAGAGGATGGTTAGTAAGTGTCATGATCATCATTCCATAAGGTCATGACAGGAAGGATACATGTGACAAAACCTTTCACTTAAAAAAAATTGAAGAGAATTCTTCTGTGTAAAGGTATATTTATTTTAAAAACCCCAATAACGGGCTACAATTACAAAACAGAACGTTTTCGCTCTAAAGAAAGCATCATCAGTGTTCTTTGCAAGCTCTACATGCTAAGGCACCAAAAATACATGGGTTAAAACCCTTAAAATGTCGACTAAATGTCTACCATTGAAATGTTATATACTAAATCCTGACGAAATATGAAATTAATATAGATATTTTACGGCATTATATGACTATTCCACGAAGCACGTGGGTGGTTGAGTCGAATTCTCTGTCTTCAAAAAGAGAAAGCCAACTAGTTGGTTTTCACCTTTCTCTTTGTGAAGACAGAGAACCAACGAGTTAGCTTTCCCTTTGTCAAGACAGAGAATTCGACTCAACCACCCACGTGCTTCGTAGAATAGTCATATAATGCCTTAGGATGTCTATATTAATTTCATCCATCGTCAGGATTTAGTATATAACATTTCAATGTAAGACTTTTAGTCAACTTTTTAGGGTTTTAACCCATGTATTTTTGGTGCATGTAGAAATTGCAAAGAACACTGATGATGCTCTCTTTAGAGCGAAAACGTTCTATTTTGTAATTGTAGCCCTCTATTGGGATTTTTTAAATAAATATACCTTTTACACAGACGAATTCTCTTCAATTTTTTGTAATTAATGGTATATAGCCAGTCTCAAGGAAATTTTTCCTTGTTGACTTTCGCTTTAAATTAACTGAGATTTTTGGATCTTTTTTTAGATTTTTAATTGACTAATGATTTTACGTTTCGATTTTTACTCCGGTAATCGTTCTCAAAAAAAGGAAAAAAGAAAATTAAGAAATTCTGGGAAGATTTTTTATTGGGACATTTCGAACCTGGTATACTACCTGATATAATAAGTAGGGTTGCTAGTTTTCAAGATATAGTACAAAATCACTTTGCACTTCTTTTTCCGGTCGGTAGATAAGGGACGGCATATTTTTGGAGTTAAGCTTACACTAACTCCCTACATAACAAAAAAATAAGATTGCCCCTTTTGAAAAATGCAAACCTTAATGTAACTTTTCAATGGACCACATAAGAAATATCACGAAACACACAAACGAGAGACGTAAAAAAACCATAATAGCATGAAATTTTTAAGATGGAAAATTACAAATAACTTAATATCATATCACAAAGAAAACGATAAGAACGAGCCATTTTATCAAAGCCAAGTTATTCCAAAAATCATCAAACATCCAACTCGAAGGGTGCAGAATAAAGGACCGGACGTTATACCACATACATCAAGGGAGGGAATTCAATATGTTCTAAAAAATATGAGAAATAATAAGGCTCCTGGAAAGACCGGAGTAGTATTTGTGTCGATAAAACTTGTGATGTCAAGAACCAAACTCTTTTCACCTATGCCTGTATAACGCAAACATCCCAAATAAAGGGAAACATTCCGTTACAATTCTCTTTTATAAAAAGGAAGATAAATTAGATCTTGAAATCAATAGGTCCATTAGCTTACTGAACCCATTACACATACTGTACTCGGATACTTGCAAACAGATTGGAAATAAGATTCGATTTCTACTAATTGGACATTAGACCAGGGCGAATCTGTTTTGAGGTGGATGTGAGAGATGGCATTCGGATTTTTGCAGATAAAGTTAGGTGACAACTTCAACAATAATAATTGACCTATGCTCCTTCTCAAATATGCCAGGAACATTAATAAAAAAATTAAAATATTTAAAATTTCGAAAAACATCAATTTTTTTCTAATTTATTTGCTTATAACTTTAAAACGATTAATTTTGAAACAAAGTCGTTGAAAAGGAAAATAAAGATAATTGAGTTCTGTATAACATACGACTAGTTGAAGATGTTTTAATTTATTACCCTTTCTGCAAAATAGCAATAAAAACAAAATAAGGGTTCAAAATAAGCCTGTTTTTGTTCAATGTTTTTCAACCTCTTTGGTTGCACTTAGAACCTTCATAATTCGCTTAGAAAATTCTTACAATATACTTACACCGTCTACCAAATTTCACTAAAATTGACTTAATAGATTTTGCATAATGATTTTGCCATCTAAATTTTTTTAAAAAGTTCAAATTTTTTCAAAACTTTCTGAACAAAAAGTAGACCATTTAGAAGTTTTCTAATTTTTTTTGCATATAAAGAGATTCTCTACCTATCTAATACACTATACAGAATTAAAAATGGATAATTTAAGCGGTCTCAGCACTGCTTTAAAGTTATAAACAATGTTTTGGCTTATAAACAAATACAGTGAGGACGTTTGAGTTGGAATAAATTAATTTTCTTGAGAATCGGAGACTCTGGAGATAAATCCCGAAACATACCGATTTTTGTTTTTAAATTATAATTTTTTGGCATAAATATCATACTAGTGACGTCATCCATCTAGGTGTAATGACGTAATCTAAATATTGGAATTAATTTAATTCAAATTTTTTTTAAATCAAACCCTGTATAAATAATTATGTTAATAACAAAAACTAAGTTTTTATTCTGAATTATAAATTGTAAAATTCCCTCATCTTCCTTAGTCTCAGCATCTGTTATGGCTTGCAAATTGTAGAAGTCTCGGAGCTGTTAGGAGAGAAGGTTCCCATTGTTTTCAATCTGGTAGTATGTAGAGTAACATCTTTTGATGTTGTTTTATGTGCTATTAGATTGAAAACTTAATTTTTGCTAGCAGTTGCCGCTAGGGCATCCCTGCCATTTCGTTCATTGCAATCCGTGACTGCACGCCGGGGTTTGTCCTAGTTGTCCTCTCTGATTGGACTAGAATAATGATGCGGCTGTAGTTTCGTGTTGCAACGAAATTGAAAGTGGTTATTCATTTTTAGTTATGTTAAAGTTTATATTAGTGAATTCAAAATTGAACAGCCTTTCGATTAAGCTATCATAAGGCACCTATTCTCATTTAAAAAATCATTTATTACGTCATCACGCCCAGATGGGTGACGTCACTAGTATGATATATATACCAAAACATTAGAATTTAAAAATAAAAATCGATCTGTTTCGGGATTTATCTCCAGAGACGCCTATTATCGAGGAAATGAATTTATGCCAACTCAAACGTCCTTATAGTGGAGTCACTGAAGGTTTTCACCTCCGATTTGGTTGAACCTCCATCGATTTTCATGAAAATTGGTGAGTAATTAGAGGATACCTCAAGGAACAAAGGTGATATGATGCCAACTTGCGCTTTTACCCTGGGGGTGGATGCCACGCCTTCTCGGGGGTGAAAATTATTTTATTAAAAATAATACCATAAATCGATATAGGGACAAATTATAAGCAAAATTTGTTATGATAAGTTATTAATATAAATCAACACTTATTGACCAAAAATTTTATTTTTTCGTAAAAAAATGCATGTTTTAAATCGGGTTTTCACGTATACCTCAAAAATTATAAGCTTTTACAAAATAGATATTCTTACTTAAATTGATGATAATAAAAAACTGAATACATTCCTTACTTAAAGAACTAAACTAATGTTAGCTCAAAGTGAGTTATTGACAATTGAATGTGTATTTTTTCGACGAGTACTCAAATCTAAGTATTCAAGCTTAAATAACGGGAAAACGATGCAATGTATAAACTATACTGCTAATCATTTGTCAACTTACTTCTAAATACCTATTAAAAGAGCTTCAGAACAAGTTAATAGCGTCAAAATTAATCAAGTTATGATTAGAATAAAAGAACCCTTTCGAATTTTTTAGGAAAAAGTGAAAAATAAAACATACGCCATTTCCATAAAAATTAAAATTTATAATAATCCTTACAATAACTTCTTTATATTAGCATAAGTAATGATTTCAATAATTTTGACCGGCTTTGAATGCATATTAAAAAAAAATATATAATTTAAAAAAATCATAATTTTTAAAATTATTGTAATTTTCATATTCATTTGATAACAACTCCAAAAATACTCAATATACGTAAAAAATGATAAATACCCAAATTTTAGTTTATTCTGTGTCAAATATTTTACCTGTTTAACTATTTGCATATGGTAATAAATAACCGAGATAGAAACGTTTAAATCTTAAATTTTGCTGTGAAAACCATGCAACCGGGGCCATTTAACCTTTTATTTAAAAAAAAAGTGAGGGGTCTAAAAGAATAAATTTAACGTGGTTAAATAGCACTTGGAATTAATTTCTAAACGGTTTTTAGGTAAACCTGATATCTTAAAAACAAACGGAGTTATTAAAAAAAAAACAATAACATTTTTTGGAAAAATTAAAAAAAAAAATAAATTTTGAACAAGCTTTGGTGCATAAATTTTAATGCTATCAACATTTTCGGGGGCTCATTTAATAGATATTATTAAGTACTTTGACAAATGTTAAATAAGTTTATGTTATAAAATGCATCATTTTCCCGTTATTTCAGCTTGAATACTTAGATTGTTTTACTCGCCGAAAAAAATATATATTCAATTACCTATAACTCACTCTTAGTTAACAATAAAAGGTATTTCTAGTTAAGGATTGATTTAATTTTTTATTATCTTCAATTTTGGTAATATTAACTTTTTTGCGCAAACTTATAGTTTTTGAGTTATTGATGAAAAATCGGTTAAAAACACGCATTTTTCTCAAGAAAAATTAAAATCTTTGATCTTCAATAACTCAAAAAGTTTTGATTTATTTTAATAACTTTATATTACAAATTTTGCTTACAATTTGTCCCTCTATCGAATTATGGGGTTATTTTCAATAAAATAATTTTCACCCCCCAAAGAGAAGGGGTGGCATCCACTCCCAGGGTAAAAGCGCAAGTTGGCGCCATGTCACTTTTGTTCCTTGAGATATCCTCTAACCACTCACCAATTTTTATGCAAATCTATGAGGGTTCAACGAAATCGGAGGTAATAGCTCATATCCACCTCCAGTGACTGCACTATTACTGTATTTGTTTATAAGCCAAAAAATTGTTTATAATTTTAAAACAGTGCTGAGGCAGCTTAAATAATCCGATTTTAATTCTGTTAAGTTTATTAGATAGGTACAGAACCTCTTTATATGTAAAAAAATTAGCAAATTTCTAAATGGTCTAATTTTTCTTCAGAAAGATTTTAAAAAATTTGAACTTTTAAAAAAAATTAAGATTGCAAAATTATTCTGCAAAATCTATCAGGTCGATTTTAATGAAATTTAGTGATCGACTTGAGCATGTTGTAAGAATTTTCTAAGGGAACTACGAAAGTTCTAAGTGCAAGCAAAATGGTTGAAAGACATTGAATAAAAACAGGCTTATCTTGCCCCCTTATTTTGTATTTATTGCTATTTTGCAGAAAGGATAATAATTTAAGACATTTTTAACCAGTCGTTTATCATACAAAATTCAATTATCTTTATTTTATTTCGCTACAAAAATGAATCGTTTTAAAGTTATAAGCAAAGAAAGTAGAAAAAAATCGATGTTTTTCGTAATTTTTAAATATTTAAATTCTTTTATTATTGTTCCGGGCATATTTGAGAAGGAACATAAGTCAATTATAATTGTTGAAGTTGTCACCTAACTTTATCTGCAAAAATCCGAATGCCACCTCGCACATCCAAAAATAGACGTTTTTCACAGATCCGCCCTGGTCTACATTCGATTTTGCCAAGAAACAAATTATTATCTGCAGTGTCTAAAAACTAGTCGAAACGTCAAGGAAATAAATAATACCTCAGTAGTTGGCAGTTTTTTGAGTGAAAATAGTCTCTATATTAAAAGTACTAACAGAAAGCAGAATATACCCTAGGTGTGCTAATATTATTCGAAGTATAGACGAAAATGCAATAAATATAAACTTGTAAATATTATGTTTATATGGGATTAAGTCACAATTGAAGCCATGAGAGCCAGGGTGGCCTAATTGATTTTAACATTACTTTACATAATCAAAGAAAATGATCAGAAGCTATCAACATCCGATTGTTTTAGTAATTGTATGTTGACCAATAATGATTCTTGGTCAACATAAAACTACTAAAACCATCGGACGTTGTTAGCTTATGCTCATTTTCTTTGATTATGTAAAGTAATGTTAAAATCAGTTAGGCCACTCTGGCTGTCATGACCAACAAAAAGAAAAATAATCGAACCCCAGGCGAAGATGAAATAGTATTAGAAGCACTAAAAATTGGAGGAAATATACTACTTGAAAAAATTAAACTACTTTTCAACATCTGCCTTCACAACGCCAATATTACAACAGACTGGAACAACGCTACTATGATTCTATTACACAAAGTAAGAGACAAAGCCAATTTAGAGAATTACATACCGATTAGCCTCCTCAGCCTGGAACAACGCTGCTATGATTCTATTACACAATGTAAGGGACAACGCCAATTTAGAGAATTACATACCGATTAGCCTCCTCAGCCATTTATATAAGTTATTTACGCAAATAATAGTTAAGAGAATGGAAAGAAAGTTAGAGACTTATCACCCAAAAAAACAGGCAGGATTCCGAAAAAGTTACGGAACAAATGACTATCTACAAAGTATAAAAACCCTAATATAGAAAGTAGTGGAATACAATAAACCTCTAGTTCTGGTTTTTATCGATTTTTACAAAGCCTGCACAGTTGAGCTTTGCAAAATATTACAAGCGCTTAAAGAATGCAGGCTAGATTATAGCTACACAAAATTATTATAGAAAATATACTTACAGGCAACAACCACTGTCAAATTACGTACTAACAGTAATCGCATAAAAATAGAACGGGAGTTAGACAAGGAGACCCAATGTCAGTGGCGGCCCGTGAGGTAGTGCCATAGAGCCATGGCACTACCTTGCTAACTATGCAGAAACATATTTTTTATCTTCAAAACTTTTTAATTCCTGTCAATTTTTTTGTGTGTATTTCTTTTGATCTTCATAAATTATATAAAATATGGCAACTATGGGCGTAATATAATCCCTGCCGACAGCGGAGAGTATTCGACAGGAGAATCTTCTTCGTGCCGAAGTCAGTACAAGCACGACTAAATAGAGAAAGATTTTACGAGCATTCTATGTAAGTGACAGAGAAAGAGCTATATTGGACTATTAGTATACCTTAAGATTAGAATCTCTGTGCCAGGCACGAGGGTATGATGCCAGGTCTATTTATTTTGAATTTCTTTACGTGCTGGTTTGTCGCTTTTATTATGTATATTTTCTGTTAAAAAGTTTTTGTATTTGTAATTAAACTTTTAGTGCATCATGATCGTGGGTAATTTGATAATATTAAAAAAATTGTTTTAGTGGTTTTTCGCTAGAAAAAAAAAAAAACTACAAATGTTATAAGGTGTTGTGGAGCTATCGAGTTAGCTTTAAGAGGTCACGACGAAAAAGAAAATTCAGAAAATAGAGGCATATTTAAGGAGCTGGTCAATTTTTGACAATATCGTGAATCCGTCACTAAAAATTTTGGCGTCTGCCCGAGTTCTGGCACTACCTTCTTAAAGTGGTACGAGCCGCCACTGCCCAATGTCACCTAAACTGTTTAATACGATCTTAGAACATGCTTTCAAGAGTTTGGATTGGATGAAAAAGGAATAAAAATAGATGGAGAATATTTGGGAAGCTTTGTACGTGGAATAGTAAGCAATAAGCAACTAATGCAGATAACCATGTAACAGTAATCCTTGTACTAATGATACTCCCTATAAATGAGTAATTTCCGAACTCAAATTTTTTGTTTGAACCTGCCGATGGACGATTAAACATCGATACTGTAGTGGAATAATAAACAATGTTGCTAAATTTAGCGCTTCCTTCAATGTGGTACATTTATCTAATTACAATGTAGACGCTCTGTATATTGAACAAAACTT
The DNA here is from genome assembly GCF_917563875.1 of Diabrotica virgifera virgifera. Lineage (NCBI taxonomy): Eukaryota > Metazoa > Arthropoda > Insecta > Coleoptera > Chrysomelidae > Diabrotica > Diabrotica virgifera. The sequence goes on along the minus strand of NC_065445.1, from coordinate 43,479,082 downwards.
TAACTTCCAGAAAAATATTAACGCAATAATTAAGACAAACAGCCTAAAATGGGAAGATCGATGCCTCGATATTCCATCCAACAGGAAGATCGATGAAGTAAGCTTGAGATATAGGTAAAAAATCTATGTATGAGACTTAGTATGTGAAATCAGCACCGTTACTCCCTGATGCAGTCCATACTGCAAGTTAAAGTCAAAGGTAAGCGAGGATCCGGTAGAAGAAGAATATCATGGCTACGGAATTTGAGAACATGGTTTAAGAAAACCTCGACGGAACTGTTTCGAGCCGCAGCGAGCAAGGTTATGATTGCCAATATGATTTCCAACATCCGAAATGGATAGGAACCAGAAGAACAAATAAAACAAGACCTTATCGTATAGAAGCGAGTAGATATCTGTAGCCTGGTTTCAAAGATGGCCAACTCCATTTAGCAAAATTTTCAGTATAGGCAAAAAAGTGTTTAAACTACTTCCACACAATTGGTACTGTTGAATTTTTTTTTGTTGATTAATAAGTATTTCCAGAGCATCTTGGAATAATAATATTTATGCTTTTTACTGTAGTTAAAGGGATTTAACGTTGAAATAAGGAGTTGGCCATGTTTGTAACCAACATGTGGAGATAGTTGTTTTTGTCACCAAAAATATTGCTGATGGTATTTTTAGCTTCTGACTTCCAATCTTGGTTGGTCCAGTCTTTTCCTAAAAGTTTGACTGTCCCATGCTTACTAAACTCTGAATGATACTCTTCAAGCTGCACAATTGTATCTCTTTTCTTTACACTTCGTGCTATGCCACCAAAAATTCTATCACTAGGCATATATGAGTGACCCGTAACAGGAAACACAAGCTCCCCTGTTGTGATTGAAGTTTTAGTCCTGTGCAGCCAAGCAATGCACATCGTTAATATAATACTATTCTTGTTTTGGCCTGGACACCCATCAGCTACCAGCCTTAAGGTATCCTTTTCCTTCAAAGTAACCAGATTTAGATCTGCACTAAAGTTCTTCAAATACAGCAGAGGCTATTTCATTTGAAGACTTTTTCATTTCGTGTTCGGCCCAAGAGTAAATTGATACATTTTCTTTGCGTAATGCTTCGGTTCCAGTAGAACATCCAGAAACTATCGTCCGATTATAGCAGTATAACTGTCTTGAATAGTACACACTCTGATCTGGGAGTTTCGACAGAGGCATATTTTTTTGCATATCGTACGACATTATAGCAACATTAGGTTCATCTTTTTTCAAAAGGTTAAAAAATCCTTTAGCACGAGTAGTGTAAACAGTGTACTCTGCTTTAAGCGTTTGCAATATTGCCCCATTTTTCAAAATCTTCTGTTTGGCTCTTTTCCAATTTGAAGGATTTGGTAGTTTTTTTCTTCCTTTCAACAAAGGAGATTCTTTAACATTAGTTCCTTCCATGTTATTTCTGCAGGTTTATTACACTAATATCTTTTTAGTATATTATTAAAACTTTAAAATACTATACAATAAAACAACACCAGTCACAACATACCAGAATAGCTCAGTTATCTTGTGTTTCACCTAAGGCGGTGAAGTCACGTGACAGAATGAAGCCGTCTGATTGGTGCTTTGTGGAGATGGCTGTTGTTGTCACCAACATATTTCAGAGCCGGCCGATTTTGTAGCCAAAGGTACTATTCAAATGCAGTTTTAAAATTGTTCTGGCCATTTTTGACACCAAAACTCTTTAGATTTGGATTCCTCGTGTTATTTTACACAAGAAACAGTCAACCTTTGAATTTTCAAAAAAATGGAGTTGGCCATCTTTGAAACTAGGCTACAGATATAATGGATTAACGTCCTCTAAAAAATTGGCAACCAATTGATCGCTGCAACATAATCGACGGTGCAACAGAATCACTTGGAGAGAGAAAAGTAACGAATACTCACATATTAAAGACGAAAACCCCGTGGTTTAGAGAGGAAGTTAAGATAAAATGCGAAGAAAAGAAGAAAGCCTTTTTACAATACAGAACAAAACAAACACAACAGGCATGCAACTACTACAAACGAATCAGAAACGAAGCGAATACTTTAGTGAGGCAAATAAAAAGGGAGCACTGACAAAGTTTCTTAAAACAGATGGAACACGACTTCTACGGAACACAAAAAGAAGTATGGAAATGATCAGAGGGCAAAGAAAAAAGATGAACGAATTAATAAAAGTGAAACACAATCAAAAGGAAACATGGGCACACTACTTCCGATCTCTATTTTCTAAAGGCGACGATAATGAACCACCAACACCTAAAGTTACGACAAACGAAGAAATAAACATCGATGAGGGAGAAGTAAAGGAAGCATTAAGAAAATTAAAAAATAGAAAATCTCCAGGAGAGGACAGAATATCGAACGAATTCCTAAAGTAGGGAGGACAAGATCTAACTAAACAACTGTTAAAACTAATACAAAAAATAATAGAACAAAACAGAATACCACAAGAATGGAGATCAAGCATCCTAATAGCTCTCTTCCAAAAAGGAGACAAATCAGACCCAGAGAATTACAGAGGGATTAACTTATTAAACACAACATTAAAATTAACAACAAAAGTGATAACAAACACATTGAATGAAATTATTATATTAGCAGAAGAACATCAAGGTATTAGGTCGGGAAGGTCATGCACTGACGCTATATTTATAATGAGGCAAGTTCAAGAGAAATCGTTGGAATACAACAAACCGGCATATTTATGTTTCGTCGACCTTAAGAAAGCATTTGACAGGGTCACATTAAAGGACGTTATCCACTTGTTACACTCGAGAGAGGTACCTCTGGGAATGATTAAAACGATAGAAAACATCTACCAGAACAACACAATAAAAGTAAAAGTGGAACATGAACTAACTGACCCAATTGAAGCCGGCAATGGGATAAGACAGAGGGATTCCTTGAGTCCTTTATTGTTCAAGCTGATCATGGACGAAATAATAAAAAAAGTAAGAACTAAAAAAGGATACAAAATGGGAGAAAAACAACTTAAAATAATCTGCTATGCGGACGATGCAATACCAATCTCTCAAACTGATGATGGTTTACAACGTATGCTGCACCAATTCAACATAATCGCCAGAAAATTGAACATGTTAATTTCCTCAAAAAAGACAAAATGCATGGTTATAACAGCAGATCCAATAAGATGTAAATTGGAGCTGGAAGGTCAGATAATAGAAAAAGTGATGGAGTTTAAATACCTAGGCATCACACTATCTAGCTACGGAAGGCTCGAAACAGAAGTGGAAGATCAAGTGAATAGAGCAAACAGAGCTGCAGGTTGCCTGAATGACACAATATGGAGAAATAAAAATATCGGAAAAGAAATGAAAGGCAGAATTTACAAAACAGTCATCAGACCAATAATGACATACGCGGCAGAAACACGACCCGACAAAGAGGACAAAAATATTGCTCGAAACAGCGGAGATGAAAACCCTTCGAAAAATCGATGGTAAGACTCTATGGGATAGAGCTAGAAATACAGATATACGACGGAGATGCAAGGTGGATAACATTAATAACTGGGTAAGAAACAGAAGAATAGAATGGAATGACTACATAAGCCGAATGACAACAAATAGGGTAGTCAGGACAGCGAGAGACGGTTCCCCAATAGGAAAACGATCAGTGGGAAGACCACGAAAACGATGGAATGACAACTTACTAGAGGGACATTGAAAAAACAAACAGAGTCATGTCTATACAAAAAGAAGAAGAAGAATTGATCGCAGAGGCTCAGAACAGAGATAGACGAAATATCCAGAGAAGGACTATGTTCAATAGTGGGCATGACAGGGCTAATTGGTGATGATGTTGATTAGTTCACACCACATTAGTTGATATAATTCAAAATATATAATTTATATACCAAAATAATATTTAAGTTGTTATTGGTAAAATAAATTCAAATATAGCATTTTGATTCAGTTTTCAGTTTGTTAGATAAAGTTGTAATTATTTCGTGCCATTGAACTGAAAAATTCATGTGCAAAAACATTTGAGTTATTTTAATAAATTGTTTGTGTATTTCTATACATATAAAGTTTTTAGTTGATATCAATAATTAAATAACATGCTGACATATTAGTATTAACAAATATGTTTCTATTATAGTTAAATGTGTTTTAATGTGAGTATAATATGCAACGAATTTCAAATTTGATTTAAAATGAAATTTTTTTAATTATTTATCATTAATTTTGTGTCTATGTTAGTTATTAAGGCCATCGGTACATAATTCGCAAATATTTTATGGCTATCCCTACTTTTTCTGTCTTTACACGGCAAACTACATTAGTAAAATTCTCACTGGTATGGATATGAAAACTTTACTTGACAATGTCATCGTCATCATTAACTTTATGTTCTTTATTAACAATGTTCTTGGATAACTGTTACTTGTATAATTAATTACCTTAATTATTAATTCATTCTGCGTTTAAATTTTTCAAAAATAGTTATTAGTTCTCTCAGGATTCGAAAAAAATTAATCCCATTTAAATAGCATTGAAAGCAGAAACTACGTACCCATCCCCTTAATAAAGAGGTAAAAAAAGTGTCGAAAAAGTTATTTTAATATTTCTGTTTTATTATTCTCAGTGGTCAGGAGTACGCAGTCCACCAAAGCATAATATTAAACTAGAACTGTGCAAATAATACTTAAATTACAATAGTAATAAATTTGTGGTAGGAGGTGATTACAATGCAAAATATACAGATTCGTATTCAGAACTCAGCAAGCAATCGAATCGAACCAAGCCTGTGAGACATTAGAAAATGACACAGAGGTGTTACAATTCATTCGGGCGAAGAAGATTGATCCGAGTAGATCTGGAACCAGTCCACTTCGCTCTAATGTTTCAGACCATCCTCCAACCCCCGATAGCACGCTGATGCACTTTATAGACAACAAATCGGCCAAATGCTTGTCACATGGGTTTGGATCTCTGTAAAATATCATACCTTATTAATTCTCGCAGAATCTGTGTTGAGTGAGAAGTGGTGGATGTTAAAAAATGAAAAAGAAAGTCTATTCTGGGTAAAAATAGTAGAAAAAATATATTGGAACATGGAAGGAAGACCTAATACAATTTGAAGGAAAATGGCCAGAGTATTATCAGAGATTCTGATAACAAAGAAAAAGGTAACAAAGTTCCCGAGGGTTAGCTTTATACTATAGTAGTTAAGAAATTTACAATGAAGTAAAAACTTCTATTGTAATTGGTATATGTTTAATAACACGTTAAATTAAAATCCAAATGGATGACAATTGTACAAATTGCCTCAGAACGAACATTTTCAATCTTATCAGATTATCTTTAGTGAACTTTGAGATACTTGCTAAATAAGTTCATTATCGTGCAGTGGATGTATTTAAATTACATATTAGATGTTTAAAGTTAAAAATTGATACGACATATTGTCGATGATTAAAGAATTGACTTTCCGGGAACGCTATGTCCCTACCCTTAACTGCATCCACATCTGATTTGGTCTGAAGACACCAGCTAACTCCTAAGTTAACTTCTTCTTATATGGTGGTATTCATTTATCTTAAAAAAGCATATGATATAGTTTCTCGAGATATTCTGTGGTGGGCACTTGGTAACGAAGGAATCTCCGGTGAATATGTAAAGGTTGTGTGGGATATGTATGAAGGAGTAACAACTAGTAAGAGGCAGGCGTAAGAGAGACTGATGATAAATTTCATGTGAAAGTATAATTGCACCAAGGCTCAGTCTTTAGTCCTTATTTATTCGCATTATTGTTGGATCAGCACTACAAACACTTGAACAGCAAAACTACTGGGTAACATTCCGTGGTGCTTACTGTATGCTGATGATGTAGTATGTGTATGAACTAGTGAAATTAATTTAAAACAAAAACTGGAACACTGAAGACAAACTCTTGACGAAAAAAGTTTAAAACTTAAAACAACAAAAACGGAGTACATATTTGGAATAATTATTTAAAGATGCAGATACTAAAAATAATATAAAAATAATAATCTGCAGATAGTTTGGATGGTGAAATCATCGTGAAAAGTAATAGTTTTAAGTACCTAGGATCGTCATTAGACTGTAATGGCAAATATATGGAAATGCATGCAGTAGACTTAGGGTTCGATGGATGAAGTGGGAGGAAGCGACTGGTGTGTTGTGTGGCAAAAATATCCAATGAAGTGGAAGGGAAAATTCTATAAAATAGCCGTCAGGGTACCAACAGATCAAGCGGGTCGCGGTGGAGGTGGAGGTCGCGGTCGATGTCGACATCCATGTAAAACAAACACATTGTACTGGATGGAAGAGAACAGAGCAAGTGCAATCGCGGTGCAGGTTACCCTAAGACAAGCGTGATTCATTAAACCAAACATTAATTGCAACACAAATTACATGAAATTTTATTTGTTTGGTCGTGAAAAGATTCAATCAAAAAGGATTTTTCGAACATTATAACATATTAATCTAGACTGATCCTTAATTTATTTTTTTTGTTTGAGATATCAAAATACCTACGTAGTTAAGATTGTTGATGCGTAAAATATTAATAAAAACATAAAAAATATTCTATCTAGTTAGCTATTACTTTGACACTAAATTTTCTTAAACATTTGATATTATACTATTTTCCTAGTTCCTGTGTTTTCTTACCATTACTAATATGAATTTTTCTAATGAGGAACTGATTAATATATTTTTTGTGTTAGGAGAGTAAAACAAAAATATGCTAATAGCAATAAGAATTTATCATAAGCAATTCTCTGATAGACGACGACCAAGAAGAGAAATTTTTCCAAGTTAACTAGAATGGTTTCGACGAATTGGACACTTAGATTACGAGAACGGTGTACCTACTAATTTGCAGATTTTCAGTGGCATTAAGGATTAAATTCAGTTTATTTTATACATTTACAATAGGTTTCGTTTGATCATATTTCTCGTAATCTAAGTGATCAGTCCATTGAAACGTTCTAGTAAACTTTCAAAGGTTTCTCTTTGTGGTTTTCGTCTATCAGGAAATTGCTGATGATACATTCTTATTGCTAGTAGCACATTTTTGTTATACTCTCCAAGTACCAAAATCATATTAATCCGTTCTTTATTATAAAAATTCATATTATTAATGGTAATAAAGCAACTGGAACTATAAAAATAGTGTACATGTTTAAAAAACTTACTGTCAAAGTCATAGCAAACTAGATATAATATTGTATGTTTCTATTAACATTTTACTCACCAACAATATTAACCACGTAGATATTCTGATATCTCAACCAATATGAATAAATTAAGGATCAGTCTAGATTAACATGTATTTAATTTTCTAAAAATTATTTTCGATTGAATATTTTCACGACCAACCTAATAAAATTTTACGTAATTTACTGACTTATAAACTAACTGACTTAAAAATTAAATCAGTTTGGCATAGGGAATACTTAAGAAATAAAAAAGTATTCGAAAATATTATTTTATTATAACACTAAAATACAGGGTGTTCCGTTTAAGAAAACTCAGAAAATATTCATTCCGAGTTTCGAAAAAACCCTGTATACTAAAATTCAACATTTTGCCATATTAATAATAGTAGACTGAGTACCGAAAAAGTTAATGAGCTGTAAACACGTAGTGTCTCGGCTCTTGATATTTTGCCTATTACCAGTGAAACTACCAGTTTTTAATTGTAGCTAAAATGATCAAACTAACTTTAAACTGTACGTTTTATACCACATGTATTATTTATTTAATCGTATATTTGCATACTTAAACCAGTTTTGTTAGTTTATATTCCTGTCTACTACAGCAGTTATTGTAAATAGACAGAGGTTTATGGATTATAAGCAATTTACCAGTTTGTTTTTTGCGGGAAACGAAAGTAATTAGTTTCGGTAGTACCGTAAGTAAATTATCAATATGTCATCAGATGTTACTATACAGAATGTCCCAGCGAATAAATCTTATTCTACCGCAGTTGCACAGCAAAATTTCTTCCCAGGAAAAGAAAACGCAATACTTTTTAGCGCTATTAATAATACACCACTTCGAGATTACCTTATTTCTTTAGGTAACTTAATAAATCCCAGAATATCTTATTCTTGTCTCGCCTATCTAATAATCGAATATGCATGTATTTAAGTAGCAAGCAAGCTGTTGAGGATTTTATGACAAACTATGGTTCTATAAAGGTACATGGGGAAATAGTCAGGGCTAGAAGGCTCATAACACCTGCAGAAAGAATAGTGCTATCAAATGTTTGTCCAAGTATCCCACACGAAGTAATCATCCAAAAATTAAAATATCTCGGCCTAAACTTAGTTTCTCCAATCACTTTCTTAAAGATTAGTGCCTCTCTTCCAGAATATAGCCATATAAAAAGTTTTAGAAGGCAAGTGTTTATTAGTCCGCATAACACGACGATCCCAGATTCAATTCTTCTAAATTATGATAATACGAATAGTAGAATATTCATTTCGCAGGATAGTATGACATGCTATATCTGTAAACAAATCGGTCACATTGCTAGTAACTGTTCAAGCAATAAAAATTCTTCTTCTCGGCCTTCAGGACCCTTAGCCCCCCTACTGTTCAATCTTCTGACTCTCCTACCAATGCTGGTCATCAAGTAGACCAAACTTCTAATAATGATCAAAATAAAAATACCCAAGTATTTCTACAAGTATCCACACCAAACACCTCTAACTCTACATCAGTGGAAATTATACAGCCCGTTTCTGAAGCAACCCAAGATTTAAAAACTAACGAAAATACTCCACTGGAGTCTTCTGCTACAGCCGAAAATATAGAGATAATTTCACAGACTTCACTAGCGATCACGAAAGAATCACCCTGTCCCTCCACCAAACGAATCATAGAGGAAATATTATCTCCACCTATCGAAAATATTGTTGATAATCAAACATTTCTTCTTTCTGCTGAGCCTTATAAAACCAAAACTCAAAAGAATAAAAAACCTCAACGCTCATTACCTATCCCGGAATCGCTTGAATCATATCTAAGTAAACAATCAACACCGTCCATTTTAAGCTATGACCAATTAATGATGCTTATTGAAATTATTCAAGGCAGCCAATCTCCTATCGAAATTGTTAAAGAATTCACATCTGATTTCCTTGGCCTCATAAATTTGCTTACCGTCTCTTATCAATATATTCCAGACAGAGCCACAAAACATCGTTTTACAAGGCTAAAAACCCTACTGATACGTTTTCTCGGCAAAGACGCTACTACTGAGAGTGATCTCACTTCAACTGAAACATAACATTCAATTCAATTTTACAGTGGAATATTGATGGACTTTTCCATCGCTTACCAATGCCCAATATCATTCAATCAGAACACTGTCCCGAAAATATATGTCTACAGGAAAATAATCTTGTATCTTCTAACCCATAGTCGCCAAAACATTTTATATGCTTTCGTAAAGACCGAACTAACACAGCTCTTGCAAGTGGGGGGGGGGGGTTGCAATTTTAGTACCACTTACTCGACTTTCGACTTAATCGACTTTCCCGCATTGTAGTATATACACAGCCGAATTATTCGCTCTCTACAGAGCACTTGAGTTTTCTAACGAAAATAACATAACTAGAGTAGTGATTTTTTCTGATTCGCTTAGTGCGATAACATCGTTACAAAATATATATCCAAATCCTTCACTTATCTCAAAAATGGTAGAATAGTCAACTTCATTTAGATTCCTTCCCACGTGGGCATTAATGGAAATGAAGATGCAGACTCAAGTGCGTATAGTGCAGTGACTAGTGCGGATTCAGAAACGATATTAAGATGTGCCCCTATTGACTTGAAAGTGTTGATAAAGCAATATGTGTTAAATGACTGGCTCGATGAATGGCAAAATTCAAATTCAAAACTCAGGCAAATTAAAGACACAGTAAAAAAAGTCAAAACAGATTATAAAAGTTGTTATGAGTAAGCAGTTTCAACCGCCTACGACTAGGCCCTACCAGGCTCACTCACTCATATTTGTTCTCAAGATCTGAACCACCTATTTGTGAATCGTGTAACACCAATGAACTGTCAATACGGATGGAATGGCCCCGTCCCATTCAAATAGTGAAGCGAGATTGCCACCAACATACAAGAGAGAGGTCCTAGAGAGAGACAGAGAATGGGCAGGAAAATTTGACAGGTCGTGTAATTTGAGTTGCCTATATAAATGGACCCGATTGAATCAGTATTGATAGTTCGTTGAATGGACCTCATATTTTAACTTTCAGGGCTGATTGGCAGTACATATTTCAAAATTTAAATACTTTTTTGTACTTACAGAGTAAATTGAGTATAGAGTACCATACTTGGTGTTTAAATACTTTTCAGAATTGTTATTTGTATTTTTCAAAACAAGTAATTTCCTGAAGTATTTAGGAGTTAAATAATTTTAAAACTATTTAAATACTAAATTAGTGACTGTTTTATATAATGTGAAGAAGTTATGTTTTTGTTACTTTTATATTTAGAATTTAACTTTTATATTTCCCCGATTTAAGTTGATATAGGCAACTGAAATTACACAGCCTGTCAAATTTTCCTGCCCATTCTCTGTCTCTCTCTAGGACCTCTCTCTTGTATCGTGGACGCATTAATTTTCTTCGTGCCTATTCCATCCGTATTGACAGTTCATTGTGTAACACACAACTAACTGTCAAACATTGAATGCCAAAATATACACAAGAACGGATTGATTTTAATATCGTGTCAAATATGTCAGTTCTGAGTGCCAATAATAAAGAACCAAAAAATTTAATTGACTTTTTAAAAACAATTGGTGTATTCAATAAAATCTAACAAGTTTTTGTAGATAATGCATGTAACCTTACCTTTGTACTATACTTATATTGTACCACATTTTTGTTTAACCTATTATGTATTGTTCCGTCGCTAATAACAGTTAGGTGGATGCGACTTTTTCTGAATAAAAAAAGTAGACTATATTAAAAATCATTTGAACCTAAATAATAGAGTTTTTGATGTCAAATTATGACAATTCTGCAGGTTGTGAATATTGTTACGAAATTAATAAAAAAAACTAAATTATCTTTTAAACTACCCCATATAATATTACAAGACGTCATTTTAAGAAACAAGACATATCGAGGAGAAACCAAAAATGTAAAGATATACAGAGTGTCCCGTTAAAAAAACGAAGTCATAAGCAACTTGAGTTATAAGCGGAAGTGGCAAACATATGGAAATATTTGTATTAAACAGCTCACTATTTATTCCTTCATTCCAATTTTCATGATTCAGTTACCTTTAGTTCTCGAGATATTTCTTATTAGCCATTTATCTACCTCACCCTGTATAAATATGTTAATATCTTACCTGTATTATGGACGTCTTGCCAACGGCCGGTGCCCCCAATAAAATAACCTTAATTCTATCGACCGACTCTGGACTGATCTCGATGGGAGAACGCTGGTCCTGTTCCTGACTGCTCTCCTGACCGCTCGCGCTCGTTCCTGAAGTGGCATTCTGGCGTCTCTCCAGGAAATCCAGATCCAACTCTGAAACAAAAGGAATGCCGCGTTAATGGCACTCTTCGAGCCTCAATTCTGGATATAATAAACCGCGCCGCCGACGCCCTTCGGATTTAATTCTAGATTAAGCCATCGGTAATTGAAGGGTATCTATGAAGAATAGCGTTGTTTTTCCTTTGCGCTGCGAAAGATTAGAGAATGGAACATCTTAATATACTTACTTCGTGATGCTAGGAGTTTAGTAATTATTATTGAGAGCATTTAAAACAAAGGAACTAAAGATTATTTTTAATTGTTCTAATAACAAACTGCACGGAAGATATATTAAATTCTTCTTCTTCTTCTTGTAGTGCCTAAAAGTTTCGGATGTCGGCGACCATCATGGCAATCTGTACTATGCACCCTGCTGCTCTAAAAAATTTGTAGTGGTTGTGATGAATTACGTACGTTGATTTTTCAGCCAGGCAATCCTTCGCCTTCCTGGTCCTCGCTTTCCTTCTACTTTTTCCTGCAAAATTAGTTGCAGCAGTCCATGTCTCTCACTGTTCCTCATGATGTGACCGAGGTATTCGATTTTGGCTGTTTCTATTTTGATTAACAGCTCTTTTTATTTTTGAATTCTCATCAAAACACCCTGATTAGTAATGTGGTCGGTATAAGATATCTTCATCTTTCGACGATAAAGCTACATTTCAGAAGCCTCAATTTTCTTGCAGGTGGCGTCTGTGAGAGTCCACGACTCTACTTCGTACAACTGTATAGGAAATATATAACATCGTAGTAAGCTGACTTTTATGGGAATCCACAATGATGACATTTATAACTTTGAGCTATCATACGACCCTATTCTCATTTAAAAAAATCATCGATTACGTCATCACGCTCAGATGGATGACGTCACTAATATGATATATATGCCAAAGTATCGTAATTTAAAAATAAAAATCGACCTGTTTCGGGATTTATCTCCAAAATCACCTATCAATCCTCAATTCTCGAGAAAATGAATTTTGTTCCAACTCAAACGTCCTCACTGTATAAGGCGCCATAGATATACAGATACAGTATGGTATAAATAGACCCAAACCTAGACATCCAAAGTGAAAGTTATCCTCCAACACCAAATTGTTCTATATGGTACACATAATGTTCAGAAAAAAGTCACACCATTTTGAGCGTCGGGTATGGAGGATAGAGGGAGGAGAAATCGGTAAATTCGTAATTACTTACGTTTGTCGTCAATATTTCTGAAACTATACGGTTTAGCATGAACAACCTTCTATACAAAAATATTTTACATTAAATTTTAAATAAAAAAGGTCATATGCATAATATTTATAAAATGAACCAAAGTTACAGTTGAGTTCGGGAATCTTTTCCTGTGCGTCATCATTTAAAGCATACGAAATAAGTTGATGATAAGTCGGAAATTGAAATTTACTAAACGCAACAGCAAGTCACTTACTGTCACTTGCTGTTGCGTTTAGTAAATTTCAATTTCCGGCTCATCATCGACTTATTTCGTATGCTTTAAATGATGACGCACGAGTAAAGATTCCCTGAGCCGACTGTACGTAGGTAGTATAGTATAATTGGTCCAAAAAAGGCCTAACCCAGACATCCAAAGTAAAAGTTTTCTTCCAACACGAAATTGTTATATATGGTCCATATATTGTTCAATGAAAAATTACACCATATTGAGATTCCGGTTTGGGACGGATATGGGGGAGAACTCGGTAAGTTAGTAGTTTTTTAGGTTTTTTGTCAATATTTCTAAAACTATGCTTTAGCGTAAGCAATGTTCTACACAAAAATGTTCTACGTAAAATTTAAAACAAAAAGGTCCTATACATAAATGTTATAAAATCAACTGTTCCAGAGTTACGGAGGGTGAAAAGTGGAGGTTTTCGATACTTTTTACATTTTTTGGGCAATTTATAATATTATTACTGATGAAAGAAATTTTCTTTAACAGAATTGTGTTTTGTAAATAAAATTTGTTATTTCACTGGCCGATGGTATGTTAGTGATAAGTCCTTGAAGAAACGTCAACCTCACCACCCAAAATCATCATCAATTGCCCAAAAAATATAAAAAGTATCGAAAACCTCCACTTTCACCCTCCGTAACTCTGGAACCGTTGACTTTATAACAATTATGTAAAGAAATTTCTTGTTTCAAATTTTATGTAGAACATTTTTCTATAGAAAATTGTTTACGATAAAGCATAGTTTTAGAAATATTGACGAAAAACGTAAAAAAACTACTAATTTACCGATTTCTTCCCCATTCCCCCCCCCCAAACCGCACGCTCAAAATGGTGTAACTTTTTACTGAAATGTGGACCATATAGAACAATTTGGTGTTGGAGGAAAACTTTTATTTTGGATGTCTGGGTTAGGCCTTTTTTGGACCAATTATACAATACTACCTCCGTAACTTTGGAACCGTTCATTTTAGAAGGATTATGCATAGGACCTTTTTTATTTCAAATTTAATGTAAAACATTTTTGTATAGAAGGTTGTTCATGCTCAACCGCATAGTTTTAGAAATATTGCCGAAAAACCTAAAAAATTCGACGCTCAAAGTGGTGTGACTTTTTATGAACATTATGTGTAAGGTAAGGTCGCCAATTAAGGCCACCTTAACGTTTGAATATCTGTAATATTTTATTCAGGAATAATATGGGCGAAAACTCTTGTATACGTACTGCCTAACATTTTAGCTATCGAATTTCAGGAAAAAATACTTACTAAATAAATAAAGAAATATAAAATTTTAACATTGAATAAATCTGGAATATTTGGCCTTATTAGGAACTGGTAGCTTAATAAGGCCAGTTTCATTTTTTACGCAAATTGAGGTGGATAATAAATTTTAAACCTAAGAATTAAAGAACAAATACAAAATTTAGTGAAAGAAACTTTTATTCATATTAAAAACAAAAATTTGTCAATACACTAAGCACACATATCGCACATTTACACACATCTAGGACAATTGGCTTTATTAGGACACTGTCTACTTTTTCTATTTAACATAAAAAAAATAATAAAAAGCAATATAGAGAAAAAAGAGTCCCAGTTCCTTAAAAAGTAAATTAATTTACTATCACTTTACAAAGAAAAAATAATTGGCTTATATTCATTAAGTACCATTTTAGTAATTTTATAACTTACCTAAAATTTATAAACGAACTTCCGCACCGTAACAAACACGTGTCTAGTCTACTTGGCGCTGCTATGTGATACTACCGACTGAATGGCGTAGACGATTTTGACTGAGAAAGACATTTACGGTGACCTCTAATATATAATATCTATATTTAAGAAAATATTTGCAATTGGCCTAATTAAGACACTGGCCTTATTTGGCGACACTACCTTACCATATAGAACAATTTGGTGTTGGAGGAAAACTTTCACTTTGGATGTTTGGGTTATGCCATTTTTTGGATAAATTGTATCATACTAATAGGATATAATAATAAACCGTTAAATAGTAACTCCAGAACCGTTAATTTTAGAAAATTATACATAGGGCCTTTTTGTTTAAAATTTAATGTAGAACCTTTTTGTATAGAGCCAGGGCCGCCGCCAGAAGAAAATTTAGTGAGGGTTAAAATCTTTAAGTCGCTTTTATATTCTAGAAATGAATGAAAGAAAAAGAAAAATTTATATTTCAATAATCATATATAATACAAAAAAGATTAATCGGTAAATAAAAACTGTAATCTCCTTCGGTCTTAAACAAATTTATGAATAACTTTGTTTATAAAATTATGTTTATTTTTTAATACCATTTGTCTGTGTACACTTAACAAACACAAACCAGATAATCTATCTTCTGATATACTTGACCATAACCAGGTTTAAACACGTCGCATGGTGATGAACGACCTTTCAATGGTAACACTCGTTGGCGGCAACGGTAAAAAAATATTTATCGCCTTTTTAATTGATGGGAAAAAATGTACTTCATGATTTAGAATTTCTTGAAATCCTAGGTTTTCATTAATTGTCTTGTTTTCCAAAGTTCTATACACGTTTCAATTTCTTCTGCAAAGTTTTCAAGATTTTCTGAGAAATTTCATTTTGTTTAAGTATGAGTTCTGTTCCTAATTTTCTGGGATCTAGTTCCGAGAGCTAAAATGCGGTATTAGTATCGTAGATTTATATTCTGCCACCAATGTCTTTGTGGAAGTTTTGCACAATGCATTTTATGTGATTTATTTTCGGTTAACATTTTACCTAAACGTAAAATTTTGGATTGTCGTACAATATTGTAAAATTTATGAATTGAGACGGATTTGTTTTATCTTAAGCTGTAATTATCCAGGAGGGTCGGCGGACCCTCCCTGACCCCCTTACCGGCGGGCCTGTATAGAACATTGTTTACATTAAGCCGCATAGTTTTAGAAATACTGACGAAAAACCCACAGAACTACTAATTTACCGACTTCCCCCCATCTCCTCCTCAAACCCGACGCTCAAAATGGTGTGACTTTTTACTGAACAAATATAAAATAATTTGACGTTGGAGGAGAACTTAACTGGGCTATGCCTTTTTTGGATCAATTATATCATACTATTAACTTTTTTTGATTTTAGGACCTAATCTTCACAAGCCAATAAGTTCCCAATACGCTTTAGTAACTGCAAATTTAGCATCCTTGCGTCCCCTACTATTCTTCTTTTGCCCTTTAATTCGTCCAATCCTGAACATAGGCTTCCCCCAGTTTCCTCCATTCGCTTCTGTTTAGTGCTTTCTGTTTCCAGTGCGTTCCTCCTATCTTTTTAATGTCGTCTCCCCATCTCATCTGGGGTCGTCCTCTTGCTCTCTTTCCTATCCATGGTCTCCATTGTTGTATCGTGCTATTCCACCTATTGTCCGTTTGTCTAGCGTTATGACCTGCGAAGCTCCATTTTAGCCTGGTTATATGTTGACCTGCGTCTTTGACTTTTGTTCTATTTCTGACCCAGTTGTTTTGCTTTTTGTCTGTCAATTTTACTCCTAACATTGCTCTCTCCATGGCTCTTTGTGTCTTTATTATTTTATCCATGTTTGCATTGGCCAAGGTCCATGTTTGGCATGCGTATGTGAGAATTGGGAGTATGCACTGGCCAAACACTCTTGTTTTTAAGTATTGTTGTATTTTTTTATTCTTTAGGACCCATTTTAATTTTCCAAATCCTGCCCAGGCTAATCTGACCCTTCTTTTTACCTCCCCTGTTTGGTTTTCCTTATTTATTTTTATAATCTGTCCCAAATATATATAATCATTAACCGCTTCTATTGTGGTGTCGTTTAGTATTACGTTTCTATTGTCTTGTGTGTTTGTTATTGTTTTTGTTTTGGCAAAATTCATTTTTAGACCTATTTGTTCGGATTCATTTGCTAGTTCGGTTAGCATGGTTTGTAGTTCTTCAAAACTTGATGCTATGACTACTACATCGTCTGCATATCTTAGGTGGTTTAGTTTCTTTCCATTTATGTTTATTCCCATGTTTGTCCATTCCATTGTTTTAAAAACATCTTCCAGTGCTAATGTAAATAGTTTAGGAGAAATAACATCTCCCTGTCGCACTCCTCTGTTAATTGGTATGGGTTTTGTGGTTTCTTCCAATTGTACTGTCATTGTTGCTTTCTTATATATATTATGTATTAGCATTCTGTATCTGGAATCTATTCGACAGTTGTTTATAGCTTTTTCTATTGCCCACATTTCCACGCTGTCAAATGCTTTTTCGTAGTCAACGAACGCTAAGTGCAGATCTATATGGTATTCGTTAGCTTTTTCTATTAGTGTCCTAATTGTTAGAAGATGGTCAGTGGTGCTATATCCCTTTCGGAATCCTGCCTGCTCTACGGGTTGATACGAGTCCAATTTGTGTGTTAGTCTGTTGTTGATAATCCTCATGATCATCCCCTACTATTAGATTACTTAAAATGTATAAACCTGTTACATCAAATGTAAGTTACAAATGTGACAGGAATGTTGCTTATAACTTCAGGGCGGACGAGACTTTATATTTTTTTAATAAAGAAAAGAAATAATTCATTTAAAATATAATTATTTAAATAAATTTATAGTATTTTTACTACAAAAACGTTATTACGTAGGTCAAAATTTTTGACGTAAGAGAACTGTCAAAACATTAGAATGTGACTTTTCATTATTGGCATGTTTATAATAAACATGGCGATAATGAAAAGTCACATTCTAATGTTTTGACAGTTCTCTTACGTCAAAAATTTTGACCTACGTAATAACGTTTTTGTAGTAAAAATACTATAACTGCATTGGTTAGCTTCCTAATTACTACAAACTGTTTCACGCTTATTCAGAGGAAGCAAATTACCGATGGCCACGTTTCTTAGTTATAAACTTCCCGTGTCATCCGCTGCTTCTCCTTTGGGAATCGTTAAACAGATTAACTCTCTCTCTAAAAATGACTGACTCAGCCATCGTTTCGGTAATCAGACGAAGCACCTTTTTTACTTTAACTAAGGCGAAAACTTCCAAAGTCTCTGTGGAAAGGCGAACGACTGCGTTTATCTGACATTTTCTTAATTACTCGTTCGCAGTCCATTTCCGTGGCTTTATCTAATTATCATGCCCGTATTTTACATACACCTTTTTGGAGTTGACGATAATTAGATTTAAAAGCATTTTAATTACTATCTGATTTAAATTTTCAAAGCAATTTTATCATAATGAGTAGTAGTATGGTATAACTAGACCCAAACCCAGACATCCAAAGTGAAAGTTATCCTCCAACACCAAATTGTTCTATGTGGTCCACATAATAGTCCAGTCGGGTTAGACGAATAACAGGCCTAACCTTGCATTAGGAGCTGCCCCAAATTTTATTTTTCTAATCTGTAGGGAGGGTCAATACTAGTATAAATTTAAAATCTCGACTGAATTGCACCGTTGCGTTAGCCGCCATCTTGATTTTAAACGAGAACTGTTTTTGCTCAATATCTCGGCCATTTTCAATTTTTTGACAAAAAGTGTGGAAAATGAAATTGTTGAAGATGCGATTTTCTATAATTTCATTTTTTATAATTTTTTTCGTGCGGCCGATATTTTCCCAGTTATGAGGGGAAAATAGTGAGAGTTGGAGCATAATTATTGAATTATTGAATTATCTCGTTTATTAATAGTTTCACAACAAATATGTACCTATACAAAAATGAAGAGAATTAAATTCTACACAATTTTGGTCTCTTTCATTTTTTTGATAAAATTAATATTTAAGGTAGTACGTATGCGGTAATGGCGCGAGCGTAGGACCGGATTGATTTTATAGCAATTGTTTTTCTTCAATATCTACGCCATTTTCAACTAAAATTGTTCAAAATATAATTTCCTACAATTTCTTTTTAACAATTTTTATCATGCGGTTGATATTTTCCGAGTTACATGCGAAAATACTAAAAAGTGGTGGGGGAGCATAATTATTTAATTGAATTTTGTTTCCGAGCTGCCCCAAATTTTATAATTATAGCCTTTAGGAGAGATCAATAGTAGTGTAAATTTAAAATCTCGACTGAATTCCGCGGTTGCATTAGCCGCCATATTGATTTTAAATGAGAACTGTTGTTGCTTATTATCTCCGCCATTTTCAACTTTTCGACATAAATGTTGGGAAAATGTTTGGCACAATTTTTTTTATACGATCAATATTCTCCGAGTTAAGGGGAAAATAATGGAAGCGGAGGGGAAGCATATTTATTGAATTGTCTCATTTATTATTAACTTTACGACATAATTGTACATAAACAAAAATAAAGAGAATTATATTTTATACAATTTTTTAAACTTCCAATGAAACATCAACCAAACTAAATATATAAAAGACATAAAAAGACATTATATGCATAAGTTCACTTAATTTTATTAACTAGCGGGTTTTATTGGTTGAATTTGTCTATCGATATTTTAAGTTTTATGTCAGCTAATATATCGTGATGTTTAAACAATTTTTTTTTTAAATTTTGGACCCTGTTGGGGGGAATTTTCCCATTTCCCTCCCTTGTAGACCCGCCACTGGTTATCTCCAAAAATTTTAATAAATCGTAATTGCAACAATTTCAGTTCTTACACTTTTTGTCGAAAAGTTGAAAATGACGGAGATATTGAACAAAAACAATTGCTACAAAATCAATCAGGTCTTACGCTCGCACTTTTACCACATACGTACTACCTTAAATATTGATTATATCAAAAACATGTACGGCATCAAAATTGTACAAAATTTAGTTCTCTTCATTTTTGTATAGGTATATATTTGTTGTAAAACTAATAATAAACGAGATAATTCGACAATTCAATAATTATGTTACAACTGTCACTATTTTCCCCTCATAACTCGGAAAATATCGACCGCATAAAAAAATTGTAATACATGAAATTATAGAAAATCGAATTTTCAACAATTTCAGTTTCTGCGCTTTTCGTCAAAAATTTGAACATGGCGGAGATATTGAGCAAAATTCGTTCTCGTTTAAAATCAAGATGGCGGCTAACGCAACGGCGGAATTCAGTCGAGATTTTAAATTTGTACTAACATTGACCCTCCCTAAAGATCAGAAAAATAAAATTTGGGGCAGCTCCTAATGCAAGGTCAAATGCTATCCCGACTGGGCTATTATGTTCAGAAAAAAGTCACACCATTTTGAGCGTCGGGTTTAGGGGGGGAGAGGGGGGAGAAATCGTTAAATTCGTAGTTTTTTACGTTTTTCGTAAATAATTCTAAAACTATACGATTTAGCATAAACAACCTTCCATACAAAAATGTTCTACATTAAATTTGAAATAAAAAATGCCCTCTGCATAATCCTTCTAAAATGAACGGTTTCAAAGTTACGGAGGTAGTATAGTATAATTGGTCCAAAAAAGGCCTAACCTAAACATCCAAAGTAAAAGTTTTCCTCCAACACCAAATGGTTCTATATGGTCCACATATTGTTCAGTAAAAAGTTACACCATTTTGAGCGTCCGGTTTGGGGGGCAAATGGGGGAGAAGTCGCTAAATTAGCGTAAAAAATTTTCTATACAAAAATGTCCTACATAAAATTTAAAACAAAAAAGGTCCTATACATAATTGTTATAAAATCAACGGTTATAAAGTTACGAGGGTGAAAATTGGAGGTTTTCGACACATTTTATATTTTTTGGGCAATTTCTTACTGATCTTCTTTAACAGGATTGGGTTTTATAAATCAAATTTGCTATTTCAGTGGTCGATGGTATGTTAGTGATAACCCCTTGAAGAAACGTCAACCTCACCAACCTTGACCAAAAAATATAAAAAGTAACAAAAACGTCCACTTTTCACCCTCCGTAACTCTGGAACCGCTGATTTTATAACAATTATGTATAGGACCTTTTTTGTTTTAAATTTTATGTAGAACATTTTTGTATAGAATATTGTTTACGCTAAAGCATAGTTTTAGAAATATTGACGAAAAACGCAAAAAAAACTACTAATTTACCGACTTCTTCCCCATCTCCCCCCGCCAAACCGGACGCTCAAAATGGTGTGACTTTTTACTGAACAATATGTGCGCCATATAGAACAATTTGGTGTTAGAGGAAAACTTTTATTTTTGATGTCTGGGTTAGGCGTTTTTTTGGACCAATTATACTATACTACCTCTGTAACTTTGGAACCGTTCATTTTAGAAGGATTATGCATTGGACCTTTTTCATTTCAAATTTAATGTAGAACATTTTTGTATACAAGGTTGTTCATGCTAGACCGCATAGTTTTAGAAATATTGACGAAAACGCAAAAAACTATGAATTTACCGATTTCTCCCCCCTCTCCCCCCCAAATCCGACGCTCAAAATGGTGTGACTTTTTTCTGAACATTATGTGGACCATATAGAACAATTTGGTGTTGGAGGAGAACTTTCACTTTGGATGTCTGGGTTATGCCATCTGTTGGATCAATCTTATCATACTATAGGTACGGACAACTGACACAAAGAGAGAAAAAAGATGAAAACTAACTAACAGCAAATATAGAAGATCCTAATGATTGACAACTGACGAAAAATATCAGATTTGAATTAAATTACCACATATTCCAGAAGCAATATTTCTGGACAGCCAGATTTGTATTATAATTTCTAGGCAGCCAGAAATACGCAAATCAGAAATAAATAAGGGATTGAAAGAAATAAAAAAAGTGTGTTTACTTTGTACGCACATAACAAGTTATACTTCTTATTATGATTTCAACGAAATAAATATATTTTTTTGCACGATTGATCATTTTTGACTGTTTACCGTGACAGATTTTACGTCAGTAGGTGACATTTACTAGCAACTCGACGGTAAGTAATCCAACTCGACGGTAAGTACTCCAACTCGACGGTAAGTAATTCACTTACCGTCGAGTTAAAAAATCTCTTAATTTTTATTTATTTTTTGAAAGAATAAAGAAAACTAACGAATTATATATTAACCCGAATTAATTAACGAATATTTCATTTAATGAAATCCCACTTGTTTGGGCTGTGGTTTCACTTCTAACAGAAACTGCTGCAGAATCGCATACATTAGTAGTATTACTAGTATTGCACAACATTTTTTCTCTTCAAATACGCGATCAAAGTTAAAAACTTGGAAATATCAATGCCATCGTAAAGAAAAACGGTGAATTTAATCATTGAATATTCTGCCCAGAGGCTTCCAGGAGCTTTCAACTGCATATGTCTTTGAACGAAATATGCCAATAGAGTCTTTTCTTCGATTCTTAAATTCTTGCCTTCGCACCATTTTTTAAAACTTTGGTAGGTATTTTGATAACGGATTTTGGATTTTTCGGGAATAATTGCGGAACACCCTTCTTCCCAAGCCCTTTCATTTTCTTCAAATTCACTTTCGCTCATATTTTAATTTATAATAATCAAAATTGTACTTAAAATTATTGACACCTAAATAAAAACTCAATTCTCCATTGTTGTTATGCACCCTAGTTACTACCTAACAACCAAAGTATCTATCTTGATAAAATGAATGAAACTAGTCAATATGACGAAAATGTTTAATTTTATAATTTATAATGGTATCAATCGTGCAAAAAATGTTACAAGCATGTCGAACGTTAAGGGTAACCGATCTCAGAAAATAATTGGAGTCGTCGCTCCGCTCCTCCTCCAAACAATTGTCTTCGATCGGTATAAAACCCTTACCGCTCTCCATACTTAATATACTAAAAACAGTTTGTCAAACTATTGTCAAACAAAATGTGTTAAAGCAAAACTTACCAGGAATTACCTTTCAAAACTGTTCAAAAATAATTGTTAACTAGAATTTTAAATAAATACCGTATACAAATTTTAAAGATGGAGTTACTACAAATAAAATGATATCTTTGGATGGTGAACTGATTGTAAAAAGCAATAGTTTTAAGTACCTGGGATCGGTATTACAGAGTAATAGAGAAATAGATGGAGATGCATGCAGTAGAATTAGGGCTGGATGGATGAAGTGGATGGAGGCGAGTGGTGTGTTGTGTGACAGAAAATTTCCAATGAGGCTAAAAGGAAAATTTTATAAAACAGTCATAAACCGGCTATGATGTACGGAACTGAATTTTGGGCAGTGAAAAAGAAAGAGGAACAACGAATGCATGTGGCGGAGATAAGAATGCTTAGATGGATGAATGGAGTGACAAGAAAGGATAAAATTAAAAATGAGTATATTAGGGGAAGTCTAGGTGTGGCACCAATTGATGCCAAAATGAGAGAGCATAGCTTGAGATGGTTTAGTCATGTTCAACGTCGAGACGTTGATCATCCAATACGAAGAGTAGCTGAAGTGCAGATTCCTGGAAGGAGCAGGAGAGGAAGACCAAAGAAGACGTGGGGGGAGACGATTAGGCAGGACATGTTGGTAAAGGGAATTAATATTGATATGACCCAGGATAGAATTGTGTGGAGAAATGCAATTAGGGAAGCCGACCCCGCATAGGGATTAGGCAAAGAGAATGATTTCTCTCTCTCCTGTCGTTTCCCCATTACTGAGAATCGCGATTTCTCCAATATTCCTAACAATGTTTCTCCATTGGTCTCTATCTTCAGCTGCTCTAAGGGCTTCGGAGAATGAGTTTCCAGCTGAATGCTTTATTTGGTCAGACCATCTAGTTGGTGATCGTCCTCTTGATCTTCTCCCCGAAACGTTTCCAGAAACAATTAATCTCTCCAAACTGTCGTCACCTCTGCGAACCACGTGACCAAAGAATTGCAGAATTCGTTGCAGACATATTGTGGACAGCCTTTTTTTAATATTGAGTTGGTTTAGAATGGAAACGTTTGTCCTATGAGCTGTCCAAGGTATGCGCAGCATTCTTCTCCAGCACCACATCTCAAAGGCATCAATTTTTGGCGCTCGCATGCGCGAAGAGTCCAAGTCTCTGCTCCGTATAGAAATATTGAGAATTCACCAGTCTCATCTTGATATTTTGAGAGATAGATCTGTCTTTCCAAACTTTAGTTAGGCGACTCATCGCATTTTTTGCCATACCAATACGTCTCCGAACTTCTGCTTCACAGTTGTCATCGTTAGTTATACTAGACCCGAAATAGACAAAGGTGTTTACTATCTGGTATTCCTGTAATATGTTAGTCAGTTGAATAGTGTCAAATCTGTCGACCACCATTATTTTTGTCTTAGCTTTATTGATTTTCAGACCAACTCTATTGTTTTCGTACTCAACTCTTCGCAGAAGATCAAACATTTCTTGCTCATTTGCTGCTATAAGTGTAGTGTCATCAGCAAATCTTAAATTGGAGGTTTTTTCTACCAACTACTGTTATTCCACCGGCCCATCCTTCTAAAACCATCCTCATGACATGTTCACCATAAATGTTAAATAAGTCAGGTGACAACACGCATCCTTGTCTAACACCTCCCTCGGTCTTGAATTGGTTTGAGAACTTCTGATCTAGTCGTACTGTCGCTATATTAGGCTGGTACAGATTTTTAATAAGTGTCACCAGGTGCATTGGTGCGCCCATTTCTATTAAAATTGACCACAGATTTATCCAGCTTACACAATCAAATGCCTTTTGGTAGTCAACGAAGCATATAATCATTCAAGAGAATGATGACCGTATACAAATTTTAAAAATATTAAATATCTACATATTATGTGTATTTTATTTCAATTTATACATATACTATACCTAAAAGCACCTAAATGATTTAATTTTGAAGTTTGAACTCTTGACAAAAACGCATGCATAAAAAAAGTACAGTGTACAACACATGAGAAAATGACGTATTTCTCCCTCGCTTGATTTGCCACAAACTTCTGCGCTCGTAAGAAATATGTCTTTTTCTCATATGTTGTACAATATACTATCTATTTTTTGTCAAAATTATCGTTTAAATTATTCATTAAGATTGTCAGCACCAACGTACTGCGACGTTATATACATATTTTATCTGACACTACTGACGTAGAACTTAAAAGGAAAGTTTCCCGTTGAAGGAAAGTTCGTCGAGAATTAGAATTATAAGGAAAAATTTACATCAACTTTTTAAAGCTAATTACTCTAAGATTTTTCAAGACAGTTTTCATTAAAACGTACATTTTAATATTTCTTATAAAAAAATTATGTTGAAAAGAAAGATTTTAAATTGAATACCTCTTTTAGAAACAAATCCTGTAATTCGTTTTGTAAAGGGCGGCGTATTATGCATCATCTGTTTTTCTCTTTAAAAATCTGTCTTCTTTCACACTATGACATTTTTGTTTGTATATTCTACACACATTATTTTGTACCTTTGTTAAAGTAGAAAGTCGCAAATTATTTTTACCCCAAAGGCGTTTGTAGACATATTAGTAAAGAGTCGATCGATGAGTTTCCGGATCTGACTCCACGTTGAATAATTTTGGTTTTAGGAAAATTATTGTTTTGACGACATTTCGGCAAGATCACAATTGCCATTGTCAAATGACACAAGTCATGGAAAAGAAAACAGCGGGTAACCAAGAGATTCATTTCGTATATATTGATCTGAAAAAGGCATACGACAGTGTAACTGTGGTAAAGTGATGGGAGACAATGGAGAACACAAATATAAATATAGAAATCATAAAAAATATTAACACTTTCTATAACACGACCACGAGAACTAAACTAGGAAACGAACTCACCGAAGGGTTTCTGACAAATAAACGCCTCGAACAGGGAGGCTGCCTCTCTTAAACACTTTTTAAAATATATTTGGAACAAGCTCTTAAAAATTGGAAACGGAAATGCAAGAACATCGGACTCATATTTAATGACTTAGACTTAGGCAAATATGCAAATTGCATATTTTGCATATAATGCATAAAAAATGCAAAAATGTCAAATTTTCCATATTTTTATAAAAGTGAGCATAAAGTGCATATAATTTGAAAATTTGGTGTTAACTCTATATTTTTATATTCAAACTTACAGATAGCATGAAAAAGCCAATATTTAATTTTGTTCTATAATCACTTGGTATTCAAAGTATTTGTCACGTTTTGTCCTGGAATTAAGGGTTTTTGTTTGCCAGTTTATGTCTCTAGGTAATTTTTTTTTATTTTGACGGTCAGTTTCACTTGGTTTCACTTTTGTTGTAAAATTGGAGGCATAAACAACGTGTATTTCTAATGGTGAAGAATTATTGTGCTGTGAAAATGCCGAAAATAAGCAATGTTTCAACTTGGATAAAACCTTACAAACCTATCTATGGATATGGATAAAATTTATTGCTCGTGTTGTGGCAAAATTGTAAGTACATAAGTATTATTTTTTATTTTATTTTAAAAATTTACACGGTGGTAAAAACAAAGATTTTAAAATTGGAGATTATGTTTAAGAAAAGTACCGACACAAGGCTAGTTCGCAATAAATCGATGTATTTTTTCTTTTTTCAAGCATTTTTCAACACCAACTCCTTGAGATAAAAAATAGTATACCTAATTAAAATTCAAATCATTCAATAGTCTACTGAAAGGTCGCTAACATTTTTGTCTAACAATGGCATAGTTTGCTTTAATTTTGCTAAAAACGAAAACATATCATATATTGGACTTATTTAATTAAGTGCTTTTAATTTATGCTCACAGTATTTTTTCTTTAAATGTAAACAGAAAAGACCAAGAGCCTCTTGTAAATATTTGGGGTTCTTCCTTCTTGCACAGTAATTCCTTGACATTTTCAAGATTACTACACCGATTTTTATTTGATTTAATTTAAATATTTTATTTGTTATGCAAAAACGGTTCCTTTTTAGTTTATTTCTACAATCTTAGATTTTAAAAATAAGTACAACTATAGAATATTTATATTCTTTTTTTAGATTTCATCTGAAAAAAAGTTTCAAATAGATCAACATGTCTGAACCGCGAAACATTTAGCTAAAAAAGTAAAAACCACATCCGGTGAAAAATATCAATCTTCAGTGTCCAAGTGCTTTCAGTCAAGTTCCAAAAAATAAACCGAACAAATAACTTTTAACGAAGACTTGGGTCGTGCATTAGTATCTTCTAATATACCGCTTTCAAAATTATCTAATGAAAACTTTAGTTCTTTTTTAAAAAATATTGCAAACAAAACATTCCCAGTGAACGAATTCCAAAGAGAAATAATGTCAATTTGTTACACTCCTCAGTTAACCACAACATAAAAGCCGAAATAGGTAATAATTACTTTTACATATGTGTGGACGAGACCACTGACTGGTCAGGAAGATACATTGTGCACTTATTGGTTGATGTACCTAGCGATGAAAGTTTTCCAAAATCGCATTTAGTTTCCTGTAAGCAAGTGGAAAAAACCAACGCTCTAACAATATCACGGTTTCTACAAGAAGCATTAGCAAATTTTTTTTCTTCCTGCTGCTGTGCCTAGAGATAAATTATTGCTTAATTTATCTGATGCCGCACCATATATGGTGAAAGCAAAACAAAATTTAAAAATATTTTTTCCAAACTTAATTCATGTCACTTGTTTAGCGCATGGAATAAACAGAGTTGCGGAGGATGTGGAGGATCAAAACACTACTGCAGGCGATGGTGAATACTACTATGATTTTCATAAAGCTAATCTTCCTTGCATTTATCAATACTTAGAAGCAATTGATTGGGACAGTCTTATAAGTGATAAAGAACTTTCCGAGATGATAGGTACTTTCTATGATATTCTTTACTGTGTGCTTAATATGTATGTACCATTGAAAAAAGTTTGTACAAAGAAATTTCCTGGTTGGTATTCTAGTGAACTTACACAATTAATACGTGACAAAAAGACTGTCCATTTAATTTACAAGAGTAACAGGTCTCCTGGGAATTATGCAAGTTTTAGTCAACTTAGAGCTCAGTGCAAAATTTTATCAAAAAATTGTTATGCTAATTATATACATTCAACTGAGATTTCGATCCAAGCTAATCCAAAAAATTTTTGGAAATTTGTAAACAGTAAGAAAGAAAATAATAGTATGCCTGTCTCAATGTCACTCAACAATACACTAGCCTCTAATGGCAACGATATTGCAAATTTATTTGCTAGCCATTTCTCTTCAGTTTTTAGTAATAAAACTCTTAAGCATAATGACAATTTAATACAGTCTAAGGTCTGTGTATCTTCCTATATTATACGAATTTCAAAAATATACGAAAAACTTTCAACTCTTAATGTCAATAAGGGACCTGGGCCAGATGGTATTTCTCCCATTTTTCTCAAACGATTCTCTTTTATTCTGTCTCGGCCGCTTTATCATATTTTTAATAAATCCCTTCAGTTGGGGGAATTTCCTGACTTTTGGAAACTATCCTATGTCACTCCAATTTACAAAGCAGGTAATAAATCTGACATAACGAATTATCGTCCTATTTCTATTCTCGGCACAATTCCCAAGGTATTTGAGAGTATTGTTACTGATTACCTTAATTATGACTGCTCTTGGATACTAAATTCTCAACAGTTCGGATTTTCTTGTGGTAAATCAGCAGAGCTTAGTTTGTTGCTTTATGTTGATACCTTGTCTGAAGCTTTGGAGAGGGGGTTGCAGATTGATTCAGTGTATACTGACTTCTCCAAGGCTTTTGATAGGGTGAACCACGATATTTTGTTACATAAGCTCAAATTATATGGCATAGAAGGTTCTGTGTTGAAGTGGTTGGGCAGTTACCTAACAAATAGAACACAGCAGGTTAGGGTTAATCATCATTACTCCAACACTTTTCTAGTAACCTCTGGTGTACCTCAGGGCTCTCATTTGGGTCCACTTTTGTTTAACCTGTATATTAACGACATCGTCACCTGCTTCTCTAACACTTCTGCTCTCTTATTCGCTGATGATCTTAAATGTTATCAAATCATTAATAATCAAGATGATGCAATATCATTGCAATCAGATTTAGATAATTTAGCCAACTGGTGTCTTGATAATGGGATGGATTTGAATGTCAACAAGTGTCACATTATCCGGTTTTGTCGGAATCATCATTTATCAGTATTTAATTATACCATAAATGATCAATTATTGGAGACGGTAGACTCAATTAAAGATTTAGGTGTTGTTCTTGATTCCTCTCTGAGCTTTAACCATCACATCAACAATATTACTCAAAGATCCATGAAAATGCTTGGCTTTGTTAAAAGGACAACTCGTGATTTCACGAACGTGTTCGCTATTAAAATGCTCTATTGTTCTTTAGTCAGGACGCACCTTGACTACTTTTCTCCAGTTTGGTACCCACATTATTTACACCTCAAGAACAAACTGATAGTGTTCAACATAATTTTCTTAGATATATTGGGTTCAAAAAACACATCAATTATAATTATACAGATATGGAACGATTTTTGAATATCTCTCCTCTGGATGTCCGTAGGAAGCGTAAAGATCTTACAGTATTGTTTAATATTATCAATGGCATATATTACTGCCCTGAACTCCTTGCTAAAATATTGTTGTTTGTTCCACCACGATCAACAAGACAAATTCAAACCTTTCATATTTCTTTTCATAGATA
The DNA here is from genome assembly GCF_917563875.1 of Diabrotica virgifera virgifera. NCBI lineage: Eukaryota > Metazoa > Arthropoda > Insecta > Coleoptera > Chrysomelidae > Diabrotica > Diabrotica virgifera. The sequence goes on along the minus strand of NC_065445.1, from coordinate 43,449,498 downwards.
TAATTACCCATATTTTACTTTTGTTCCTAGAACACTAAGACTTGCTAACTCCCTAGGTGACCTTTTACTTTTTGGTAACTCTGTTGATGTTTTTATGAACCATTTAACCAAATTAAATATTTAGCAATGTCATAACCTTGTTATTTGTTAGTAATTAATGTTTTGTAATTATTTTACTTTGTCATGTCTTTTTAAATGTCTTTTTAAATGTTTTGTACTCTCTTGTCTATCAATATCTTATTAATGTATTACCGAATTGGGCTTGCCCGTATAAATAAATAAATAAATAAATAAATAAATGTAAGAAAAAAATTTCCAAAAGTTTAATACCGAGCCTCAAAAAGGTATTCCTGAAATCACCTGTAAGAATACAATGTTACAGAGATATGCTTCCTGATTTTCCACTACCACCGCAACCCATTTTAACACGTTGGGGAATATGGTTGGAAGAAGCTAATTTCTATGCTGATCATTTTGTTGATTAAAAAAAAAATTAATCTTTTAACGGATGATAGTCGCCAATCTTTATTGGAAGCTAAGCAAGCCTTCCAAAATAACATCCTCCAACAGCAACTGTCATTCATAAAATCAAATTATAGTTTTGTCCAGAAAACTATAACTCAATTAAAATCCTCCAAATTATCACTGTCAGAGAGTACAGTTTTAATAAAAGAATTTGAGTCATTGTGTCAAAAGGTTAAAGGTACTATTGGAAAGGAAATTTTTCAAAAATTTAAAGTAACCATAACCGTGGAAAAAATAGTGGTTACCAGGTTCTTTCTGAAGTGGTTCAAGTACTAGCTGGGACATTTTCCGAAACACTTAATTTATAACCATCTATTATAGTAAATTTGAAAATGCCCCAGTTACATCAGTTGTAGTCGAAAGAAGTTTTTCTATTTACAAATATATGTATTCAGATAGAAGCCATAAGTTTTTATTAGAAAATTTTGAACATCATTTGATAATCTATTGTTACCACAATTCAAAATAATATTTATATGTTAAAATAATTCTATAGTATATATATTTAAAATATTGTAAGTATTTTTGTAAATAAAAAAATATTGTAAATATTTTTTATTACATGCATATTTTCTAGATAAATATGCATATTTTGCATAAAATACTGCATATTTTTGCATAAAATACTGCATATTTATGCGCATATTTCACACTTTTTTATTTGCATATTTGCCTAAGACTATTAATGACCATACACTATATACTCTTTGTTTCGTAGACAACCAAATACTAATAGCACAAGACTACGATGATATCTGTTACGTGACAAAAATGCTAATAGAGGAATACAGGAAATGGGGACCATAGATCAACATAGGAAAAACCAAATATATATCGGTGGAACGCAGCAGGACTTGATACTAGAAGGAGGAGAAACAGTCAGTAAATGTAACGAATATAAATACCTGGGTATGAAAATCACGAATGATGGAACACTGGACGGAGCCATTCTTCTTCTTCACGTGCCATATCAGAATTATCCGACGTTGGCGATCACCATTGCGAAGGCTTCTCGATCTTCTGCAATATGGAATAATTATTGTCCTGCATTTGATATCTGATTCCATTCACGAATGTTTTTTAACCAAGAAACTTGTTTTCTTCCTACACCTCTACGGCCCTCTATTTTGCCTTTAAGGATCAGTTGTAATATTTTATATCGACTTCCCCTCACTATATGTCCCAGATAAGACATTTTTCGATGTATAACACAGTCTTTAGCAGTTCTCTATCTTTGTTGACCTTCCTTAGTACTTCTTCATTAATTTTTCTTGCTGTCCAGGGTATCTTCAGCATCCATCTATGAATCCACATTTCCAATGCTTCAATTCTGTTCATGATCGATACTTTTAGCGTCCACACTTCTGCACTATACAAAAGTACGGACCAAACATAGCACTTGACCATTCTTTGTCTTAGTTCTAAACTGAGATGATTATTGCAAAGAAACGACTTCATTTTTATAAAACTTGTTTTAGTCATTGCTATTCTACACAGCTCCCAAATATGTCATTTTGTGAACTTTCTTAACTTGGACTCCGTTTAATTGAAGCTTTGCATCGGGATGTGGGTCACGACTAAACACTAAAAATTTGGATTTGTTTGAGTTTATTTTAATGCCCATTTCCCCTCCTACCTCGTGAATACGATCAAGCAGAATTTGGAGACCTTCAATATTATCTTCAGAATTACTGTATCGTCTGCATATCTTATCACATTAAGTAGATCGTTGATTTTTATTCCATATGGCTGCCTCTCAAGTGACATTTGAAATAACTGGTCTGAGTAAACATTAAACAATGTTGGTGACAAAATGCAACCTTGTCTCACTCCTCGTTGTATGGAGATTTCATCGGTGTAGTTCAATTCCAGTACAAATTTTTAATGACACGAATATCTTTGTCATCTCTTCCGATATTTTTCAGTATTTGCATTAATTTTACATGCTGTACTTTATCGAATGCTTTCTCGAAGTCCCCGAAACATGCAAATACATCTTTTCTTTGATCACGGCATTTTTGTAATAGGATGTTAAGCGCAAAAAGTGCCTCCCTGGTACCCATAGCATTTCTAAAACCAAATTGGGTATCTTCGAGATCTTCTTCGCATTTGCGTCTAATTCTGTTGTAAAGTATTCTTAGGAAAATCTTAAGAGTGTGGTTCATTAGGCTAATTAATCGATATTCTGAGCATTTTCTCGCATTGTGTTTTTTAGGTATTGCGACAAAGATGGATTTGAGCCAATCTGTGGGAATCACTCCGGTGTTATATATTGAATTAAAAAGTCTTACTACTACTTTTATGTTATCATCCTCTATTAGTTTCAGCAACTCAGTTGGTGTATCATCTGGATCACAAGCTTTTCTAATTTTAGCACTATTTATAGCGTGTCCTACTTCGCATTTCATAATTTCTGGGCCGTCAGTACAGTTTTGGTAGAATTCGGCAATACTATTCCTGTCATCTTCAAACAATTCTGATATATACAGTTGCCATTCTTTTCTTATTTCGTGCTAATTTACAATAATTTTGCTATTATTGTCAACGAGCACACAGGGAACTCGTTTTTTAAATATGTTACTTATTTCTTTTAGTTTTTTGGGCACTAAATAAGTCCTGTCTAGATATCACATCCTCCATTTCTTCGCACCTTTCTCTCATCCATTTTTCTTTGGCTAATTTGATCTCATTTTTTATTCTTCTCTGCAGGTGTCTATATTCTGTTTCATTAGATTTGATCAGTCGTCGTTGTTTCATCAATTTCAAGATGTCGTCTGTCATCCATTTATTTTTCTTGATTAAGTTTTTTCTATAATCATTGTTTGTGGAGATTTCGTTAACTTGATTTTTAAATTCACTCCATAGTTCTTCTGGATCTTCTAGTTGTTCTCTGATGTTTTTTATTCTATTGTTAAATTCTTGTTTAATGTTATGTTTTATGTTTATATCGTCAAAGTTAAGTACATTGGTTTTTGGTTTTTGTCGCTGAATTCGTTTTACGCCCAAACCACACGGATCACGTTGCAGTGCTACTCTGTGGATCCACAGAGTGGCTGAAACAGGCGATTTTCTAACGCCGGCGACTACGCTGCGAAGTGGATCGTTTGAAAGGGTGCGGCGGGTAATGTAATCGGTGAGAAAAAAAAGTTGGTTCAAATGATTAAAAACTTGCCGGCTAATATTTTTTTAAAAAAATTGTGTTCGTCAAAATCAGTGTTTGTAATGTCCATAGTTTTAAATATTTTATAAAATTTCATACTTAAATAACTTTAATACTTAAATAAACTCCATAAATGGAATTAAGAAGAACGAGACAAAAACAGCTATATCACAGAAAGAAGCACATAAAAAATCAACCAGTATATCTGGTATCCTATAGGTGTAAAATAGTTTGATACAACCTGACAACCGAGTGAAAGTGAAAAATATGTTCGCATGAAAGTTTTCGACAGGGCAGAATGGAAGAACATTGTTAAGCAGGCCAAGGCAATAGTTATTTATGTATCAAGTCAGTAAAGTGACTAATTATCGAACGAGTTTGATATTACGAGCAGAGCGAGCGAGGCGAGTAACAGACGAGTTCGATAAATAATCTTTACTGACGAGGTGCATACAAAATTTTATCGCCAATCATAAAAAACATTGACACTTACTTAAAATTAAGGAGTTTTTTAATTTTAGAAGAAATAAAAATTTCGTATGACAGTAATGACAGATTTCTTTTGCATGAAGGCCGGTTTCGATGTTTAATCGATAGTTATCAATATTGAATACTTACATAATTACTAAATCTTTAAAGTTTTTTTATTTTATATGAATATAATTGCAAAATACTACAGAATTGAACTTTTTGACATACTTTTCACAAAATATTTACAAATACTCGCCTTTCGATTACTGCCATCGACCACTTACATTCAATCTCGGTTAATTTGATTAATCGCTGCAGGTCTAATCGGTTCGCTAAACTCGACACAACTGGCTGGTGATTTTAGTAGGTAATTTTTTTGTTTTTGGCCAATTTTCCCAAAATTGGCAAACTACTAACTATTTAGTAATTATTAACTATTTAGTAATTATTTTTTCCCAATTTTACCAAATTGGCAAAATTACTTACTAAAATCACTAGCCAGTTGTGTCTAAGTTTAGCGAACCGACTTTACAGTAAAATTCCTCTTTCAGTACAATAAAGTGTTATTTTACTGCCGCAAATGAGGGCAAATGAGTACAATAATGAATGACTTTAGTGACGGTTGGCGATAAAACATCTTAAATTCCAATTTTATTATTACAGCTCATTTGAAAATCTGTTTAAAGGTATTAATTTCCACCAACTTAATCTCAATATGTCGGAACTATAGAGGAATATCGTTAATTAATACAACATACAAGATTATATCCATAATACTGTTTAGAAGATTAACTCCATACGCAGAGGAAACAATAGGCGACTACCAAAGCGGATTCAGACCGGGAAGGTCGACTATAGACCAGATCTTCGTCCTACGCCAGGTGTTGGAAAAAAACTGGGAATTCAACCGCGATGTACACCAAATCTTCGTGGATTTCAAGCAAGCTTACGATTCTGTTAGCAGAGAAGCATTGTGGGAGACTATGGTAGAAATGGGAGTACCTGGAAAACTGGTACGATTAGCAAAGTTGAGCACGGAGAACGCTTCCGCACGAATCAGAGTTGGCAGCAACACGTCGGAGGAATTCCTCATTGACACCGGACTTAGACAAGGAGATCCTCTCGCCCCCCTGCTGTTTAACTTCGCACTGGAACATGCAGTAAGGAAAGCTCAGCCACAACTGACAAACGGATTTGCCGCCCAAGGATCAAAAATACTATTAGCCTTTGCGGATGACGTGGACACAATTGCACAATCCACCAGAGATGCAAAAGAAGTTTTCACCCTATTCGAGAACGGAGCCAAGGAAGTTGGTCTTAAGGTCAACGAGGACAAGACCAAGTACATGGTGGTTAGGAAGAACCCAAGACCAAGGGTTAGACAAAACGTAACAATTAATGAATACAATTTTAAAGTCGTCAAAGAATTTAAGTACTTGGGAGCAATCATAACATCTGAAAATAACTATGAAAAGGACGTGGCAGCCAGGATTATTGCAGGAAACAGGGCATATTACTCGTTAAGGTCCCTACTTAAATCAAAAATACTCTCAAGACCAGCAAAAATAAGAGTATATAAGACAATAATTCATCCCACAATAACGTATGGAAGCGAAACCTGGACTCTGAATCAGCGGGAAACAACAAAATTACTGGTACTTAAAAGAAAGATACTGCGGACTATCTATGGGCCTTGCAGAGAAGAGACAACAGGAGAATGGAGAAGAAGACACAATGATGAACTCCAGACAATATACGGAGATGAAAACATAGTACGCTACATTAAATCGGATCTACGAAAAAAGATCGCCAACAATTGGTCGAGCGAAAAAATGTCGCGCACATTTGAGCGCGTATCAAAAGGTCGCCGGCGAAAAAACAGCGCCGACGAAATAAGGTCGCGTGCAATTGATCGCGCGAAAAAAGATCGCGTCAGAAAATATGTTTTCATTTGCATACTTTAACTTTCCTTCACACTTAATCCAGGCTTAGGTCAGATTTAGATGATGCAATAGAACTAAAGGATTGCTGTTAAATAATGACCCAAACAGTTAAATATTTTCTTATTAGTCATTTTAACCTATTGGTAAAAAATATTTCGTCAACCCAATATTGACTTCTAAATGACTTTAGTTTTATTTTCCACTTTAAATAATAGGAAAATAATTGGAAGTAAATAATCCTATTTGAAATTGATCATGTAAAATGTTCGACCAATTTAATGGTCGAATTAAGGTAATTTTAACTGTAAATGTTGTAGGGAAAGTACCTAGAGGTATTATTTCACGACTTGGCAGTGTCGCAAAATTTACCCTTGGTTATTTAAGAGTAAGTTTTAATATAAGCTTAATATATTTTACAGGGTATATACTACATATAGATAGGGTAGGTTAAGGGCTACCATCTTTATTAAAATAAAATTTCCCAAATAAAATAATGATATTGTGGTTAAAAATTATATAACAGGCACAATTTCATTAATACATTGTCACTGGTGAGTACTTATTGAAGATATCATAGTTAAAGAATACATTTATATTAATAACAGATTTGCATACTTTAACTTTCCTTCACACTTTATCCAGGCTTAGGACTGGCAGTTAGTAACTGGCGTGTTTAAAAGTTTTTTTAATTTTAATTTTTTTATTTTTTTCTAATTTTTATTTTTTATTTTTTTTTATTTTTATTTTTTTGTGTTTTTTTAATTTTTATTTTTTTTTGGTTTTTTTTAAATTTTTTTTAATTGTTTTTTAGTTTTTTATACTTGCAGTTGAAAATTTTGGGCAATTCCTCTTAAATATTCTAGATTTGGCCGGTTCCCGTATTGCAAACAAATCGTTTTTATTCGCCGCGCTGTATCTTTATAAATTTTTTTTTGAGGTTGTTGGTTTCCAGCTATGTATTGCTCCACTTTTAATCGATTTAAACTCTCTTCTTTCTTTAGCCCCGTAATAAACTTCCATAGATTTGGGTGTGCTGCATTTAATATCGAGGAGAAGCTGTTGTGCCAACCTTCGACAGCATTATTAGTACGCGGTAGATCTTCCTCTATAAATTCGAAGCAATTCCAAAGATTCCTTGGAAACATTGGCGGTCTTCTTTGTTGTCGTCGATCCAATCTGCCTATCCATACATCCTCAAAGTAGTTTATTAAAGGTGTTAGTAAATTTTCATTTTGAGTGTAAAACTCGCTGTCCAGTAGCTCTCCGAATGTTGCAACAACATCTACTTCAGGTACGAAGGCTAGGGCTGCCAATTGTCGCAGATGTAGAGCAAAATTCGCGTCTTCTGTATAAACTTGTTGCAGTCCTGTACCTTGCATGTTTCTCCACAAACATTGTGTGAAATGAAAGAAACATCCACGGATTCTGACTTCAGGAAACTCTTGTTGTAAAGCATTAATTGCTGCTTTTTCATAATCCACCATTATTGTTGTAGGACGTAAACCTGGTCGTAACGTTTTTAATTCATGGAAGAGTCGAGTGTATGTTGCCTGAGTTTTATTAGGAAGTAGAGCAAAAACAGTTGGAATAACGTTGCTATACTGTACGCCATGTATTGTATACAGCTGACCAAACAATAGAGGAGTACATGTGAATGTTCCATCGGCATACCAGTGTTCACAGCTCGCCATCAAAGTTAAATTTCTTTCAGTGGAAAATATTAAAATTCTCTGTTCGTTTGGACCACTGTCAAATAAAAGAAACGGTTCGCCGTTATTGTTTCTGGTGTATTCTTCCGGAATAATAAGCTCTGTTAAGCTTCTTGGATTTGCCGGAATAGCTTCCACTCTTTGGCGTGTGTTCTGAATAGTTCGCTTTAGGGATGAAATAGAAGGTAGCTGCCCAGTTGCACCCACAGACACTTCTTGTGAAACGGTAGCTATGATTCCTTGTGTTGTTAGTTCAACTTGATGAGCCAGTTCTTTCATTCTGTTACAAGCCTTTTTTGCTTCTAATATTGACGCATCGGCAACGTGGTTGTGACTTGTACTTTTCACTACTTCATCTCCCACTGTGTGAACTCTCCCGGTACATTTACGCTTATTGTACTGAGCGCACTTCCAAATTGTCTTTTGATCAATCGTTTTTTCCTTTCTATGGATATATCCATTATACACCAACATATTGGCACCTTTTTGACTCTTTACGTAAGTTAAGACCATCTTGACAAATCGACAAGCTAATGAATAATGAGATATACGATATTTTTCCCATCTTCTTATACATCCAAAATACATTAAAAAGTAATAAAAGTACGTTTCACGAATATGGAATAATAATTACCACATTAGTGAATAACGCACAATTAGACAAAGAACTTTTGTACAATATTTATTTTAGCATTTCCAATAATGTCTTATCGTAATGACTTCATGGAATTCCTAATAAATACCTACACAATAAGGTGCCCTTATCTAAACTACTTATTCTTCACTAATCTGCATAACGACTTTCTACTAAGAACCAATTATGCTAATTACCGGTCTCTGAAAATACCAAAAATAGGTAAACTGGTACCTGGTATTCGTTTGTATGTAATATATACTGTAAATAGAACTATTATTACTGTACATTTTTAACGATATCCGATTAGGAAGAGCAAACACTTTTAAACACGCCAGTTTTTTGCTGACAGTCCTAAGCCTGTAAAAAGTGTGAAGGAAAGTACCTTTCTGAATTTAGATCCATATATTAAAATTATTCACGTAGAACAAAAAAAATACTTTCTTCATGTTAAAAATTGTTCAATTTTCAAGTATATTCACTTGAATAACCTGAAAATACCATATGAAATAATTTCCCATTCTCCTATATTTCCCATCTTCCTACACATCCAAAATACATTAAAAAGTATTTAGATATACGTTATTTTTCCCATCTTCTTATACATCCAAAATACATTAAAAAGTAATTAGATGGAATTCCAAGACTAATCGGCTCATAATGCATAAAGTTAAAGTATGCAAATAGAATTTCTTTAGAACCTTTTTGAAAACCAATTGAATGGTTTTAATAATGTAAAACATGACGCGATCTTTTTTCGCGCGATCAATTGCACGCGACCTTATTTCGTCGGCGCTGTTTTTTCGCCGGCGACCTTTTGATACGCGCTCAAATGTGCGCGACATTTTTTCGCTCGACCAATTGTTGGCGACCTTTTTTCGCGACACCCATTAAATCAAACAGAATACGATGGGCGGGTCACGTACTAAGATCAAGTGACGAAAGACTTCTAAACGCCACATTCTGGGAAAGGCCCGATGGAAAAAGGTCAGTTGGTCGCCCAAGAAAGAAATGGAAGGACGCAGTAGCCAGCCATCTACGCAAAATGGGAGTACAGCAATGGGAAATAGCTGCTCAGGACCGACAACAATGGAGGGAAATAGTAAACGCGGCCAAGACTCACATAGAGTTGTAGAGCCAAATGATGATGATGATGAACTTAATCTCAAACTCGATTATCCATTATTTCACCATCTTCTTCCTTCAAACTTATTGAAAAATGTTATTATTCATCAAAAAATACTAATCTATACTTGACGTCGGTAATAATTATTCACGTCGAGCGGTTTTTGAAAATTCTCATAATAGCTGACTGTTGCAGTTGAATAATCTGTTCCTTACCACGCCCGGAAAGCTGCTTTCATCTAGAAATATAAATTTGATCTAGACATTGGCGTATCATCTTTTGGAAGTTTTTAGTATTTAAATTACAATAGAATTTCGTCTTGCATATAAAGGGTGATTCATTTAGGGCCGGTTGTTCGAACGCTAATCAAAAATGGAATCCACTCATTATTATCAAATATTTAATTAATGTCACCAACTGTCAATGTCAACTTTGTTTGGGTTGCTGAAAACATAATTGATTACAATTATGAGATTTATTAATCAATTATGTTAATAATTGTTATGTTAATTAATAATTAATAATCAATTATTTAATCACTTATGTTAATTATCATAATGATAATTAACATAATTCAGCGTTTCCTAAACTTATTTTTCCGTGGTCCGGTTATTTTTGTGCTTATCCTTCGTGACCCACTATTTTTTGCATACCCCTTTTACTTTTAAGAAGTTTGCAGTTATTTCTCGTTAACTAAAAATTTCACGTTTGGAGGAAAGTATGTTAATTTTATCCTCAGGTCCGGTTCCACTTCCAAACGGTTCCTATATTTATTTTTGAGGAAAACTAGTGTTGAAATCCCTGCCTCACACTTGTAGGTCGTAACAAAAGGAATTAGAAACTTCATCGCTTTTAAAAATATATATTTATAAAGAGCGCCAAAAACCTATCAGTGGTATTTTGTCAAATAGGTCTTTAAGTGCTGTAATCACACGATAGTTCAATTACAATTCATTATAAATGGATTTATTATCCATGCTTTGTTGCTATGGATGAGGGGAAAATATTTCTTAAGATTTGCCTCCAATCCTTGCAGGTGTTCCTTGAAAGCCGCTGGGATATCACCCGGCAATGAATTCACGTTATAGTCTTTTTGTAATTCTGTTAGCTTTGTAATTTTCTGCTTCCGCACAGCGTGCCCACAAATTAAATTTTTTTTTGTTACAGCTTCCACCTTCTCTTGTACTTAAAATACTTTTAGATTGAAGTCATATTTAAATTGTTCAAGAGGTCAAAAATATCACAAAGTTAGGCTGCCTTGATTAACTAATTGACATCATGAAAACTGTTTTTAAATTGAAATATTGCATCCCTAGCCGTTGGTGGATGTTGTTCTAAGAACATTCATTCAATTCAATAAGTATTTTTAAAACATTCCCTTTTTATAGCCAACGCACTTCGCAGTATAAAAGAAGATGTTTATGTGCACTTCTCATTTCTTTGCACAAAGCAGAGAATACTCGTGAGTTCAGTGGGCTAGATTTTATGAAGATAAGTTTTACACACTCTTGCATAGATTTGGTTAAAAACAGTGACTTTTTTTGACAGCTAGTGCCTCTCTGTGGGTGCTACAATGCACCCAAACACATTCTGGTGCTACAGCTTTGATCCTCGGAGAAGCCTGCGCCAATCAGAGCGCGGTCTTAAAAAGCTAGATGGGAAACGGCGAGGCGACCCGGCATTTTGCTTCCGTGGCCCGGTACCGGGTCGCGATCCACCATTTGGGAAACGCTGACATAATTGATTACAATCAACCGATTGACGTACGAATGAGGGGTGTTTTTATTTTATTGTTGTTAAGGGAACTTAATTATAATCAACTTCTTGATTAGCGTTCGAACAACCAGTCAGGTACTATTTTGGTGGGGGTTTGATGGAAGATCGTGCATGAATCCTATCACGTAATGATGCGTTTTTGTTAAGAATTATTTGATATTTCATCCTGGAAAGGCCTAATTCAGCACAAGGTCTAGAATGTTTCGTGCGCTTAGAGCAACTTATGGTCCACTTAATTGGCCTACTGAACGCACAATTCGCTTTACCATCAGTAAGTTTGAAACCCAGTTTTCATAATTGGATAACACGTGACCCAATAGACCACATCCAGCAACATAGTGGCGATAGTGGTTGGTGTACTCGAAAATAACGAAGAATCGATTCGTAGCTGTTCCCAACAGCTTGGCTTGTCGTATGCAACAACTTGGCGTATAATCTTTTTCTCATAGGCATCTTTCAGTGCGTCACAGTTTTTCGATTTCTTTCTAACGCATTAAATTGTATGTGGCAGAAAAAAGGCACGTCCGTGATTACAGACATTTATAACATTTATTCTAGTTGTCGATAGATGGCGCTATATTCAAAAAAAAATTTACTTATTATATAAATATCTACGAATATAATCTATACAATTTATAAGACTATATAAATCAAAGAAAATACCATTTTATAAATGCAATAAACACAATTGATTTGTTTTTATGCCAAATTGCAAATAAAATGTGACAACTGTCAGATTTAACTAAAATTTCATGTTAGAATAAATGTTATAAATGTATATTATCACGGACTTACCTTTTCTCTATCATTTGTGACGAACTGAAAAATTCCTATGAAAAAGACAATATCATGTAACGATCTTGATTTAAAAGCCTACAAAATTTAATTACTGCAAGATCTAAGGGCGATAGACCTTCCGTCAACGTTTTAGTCGAAGTTTTCTTGATAAGCTTCTAGAAGATCCACTGTTTTCGAAAAAAAAAAATCGTTTTTCCTTGAGCATTCCATTTTTGGCTTAACGAGGATGTGAATTAACAAAATTCCAGTATTTGGGTTAATGAGCAAACCGAAGATATTCAATAGTTGCCATTACATATAAAAAAAAATTGTTTGGTGTGGTTTATGGGGACGTGGAACCGTCGGTCCATACGTTTTTAAAGCAGAGGCTGGCCAGAATGTTACTGTGAATGAATACCGTTATCGAGCCATGATAAGGAACTATTTGTTGCCAGAAATTAAAGCTCGTAGTTTCAAGGACAATTGGTTCCAAAAATATGGCACCATACAACCTGTGAAAGTATGGCTTTACTACGAAAACGATTCGGTGAGCAACTTATTTCACGCTACGGACCAGTGAATTGGCCACCGATATCCTCTGACATCACACGTCTAGACCTTTTCTTTGGGGCCAACTAACGTTCAAAGTCTACATGAATAAACCGGCTACCATTCAGGCATTGGAGGTCAATATTACGCGAGTCATTGGTCAAATACCAATCGAAATGCTTATACGCATCATCGAGAATTGGGACTTCAGAATAGACCATCTTAACCGCAGTCACGGTCAATATTTGTATACATGGACACCCTGTATAAATAGTGCGACCAACTCCAATTCAGTCGAATCCGGGACAAGGCTGAAAAAAATACGTGAAATCCGGGACTTTTCAATGAAATCGGGCCATTTTTTTTTCAGAAGAGGATAATTAAAATAAAGAAACGAAAAAAAGTCCACCGTCCACCGATATAAAATGCATGCGTTTTGGATGTGGTATTAGAATTAAATTCTAGAAATTGTTGACTTTTTTTCGTCCCACCAATTCAATTTTATGTGAATTAGAAGAATAACGTATCCAAAACTTCAAAATAGAATTTTACCAAAATGTTGAAAATTCGGATGGCCCGGAAGCCTTGTCCGGGACGCCGGGACACGACTTCGTAATTCGGGCCATGTCCCGGATTTTACGGGCTAGTTGGTCACACTATGTATAAATAATTATGTTAATGATAAAAAAGATCAAGGCAGGTTTTGTTTATATTTGATTCAGAGTTCAACCACCATTTCCATATAGCTATTTCAGCATCCTTATGCATCATCGTTTATGTTAATGTTTATATTACTGAATTGGGAACTGAATATCCTTTCAAATGAGCTAGCATCTATTCCCATTTAAAAAATCATCGATTACGTCATCACGGATGGATGACGTCACTAGTATGATACAGAGTGTCCCAGACCAATTTATCCAGGCTATATCTCTTAAACGAATAGAGATTTTCGAATGGGACAAAAACTGATATTTACAATACACTTTAATATGGCGTAGAAAAAATCATCCCCTAAAGATTCATCCCTTAGTTACAACCCCTAACTTTAATCTTTTTAATAGTACCCTATATATTTTTTTATGGTTTTGGATGTGGACTTCTATCGTCTATTCAACAAATTTTTTAAAGATAAAATCGGTTTGTAAATAATCAAGAAAATATCAGTTTATTTTTTATTTTTGTTACGTGTCCCAGACTAATTTTTCCAGACTATATCTCTTAAACGAATAGAGATTTTCGAATGGGAAAAAAGCTGATATATTTCATTTATAATAATACACTTTAATATGGCGTAGAAAAGTCATCCCCTAAATATTCATCCCTTAGTTACAACAACTAACTTTAATTTTTTTAATAGCACCCTGTATATTTATTTATAGTTTCAAATGTGGTCTTCTATCGTCTATTCAACAGATTTTTTAAAAATAAAATCGGTTTTTAAATGATTAAGAAAATATGAGTTTATTTTTAATTTCTGTTAATTATGGTATAGTTATTAAAAATTAAAGTTAGAGGTTGTAACTAAGGGATGAATATTTAGGGGATGATTTTTTCTACGCAATATTAAAGAGTATTACAAATGGAATATACCAGTTTTTATCCCATTCGAAAATCTCTATTCTTTTAAGAGATATAGCCTGGATAAATTAATCTGGAACACATAACAAAAATAAAAAATAAACTGATATTTTCTTATAAATAATAAATAAAAATTTATACGATTTTTATTCAGTTGCAATGCGAAGGCAAAACAATCTTGGTTTTCATTTAGAATACGGAGAGCAGCCCAACACTCTGAACCGACGATTTTCGACTCTTATTGGAGTCATCTTCGGAGAGGCGTAGGCCTGCTGCTCCATACTCGAAATGACCAATCATGAAAGCTTATCCCCACATTGCAAATGACGTGTATGGATTAGGTGACTAGCGTCATCTGGCAATGGAAAGATAAAATTTTCAATCCTAATAGCAACATTAATAATATTGAAAGATATTAAAAATATTACTAAAAGATTTTTAATTTAAAACTTATTAGATGATGAAGTTTTGGATCCTAATAGCATTATTAATAATATTTAGAAAATATTAAAATATTACTAAAAGATTTTTAAATCGAAAACTTATTGGTCCATTTCCTTGGTAACACCTCCAATGCTTCTAAAATTTGCAAGCCAAATGGATGCTGAAGCGAAGAAGACAAGAGGGAATTCAAAAAACTTACAATTCACGGCCTCGTCTGTTCAGCTGGTAAATTCCAACAGAAAATTGACCTAGTTACTCGAAGGAGTAAAGACCAATATAAAAATTTTATTTTTAATTCAGTTGCAATGCGAAGGCAAAACAATCTTACTTTTCAATTAGAATACGGAGCGCAGTCCAGTCCCTTGAATCGCGATTTTCGGCTCTTATT
Organism: Diabrotica virgifera virgifera; assembly: GCF_917563875.1. NCBI lineage: Eukaryota > Metazoa > Arthropoda > Insecta > Coleoptera > Chrysomelidae > Diabrotica > Diabrotica virgifera. The sequence continues at coordinate 43,434,415 of NC_065445.1, read as the reverse complement.
GGAGCCTCATCGGAAAGAACGTAGGCTTGTTCTCCATATCCCAATTGATCCGTACTGAGAGGTTTTCTCACCCATTGCAACTGAAGTGTATTTGTGAAAAATTTGTTGAATAGACGATAGAAGACCACATCGAAAACTATAAAAAAATATACAGGGTTATATTAAAAAACTGGAGTTAGGGGTTGTAACTAAGGGATGAATCTTTGGGGGATGATTTTTTCTAAGCCATATTAATGAGTATGGCAAATAAAATATATCAGTTTTTGTCCCATTCGAAAATCTCTATTCGTTTAAAAGATATAGTCTGGATAAATTAGTCTGGGACACCCTGTATATGCCAAAAAATCATAACTTAAAAATAAAACTCGATCTGTGTGGGGAGTTTCAAAGTGGCCTATTCTCGAAAAAATTAATTTATTCGAAAATTTTGAAACTCTGTAGATATAAAGTTGGTTATAATATAACCATATCTTTACATTATTATTACAGTGGAACCCGCTTATTGAAGTACCGGTTATATGAATATCCCGGTTTATGGAATATAAATTCGAGGTCCCGAAACGTTTCTATTTATTCCTTAATAAATTTATCCGTTTATTGGAATACGTATTAATAAAACTAAACCGCTTATTAGAATATTATTCAGGTCAACGAATAAATTTTTACCTACAATTTCGAATTTCCTAAAAATTTAAAGTATGTCGTGTATTATGGTTTCTCACCAAGGCCTTCGAAAGGCCTATAGTGATGTTTTATTTATTTTATTTGGGTTTGTCAGATAGGTAATAAATATTTTATTGCGATATTATGAGTACCAATTCAATCGTTTACCGACAAATTCAGTCGCAAAATAATTTCCTTTGTCTACAAACTATACATATTGTCACCCCAACCTGTTATAAAATTTTTAAGAAACAGTTCGCCCATCCTAATCGTTTGTAAAGTTATAAAACGTTTTCGGATGGCCAAACCATTGTAAATTTTTCTAATTTTTATAATAATTCAGAGCAACAAAAGCGACTAGTATTTTATGTAACAAAAAAAAAAGCTACAATTACCGATTATTTTTTTAGACTAAATAAGTAATTTTCTTATTAAATAATATATTATGTATTTTAATACAAAAATATTTACATAATCTATACAGGGTGTCCCGAAAAGAATGGTCATAAATTATACCACACATTCTAGGGTCAAAAATAGTTCGATTGAATCTAACTTACCTTAGTACAAATGTGCTCACAAAAAAAGTTACAGCCCTTTGAAGTTACAAAATAAAAATCGATTTTTTTCAATATATCGAAAACTATTAGAGATTTTTTATTGAAAATGGACACGTATAATTCTTATGTCAGGAACATCTTAAAACAAAATTATAGTGAAATTTGTCCACCCCATAAAAAATTTATGGGGATTTTGTTCCCTTAAACCCCCCCAAACTTTTGTGTCCGTTCCAATTAATTCATTATTGTGGTACCATTAGTTAAACACAACGTTTTTAAAACTTTTTTGCCTCTTAGTATTTTTTCGATAAGCCAGTTTTTATTGAGATGCGGCTTCTTTTTCAATATATTTACGTAAAAATTTTATGGGGGTTTTGTTCCTTTAAACCCCCCTAATGTTTGTGTACGTTCCAATTAAACTATTATTGTGGTACCATTAGTTAAACACAGTGTTTTTAAAACTTTTGTCTCTTAGTCTTTTGTTCATAAGTCACCTTTTATCGAGATGTAGCTTCTTTTTCAAAATATACCTAAAAATGTAAATTATAAATAAATTTTCAGATTATTAACAGGTCTCTATAAACGTACTTAACCATATACAAATATGTGGTGGATTCGACAAATATTCAAAATATCTCGATAAACACTGGCTTATAGAAAAAGTACTGAGAGGCAAAAAAGTTTTAAAAATAATGTGTTTAACTAATCGTGCCACAATAATAATTTAATTGGAACGTACACAAAAGTTTGGGGGGGTTTAAGGGAACAAAACCCCCATAAAATGTGTATGGGGTGCACAAATTTTACTTATTTTTTTTTTAAGATACTGCTGTCGTAAGAATGCCACATGTCAATTTTCAATAAAAAATCTCTGAGAGTTTTCGATACATGAAAAAAAATCGATTTTCATTTTGTAACTTCAAAGGGCTGTAACTTTTTTTGTGTGCACTATTGTATATAGGTAAGTGAGGTTCAATCAACCTATTTTTGACCCCAGAATCTGTGGTATAATTTATGACCAATCTTTTCGGGACACCCTGTATATTGCATACATTTTATCTTAATTACTCTATGCATCCACATAATATAGTGTAATTTGGTTTTTTAATAAATACGTTATGCTATTGTATTATTGACATAAAAAGACCTAACACCATATACATATACATATTATCATAGTATGTACTATAGTTACGGATACTCGGTACACTTATTATGGCTAGCCACCAATGATCGGTTATTAGAATATCCCGGTTATAAGAATATTTTTGCTTGGCACGAAGGCTATTCCAATAAGCGGGTTCGACTGTATAAAGAAATAATTATAACAAAGACCACGGCAAAAGTCTATGAAATATTTACCCGAATTGAATATTTTTCCAGATTACAAAAATGAATGAACAATGGAAAAATAACACGCCTGTAAAATTTCCATTATTTTCCTAATTATAAAACAGAAGCAATATATTTTGCCCCTGTTCCATTGTTTTAAAGTACACTCTAGATAACATCTAACAAATATTCGTAAGCGAAACTTCAGCTTTAAAAAGAATTAAACGTTTAGAGGTAAATGAGATTTATTTTCGCTAAGGGGATAGTAAATCGGAATAAATTTACTGCATTCATTTTTTAGGAACGGCTTCTTTATCAAATATACTTTTTAATAAGTAAAATTAAGGTGACCTCTAAAATTATTCGTAAAATCGTATTTTAATAGTTATTTATGATATAAGTGTTAAATCAAAGAAGCGGCTCTAATTATGCTAAATGAAACCAACTGTGTCGCAAATTCCTCGGTAGAATGCAGTAGGATGTGGGTACCCATACTGAAAGAGGAAGTCAATAGAAAGAAAATACCACGATTAGTAAGTCAATAACATATCGAGTTAATACAGATTTTATATTTTAGTATTACTCATTGTATATCTATGTATTATTAATATTATTTATAATTTAAACATATTAAAGTCAGAATTTGGTATTAGTTTTTTGAAGGTAAATTAAATGTAAGACCAAATACTTACGATATCGGGATAGTATCACGAGGTTTTTCCTGGTTTTCCCTCGTGATTTACTATGGAATCTCTAACGCGAGAATTTTACTGCCATCGTTGCATTTGGTTGTCTTTTTAAAGACAGATCACATGCTATGATTTTTTTGCGACGGATATTCTTGAGTTGGGATTGATTTCATCTAATCGAATGAACTATCTTTTAGTAAAGTCGTCCCAGGAACGCAACTCATAAATATTCGCGATATCATTTTAAAGTCTTCTACTTTAAAATGTATAATATACGTCTGAATTGCCAATATAAATGAGTCAGATTAAATAAATTATTAGAAGAATTTTTTTACTTAGCAACAACATTGTTGTTTATTTTAATATTATTTTGTATTTTGACAACGAAACCCGATTTGGGCTTCGAAACGTTAATAAATTAATTTGTTACTAAAATTGTGGCTAATTTCCCATAGAAAATACTTAATTATAAGTGTTAAAAGTACACGTTTAAGGCACGCATGTGAAAGTTTGCAGAATGAGCGATAGCGAGTTCTGCAATTCACATGAATGCCTTAAAAATGTACTTTTTAACACGCATATCATACAATATTTTTTCTACAAACGTAATTACAGGACAATATCTACAAAAACTTTTACTTGAACTTGACTGACATTCCATTTTTATATTTTTTTGACATTACATCAAAAGTGCCTATACGATCAATACGAATTGCAGTGCCATAAAAATTTTAAGGCACTAGTGCCTTAAAGTAGCATTTTTAACGCACGTATGGAGTGCTAAAAATTGCATTTTTAACACGGTTGTAGAAAATAGTTATTTTTCTATTCTCATACTATAATATATCAATTATGATGTCACTACCTGTATCATATTGAACTTAATTATGATACAGATTTTCATTAAGATACAGATTTTTCGCGATATAGAAATCGCACCATAGAATCGCGATATGGCATTCGCAATAAAGGTGGTACACGCGCAGTGACCAATAGCGAGTCAAACTGTCAAACTGACAAACTACTCAATCTATTTGTGTTACAAAATTAATAAATTTGAATATATTTTTTGTTGTAAATGATCATAGAAAAAATAGTGTATACAACTTGCATTTAATTATCATTATGAAGCTCGTACTCTATACGAATCTCACCGCATACGGCTCGTTTCGTAACCCTCATACTCGCTTCATAATGACCGTCATTATATGCTCGTTGCATAATATACTATTATGATACAAGTGTTTAAAGTACAATTTTAAGGCACGCATGTGAAAGTTTGCAGAATGAGCGAAGCGAATTCTGCAATTCACATGAGTGACTTAAAAATGTACTTTTAACACATATATCATACAATATTTTTTCTACAAACGTGTTAAAAATGCAATAATATAGTTTAAATTAAATTTTAAAAAACGTTTTAAGAAACCTTTAATACATTGAAAGGAGATAGTTTTAAATTGTATCGTATATTACGACCTTAGCAACCATTGTTGACTTAATTATTTACGGAAGTTTTGAAGCATCTGTTAGAGGTCTGTTAGTTTTTTAATACGCGGTTGTGGATTTTTCGTTAAAATGCAAGAAAATATCGTAGAAAAAGATCAATTTCAAGTAGTGTTACCCAAAATCGGTCTTGGTCTTGCAGTCTTGGTCTTGTTCTTGCGTTTTCGCAAGACCAAGACCAAGACCGCCTAAATTTAGCAAGACCAAGACCAAGACTTACCTTGCAAGACTTTAGCAAGAACAAGACTAAGCCTGCCAGACTCTTGCGTCTTGCAGTTAGAACTGAGGGTCGTTTTAGTGAGTATGTAAGTTCGACTATATTCTTAGATACCCTATGAGAAACAAAAAAAAATTGTAACATGAATTTTGAAAATTGGACTTATGCGCATTACGAACAATATCATAAACATACATAGCGAATCAAAATATCCATTAAATGAACACTCGACTCATTTGACATGTACTCAGAGGTCATTATTATAATGTAAAAATAAAATTTTTTAGTACATGCTTTCTCAGCAGCCGACTCCTTTGCTCTGAAATTAATTGTCCTGGTTTTAAAAATAGTCGTCTTCTAATCATATTCATATATGTAACACAATATTCCTGCGTTGCGACGCCTACAGTAATATCGAATATCATATCCAAATTTTTAAAAATATGTCACCTTAGCATTAGCACTTATAAAAATTTACATAAATAATTTTTTCATTATTAGTTTTCTAGGAATGTAATCACAAGAAATAATCTTATCCGTATACATTATTATAAGACTATTATGTATTGTTTTAGCTGACTGTGTCCTGTGTTATGAGGTCACCCGGCTAAACAAAATTTGCCGAGACATTGCTGCTATTGTTTATAGCTATAGCTATAGCTATAGCTGCTATTAAAAAAAAAGATCCAATTTTAGAGCGCATTTTTAAAATTTCTTAAAAATCTTCCTTTTTCTCCATGTAACTTGAAAATGATAAGAGATACAGTAATGAAAAATAAAAAAGAAATTTTTATCTGAAAAAGCCCTACATTTTTGTGTGGTATCTTTTTTCGTATCCCTTATCTTTTTCGAGTTACATGGAGGAAAAGGAAGATTTTTAAGAAAATTTAAAAATGCGCTATATAATTTGATTTTATTTTTTTTTAAAAACATTCATTTTAATCCAGTCCAACTTTTTAAACATAGAAATAACATTATAGTAAAAAGTATTGTAGAAGAAAAACGATGTATTTAAATTGTGATGGATGGGGGGTTAAATATACTTCTCATTTCTTCTTAAAATACATTAGTCATCAATTTTTTTCAGAATATCTCGCTTTGTTTGAATGTAATCGACATTTAGTATTGCTCGTTTTAAAGGTCTTCTCAAGCACTACAAAAGTTATTGGTATCATTATACACCTAAAATCGACAGTTTCTCTGTTATTTCAAGTTAAACACATCGATTTGAGCATGCAGCAAAAACACAAACTCTTCTTACCTACCATATCCCTCTTTGTATTTTAACTAGAAAATTTATGAAGGAACGAATCTCTTTGTTTTTTATAACCTACAGAAATACTATATATAGTTTTTTTTGTTACATGCATAGTTTTTAAGGTATTCGCAAAAATCCGTCCGAAAAGGTGTCATTTTTCAATGAAAATGGCCAATTTTTAACCACGAGCAACTCAAAAAGTATTGAGTTTTCAAAAAATATTTAAAAAACAATTTTTGCTTAAAATTAAGTTCTCTAGCCTCTTCCGTGGCTATTTTAACCAAAACATTTTTCACCCCTAAGAAGGGGTGGGAACCACCCCCCAAGATAAAAGCGGCATAGGGTAGACTTTGTTTCTTGAGCTATTCCCTACTTACTGTGAAAATATCAAGTAAATCGATTCAGTAGGATGGAATTCGGAGCCAAATACCCTCATTGAGTGCCCTAAAACAAAAATTCTCTACATTAAAGTTTATATTTATCACTTAAGGAAAGTTTATTCAGGAAAATATCTGGTTTTTTAAACAATTTACATTGCTTGTTTGCACACTCTTTTTCATTAAAATATTGCAATGTCTCTTTGTGCTTTTTCTGAGCTTAAATTATATATGTCTCTGCTTTATGTAAATAATGTCTATTGAAAAACATAAAGCTGAATATCCTTGACAACGCTACTTGTGTATTCGACTTCTCAGAAGTTAACCCGAGCATTCACAAGAAATTGCAAAGGTAAGTTCTTTTGGGGTTAAAACCTGCCTTCTTATGAATATGGAGGAAACGTTAACGTGAATTGGGGCGGAAATGACAGTACAGGTCGGAACAGCTTAGTTCATAATGCTTATTTTATGGGTTGTGTCTTATGGCCTTTTTCTCGAATGTCTAGTAAGAGGATTTAATTAAAACGAATAGAAGAAAAAATGTTGGAAATATTTTTGTGGCTCAGTAGAAAAAATGTAAACGAAATAGCTGTTAATAAATTGGCAGAAGGATATCAGTTACACTGTGTAATAATTTAAGCGATACACTTTATAATTTTTTTTATTTATTTATAGTACTATACAATTATTGACCTGGTCTCTTGTGACTAATCCAGGTCGTTTCCTGATGGGATCACAGTAGTTTATTACAATATTATTACTTTAAGAATTTTTTCTATTTGACTAATTAACAATAGCCCTAATCTACTACTAATTATGAAAACTACAAATTGTAAACAATTCTAATAAACAATTCTAATGAACAAATAATAACAAATAAACAAAAACTAATAAACAAAAGATAAATTATTACTTTTTTTTTGAACATGTAATTTTTATAAAAGTGCTCCCATTTCTCATACTCAGATGAGAAATGCCAATTTCTCATACTCAGATGAGAAATGCCAGCACTATTCATCTAAAAATAGTCACGAATAATTTTAAGTGCAGGTCTAATCGATTTTATGATATTCTCAATGGTATTTCGGTGAGCCTCAGACCATTGAGTTTTAAAATTTCAGGTTTTAGTTTAATTTTTTTTTGTTTGATTAATATTTTTTTTTGATTTTTGATTTATTTTATTTTATATTTGATATTAATTTTTAATTATTTATTATATAAATATTTATTTAATTATTCCAATATTTTATTTTATATTTTTATATGTAATTTTAATTTTTTTTTGTATAATTTCTTATTCAAATTCATAGAGGTTGGCTATTATTTACTTGATTTCTTCTTTATAAATATTTTAAGCTTCTTCTTCTTATCTATAGTGCGCTGACGAATTAACCTTAACCCTTTCACTATTTTTGTACATCACCATGTACATTGAATTTTATTGCCCTATATGAAATTCAGAATTATTTATCTCCTAATCTACATTTGTACATCAGAAAGTACAACCTATTTTAAAGTTTTTAGGTTGGTAGTAAGTGCGATAAAGTTTGACAATAGACGTTAGGCAACATTTAAAACGTGAGTGGCGTGTTGTGCAAACAGGTGCATTTAAGGTTATGTGATATATTTTACGTTTTCTTGTAAATCTACTAAAATTAGAAGTTTTATGATTTGCTATTGGTAAGTACATGTTTCAACGTTGGAGTTCCATAATAATTTATAATGCTTAATATAATACAAAGTCCACAGATGTAGTTTGAATTAGTATGTACATTACCATGGACAAACGCAGTTTGTGGACAATATATTATTAGACCATGTTTTTGCAAAAGTTATAAATTTTATTTCTATTTTGTATTAGTAGTGTCGGTATGGTGGAGACGCGAGACAATAAATTGTTGTGGGAGGGGCACCCCTAAAAATTGACTAAATTTAGTTTTCAAAAGTTTTATTTTTTTTGTTTTATATGGATATTTACTAATGTTTGTCCTTCATACGTTTGTTTTTGTTTTTTAGATAATGGCAAACGCAAGAAAAAATTCAAAAAGACAGCTAACCCAAGAAGAACTTCTTTATTATCTTGAGAACGATGATGTTTCAAATATTGAGTACCTGGCAGATGATGATGATGGTTGGGAGTCAGACGAAATATCTAGAGAACAAAGAAATAATGATATTCTAGATGTAACTATAGATAAAAATAATGGAAATGAAAATGAACCTGAAAACAGCGACGTTGAAGACGTAGATTTGGCAGATGAAGAAGAAAGGTTGGGGCTAATTGTAAATGGTGAAAATATGGGGGAAAATGACAAAGATGAGTTGAAAAGGAACCAAACAAATTTTGAGAAAGAACATGGTCTTAATGACAAATCAAAAATAAATTGGATACAAGGGGAAAATGTACAATACGAAACAAGAAATGTTCATTGGCATTCAACCGTTCCGACTACCCCTGTTGTAGATTTGCCACCACGAGTTGAATTTTTTACCAAATATATTCCCGATGAGATACTACAACAAATGGCTGATATGACAAATTTATATGGTACACAAAAAAATATTGCTAGATTTCCACCTACAAACTTGGATGAAATCAAGACTTTTATTGGGGTCCATATTGTTATGGGAAACTTACAGTTTCCTAGAGTCTGCATGTATTGGCACCGTAGTATGGGAATACCATTAGTAAAAGATTCCCTAAGTCTGTCTAGATTCTACAAGTTGCGACAGACAATATATTTGGTCGATATTTTGAGTCGCAATGAAGACAACAAAGATAGGTAGGTATTTAGATAACAAATTTTGGTAATTTTTTTTATATATAATAATTTATTAACAATCAGAATTTCATATTCTCTAAGTTAATTTGATAACAAGCACAATAACAAAAACTATAATATTGTACCCTAATATGGCGTTATGAGGTACATCACCCAGCGATTTCACCTCAGTTTCAGCGAAGATCTATGGGCCATAATCTTCGCAATCTTCTGTTGTTTATTGGCTGCAGTATGTACCACGGGGCATTTGCGATGGTGCGTAGAATTTTTGATTGCGTTCTTTGGATTATTTTTGTATTTGATTTGCTGGCACAACTCCATAGTTCGATTCCGTATGTCCATATAAGTCTGATGACTGTTTTATAAATTAGCAGTTTGTTCTCAATAGAGAGTCGATATTTTCTACCAATAAGCCAATTAATTTATTTCACTCTCAACTCAATTTGTTTTTTCTTCTTCAAAATTTGCTTAAATTTGCTTTATTTATATTGGTTTGTTACAGATTGTGGAAAGTCAGATGTCTGTACGAGTCAGTAAGAAAAAGATGCCAGCAGCTACCACTAGAAACTAACTTGTGTGTCGATGAGCAAATAGTCCCATTCAAGGGACAAATAAATATAAAACAATATATGAAAAACAAACCCAACAAATGGGGTATCAAAATATACATCTTGGCTGGCCAGAGTGGACTGATATATGATTTCTTGATTTATCAAGGTTCAACAACGCCCATTAATCCCATTTACGTAAAATATGGATCGGCAGCTGCTGTAGTTATGCAACTTAGTGAAAGAATATCTGAGAAAAACCACGGCCTATTTTTTGACAATTTCTTTAGTACCTATAAGTTGATCCAATATCTGGACTCCATATATAAAGTAGCCTTAAAACCAATATGGACATATGGTGTACAACTATGGGGTACGGCCGCAAACTCAAACATAGAGATATTGGAACGCTTTCAGTCGAAGGTACTACGGACCATAACAAATGCACCTTGGTTTATACCTAACAGAGAAATCAGAGACGATCTTCAAGTAGCCACAGTAAAGGAGACAGTGAGTGAATACAGCAGCCGCTATTTGGTAAAATTAGAAAACCACCCTAATAATCTTGCACTAAACCTGCTGGATAATAGTGAGCAGACTCGGAGACTGAGGAGGCACAAACCACTGGAGCTACCACATAGGTTCTAAGCAGCAATGAAGTGAAGTGTCGTGCAGTGCAGTGCAGTGAACTACTTACCCTTTCAGGGCACAGTTCAATAATTTAAGAGGCTAGTGGAGTTTTTGTTATCATTGGATAACAAATCCAAATTTATACTTACACCCCTTTGAACAAACAACTAACATGCTTATAATTTTTTTTGTTTATTGATTGCATGTAGTGAATAACTTATAATAAAAAAAAATCTGGACTCCAAGTCTATATACTGTATAGGAACCATAAGAGTTAACCGGTTTGCCAATCCAAAGTTACCCAGCGATAAAGAAATGAAAACAAATGGGCGTGGTTTTGCTGCTACCGCAATTAGCAAGGACGGTATTGTCATCACATAATGGTATGATAACAAGGCAGTGCTGACAGCATCTAACTTCGTTGGAATTGGAGAGTCGGATGAATGTAAAAGATGGGACAAAACAAGAAAAGAATATGTGCAGATTCCCAGGCCTGAAGCTATAAGACGATATAAGACGGTATAAGACGATACAACAGTAACATGGGCGGCGTCGACAAGTTGGACTTCTTACTAAGTCTATACCGATCCTATGTCAGATCAAAGAAATGGACTGTGAGAATGATCACTCATGCCATTGATTTAGCCCTGGTAAATTCATGGCTTGAGTATCGCACTCAAGCTATTCTTTTGGGAGTAAACAAGAGGGAAATCCTTGAATTGTTAGCTTTTCGCCAAGAAGTGGCCGAAAATCTAATCTGCAGTAGACGTGCTTCTAAAAGAGGCAGGCCTTCAAAAAGGTTCGAGGATCCAGGTCCCTCCAAAAAGAAAAAAAACTGAAATAAGTCCTCTAAAAGACCTTAGATTTGATGGATACCATCATCTTCCACAGTATGATGATAAAAAGGAAGCCTCAAGATGCAAAAATGAGGAGTGTAAGAGCAGGACACATATATTTTGTCAAACATGCAAAGTTCATTTATGTATTTTAAAGGAAAGGAATTGTTTTTCCACATTTCATACAAAGTAAATGTTATAATTTATATTACTTTTGACAATGATCAATAAAAACTTAACACTCAATGTTTTTTTTTACTTCCATGAACTTTTTTTGTCCATTGTGATGGACATCCTGTACTGGAAGGGTGGGGGTAGTTAAATTCTTTTTATGTAAAAAAATAATCTATAGTGCAACAATACTTTGTATACCAAAAATTAGAATTTTTTAATCACTCTAAAGGGAAGTGATAGTGAAAGGGTTAAGGTCAGACGTCTGTCTTTTGTGGCATGCAAAAGTTTGCCAGTGTTATTTATGCATGTCCAATTCTTTATATTTTGCTGCCACGGCATTTGTTTGCGACCTACTCCACTTTTGCCATCAATATTTCCTTGGTTGAGTAGTTGAGGGATGCGATATAATTCAGGAATTTTTGAAACCTACCAGGTGTTGTAAAGGACGATGGCAGGAACAACTTCTACTAAAATGCAACCAAAAATTTGGTGCGGTTTTTTTATTTATGATGTTTTTCATTTGTTAAATTTGCAATTTTTAAAGATTTTTAATTTTGCAGCCTAGGATATTTATTTTAGAGAAAAACTTTTAAATAGAAAATTATAGTAAATTAAAAAACTTACAATTTAAGCTATGGAAAGTTTAATTTTGTTAATAAGTTATTGCAAAACAGCCGGCCAAAGGTCCAAAATGGCCGTTTATTGCAATTGCATCGTTTATTGTAAAAATAACTTTTATGTATTTATTAATGCTTTAAAATGAAGATCTTCTAATATCAAACATAAAAAAAATTGTAGAGCCCGATTGGCGAACTTGTTGCTTAGATATTATAAATTGTTTATCCCAAGGGGTCAAAAATGTCCAAGGCTATAACTTAAAAAAAATCGTAGAGAGTTAATCCAAGATCCACTCTCCTCCTAAAGACTTATATTTTCATATTCTGATGTAAATAAATGCGTATAACATTTTTCAACCTCTTATTTCGGGTTTGAAAATAAAGGGGCAAATTTTGTTATAAACATTTAGAACTGAAGCCGCCCCTGTACATCCTATGAGTTTCTAATTTACAGGGTATTGTTGATGAAGACAAAATAAAGATTCAAAATAAAATAAAAATTTTCTACGACCAACTGAAGCCGAGATAATTGTTTTTGTTTTCTTAAATCGTAGTGACTTTATTTATAACAATTAAGAAATTATTTCATAGTCATTGACTAAAGAAATAAAATTATTTTAACCGAAAATTACATTTAATTATTAAAAATGATTTTTTAAGTGTAGTGGAGATATATTTTTCGTTACGAATGTGATTTATTGTGTCGGCTGCCCTTAGCGACGGTTAGCAACTTATAAATACATTGAATCGCAGTTTTTGCTTTAAATTTTAAAGCACCGCTTGGATCGACATGAAATTTGGCAAAAACATAGATAACAAGTCAAAGAATAAAATGATATTGGGCCTCCGTGTGCTTTTGTCCCGGGGGTGAGGTTCACCCCTTATAAGTGGTGAAAAAATATATGCTCAAAATCAGTTCGGAAATTGACAAAACGTCTAATTCTAAGCACCTTTTGTTCTATTGAATTTTTTCACCAAGTTAATATCCTTTAATTAAATACCTTTAATTTTCAAAAAAAAAAACACGTTTTAGGCGGTTCATAATAGGTTCATATCCGTCAAATTTCAAAGTGAATTATTTTAACTTAAAATAACCAAAAAATCATGCACTTTTTGGAGAAAAATCATTACAACTTTTTTAAAATGTTAAAAAAATTTGTAGGTATATCCGTTTTTTAAAAATGTTTCTTACATAGCATCAAAAGTAAGCAAGTTACGCTGAAAATAAAGTTGATCTCTTTTTTTTTGGTAAAAAAACTGGGGAAAGTCACCCCCTAATTACTATCTTAAATCAAATTAATCATTACCGCTTTACAAGTTATTGTACTCATCAGCGGCGGCTCGTGGGTCAATCTTCAGGGGGGTCATTTTGGTTTGAAAACTTCAAACTGTTGATTTTTTAAAGTATTTAAAAGATCTTTTAGCATTTATATTTTAGATAAAAAATACAGACTTAGATAAAACTCAATACTATTTACCCTAGTTTTCCGAAAATTAAATTTGTCTTTTTTTAGAGTAAATCTTTTAAAAAATATAGGAAAAATGGTATGAACAGGTTATTGACTGATATATAGATAGGAATATTTATAGTATAATAAATTGTAAATTTATTAAAACGAAACTTACTTTAAATATTTTTATATTTTAAGTCAATTCTTCTATCCTTTAGTTCTGCAAAATAGTCTATGACCTTCTCATTGAAATTTGGAATGCTCTTGACAAGCGTTTTCTCGATGCTCAGCATAGACAAGGCACTAAGTCTAGGTTGTCCCATCGTATTACGCAGGAATGTTTTTACTCTTTTTAAAGTAGAAAAACATCTCTCACTTTCCACGGTTGTCATAGGGAGTGTGCACAAAATATTTAATAACTTCACTGCTTCAGAAAATGTTTCAGACAAATTCATGTTAATAAAAAGCTGAAGTATGGCTACTGCACCAGCACTATTGCGAAAATCCTCACGACAATATAAGACTTCAAGTTCCGATTTTAGTTTGGAAATATTCACTGTGGGATAATTAGCCGTCACCATTTTTAAAATATTTTGCGGAAAGTTGGTAGTGTATGCTTCAAATTTCTCTATGTAGAATAACTGTGAAATCATGAGATGATCATTGAAACTAAACCTGTGATTTATTTCAGATATAATAATATCACAAATTTCAAGTGCAGTTCGTCGCTTTGGATCCTCTGCAGTAGTTTTTCTTTTTTTTGCTGTTGATGTGCTTGGTACTTCTGATTCCAAAATAGTATTTCTAATTATTTGGATATTGTTGTTAAAAGACAGGATACAATTTTTGACAGATATAACATCAATGTCTCGCATTTGCAATTGTTTAAACAATATATCAACATGGGGCATTATTTTATGGAAAAAATTTAACCAAAATAAAAAATGCTCATCTTCCAAATGTCTTTTTAAACCAGTTGCTTGATTCATATTGTTACCATCTTGCTCCTCATCAATAATTTCCTCTAAGCAAGATTTTAAATCATCTTTATAAGTGTATACAATTTCAACACATTTTGTATTGAAAGCCCATCGAGTAGGCGCAGCTTTAGGTAGCCTTACTTTAACCACTCTATCCAGAACCATCGTACGTTTTGGAGATCGGCCGAAAAAGGACGAAAATCCGTGTAAATTTGCAAAAAATATTTTTATCGGTTTGTGTTGACTCGCCGCTTTTTGGAGGATAAGATTAAATTGATGGGCATAGCAGTGAATGAAGTGTGCATTTGGGTATATTTCTTTAATTTTTGTTTGTACTCCTCCCAGTTTACCGCTCATGACTGATGCACCATCGTAACTTTGGGCAATCAATTTTTCAGGTGCTTCATTAATTTTTAATAATTGAAGTTCTTCCAATATTACATTAGTTAAATGTTGTGCTGTAGTACCTAGGGGGTTAACAAATTTCCAAAATCTTTCATGTACAATACCAGTTAATACATATCGCAATATGATAATCATCTGCGTTTTATTGGAGCTGTCTGTGGTCTCATCTACTTGAATGGCCACAAAATTTGTCTGGCCAATCTCCTTCATGATATGAGTATGCACAATGGCTAACATTGATTCTAAAATATCGTTCTGAATTGTTTTCGATGTTCCTTTAAATACTGTACTTTTTTCAATGTGTTCTTTAAACATTAAATCCAGTTCAGAAACAAAATCGATAAGGCCCAGAAAAATTCCACGATTATTGGAGCTGTCACTTTCGTCATGACCGCGCAATGCAATTTCGAAAACTCCACAAAATTTTACACAGTCGATTAGTTTGTTTAAAATATACCTATTTTTAGATACCAATTCATTAAAGTCATGCACAGATTTACGATATACACTATCAAGTTGCTGTCTTATGTTAACACGTCCTAAACTTGCGTAACTCATTGATGAATTTATATGAGTAGTTGAAGAGGCATGTTTTGTAATTTTCACTTTTAAATGCTTAATGTCAGTTACTCCATTTTTCGCCCATACAGCGTCATTCGAAAACAGTAAACACGGATAGCAAAAAAATGCATTTCTCACACTGCAGCCACAAATCCAATCACACAAATTGTACATTGATTCTTTAAAATATCTTTGAATGTCCTTACCCCTATCCTTTGTTGTTTGTTTTAAATTCATGTTTGGTTTTGGTCGACCACTTTCTTTTTTCTCAAGCCGCCGTTCATAATTTAGTGTTCCAGCAGATTTTAAGGCAATTATTTCGTCAACAACACTCATCTTGTTTTTGTTACAATCACAAAAAAATCCAACAAAACAAAATAAATTACGCAAATACGCCGCGATCGATATAGACCTGCCGTGAAGTGCGGTCAGCAGACGGTAACTAACTAAACGTGAGGCCGTCGACTCTACTAGAGGTATACGACGGAAAGGTCACTCCCACTCTCGCCCACGAAATTGCTATCTGCCGTCTCTTTTCTATTTTACATGCATTTGTCCATAAGCCATAAGAACTGTATATAGACAATTTAAAATACGGCCCAGCCACGGGCTTGTGTATAGCGCGAGGCGCGACGTTATTATATCTATTATATTTGTTTTGCCAATGCAGACTGCTGAGAGAGAATTTTATATTTCAGAGTGAAGTTTTAGATAAAAGATATTTTTAATAAAATTGGTATTTTTATGAGATTATTTTAGGGGGGTCATTGACCAATTGACCCTAAGGAGGAGCCGCGCTTGGTACTCATGTATTATTTATAGGATCTGTAAGTATCATCGGTTCAAAGGGCTTATTTAAAAAAATGATTTTAAGGTAAATCTGTTTTAATTTATAATTTTGAAAAAATATTTTTCTTTAAAATAACTTAAAATTTATTAGTGTGACCAAGAATCACAAAGAGTAAAAAATGTAGTTTATGCTTTTATGAATATTTTTCATTTTTTGCTTTTTTTTGGAAGGCTAGTTCATTATTGACTAGTTCAAGTCCTTTTAACCACAGCCCCTTCAAAAATAAGCACTTTGAATCGAAGAAACTTACAGACGTAAACGACACATACACGAGTAAAACAACATTGAAGTAAAATGGATTAATTAATTTTTTGATGCTAATTAAGGGGAGACTTTCCCGAGTTTTTTTTGACAAAAAAAACTAACTTTATTTTCAGCGTCACTTGCTTACTTTTGATGTTATAAACTTAAAAAAAAACAGATTTACATATTTTTTTAAACACTTTAAAAAATTTGTAATGATTTTTCTCCAAAAAGTGCATGATTTTTTGGTTATTTCACGTTGAAATAATTCACTTTGAAATTTGACGGATCTGAACCTATTTTTTATTAACTAGAACTTTGTTTCTACTGGGTCTAGAGAGTTCATGCATACATCATTTTTTCAATTTTTAATTTGATAAATTTTTGATAAAAATGGTTTTTTCAATAAAATACTTACTTTTTGAAGGTATTTACTCGAAAATAACTCGAAATGTATTAACTTGGTAAAAAAATGCTATGGAACAAAAGGTGCTCAGAATTAGACGTTTTATCCGTTTTAGAACTTATTTTGAACATATATTATTTCACCCCTTATAAGGGGTAAAACTCACCCCTGGGACAAAAGCACACGGAGGCTCAATATCATTTTTATTCTTTGACTTGTTATCTATATTTTTGCCAAATTTCATGTCAATCCAAGCGGTGCTTTAAAATTTAAAGCAAAAACCGCGATTCAATGTATTATAAGTTGCTAACCGTTGCTAAGGGCAAGCGACACAAAAAATCACATTCGTAACGAAAAATAAATCTTCACTACACTTTAAAAATCAGTTTTAATAATTAAATGTAGTTTTCGGTTAAAATAATTTTTATTTTAAGATAATTTAAGTCTTTCTTTAGTCAATGACTGTGAAGTAATTTCTTAATTGTTATAAATAAATTCGCTACGATTTAAGAAAACAAAAACAATTATCTCGGCTTCAGTTGGTCGTAGAAAATTTTTATTTTGTTTTGAATTTTTACTTTGTCTTCAGCGACAATAAACTGCAAGTTAGAAACTCATAGGATGTACAGGGGCGGCTTCAGTTCTAAATGTTTATAACGAAATTTGCCCCCTTATCTTCAAACACGAAATAAGAGGTTGAAAAATTTTATACATATTTATTTACATCAGAATATAAAAATATAAGTCTTTAGAAGGAGAGTGGATCTTGGATTAACTCTTTACGATTTTTTTTGAAAAAGTTATAGCCTTTGACATTTGACCCCTTGGGATAAAAAAATTATAATATCTAAGCAACAAGTTCACCAATCGGGTCCTACAAATTTTTTTAAGGTTTGGTTTTGAAAGATCTTCATTTTAAAGCCTTAAAAATACATAAAAGTTATTTTTACAATAAATAATGCAATTGCAAAAACGGCCATTTTAGACCTGTCGCAATAATGTTTCGCAATAACCTATTAACGAAATTAAACTTGCCATAGCTCAAATTGTAGGTTTTTTAATTTTCTATTTAAAAGTTTTTCTCTAAAATGAATATCCTAAGCTGCAAAATTAAAAATCGTTAATAATTGCAAATTTAACAAATGAAAAACGTCATAAATAAAAAACTGCACAAAATTTTTGGTTACATTTTAGTCCAAGTTATTCCCGCCATCGTCCTTTATAATACCTGGTAGGTTTCAAAAATTCCTAAATTATATCACGTTTTTTCACCCACAGCCTGGGGTACTTATCATATGGCCCTAGTATCCAATTTTTCGTGCCTTTCATGCAAAAAATGCTCTCCAATATTTTGTAATAAAGATGTTTTGTAAAACAACTTGTTTATTGGAATATAAATACACTGATGTACGTATTTACAGGGGAAAAATAAATGCTGTAGAAAGAAATTGAAAAATACAAGCTGATCAACTCATAACAAATAAAGAAAAATGTAAAGAACAGTAAGTATTGTAACAAATACTTAATGAGAACCCCAGACGTCTTAAGATGAGCAAAGCGACAGAACTACTACTGAAAGAGTAAATGAAGCTACTATCCATCTAAAAAAAGCATTGATAATCTCTCCCTAAAAACAAACCCAGTGCTCTATTGCTTTATGGTGTCGAGTCCTGGATTGTGAATAAAATCGTTCTAACTCGCTTTGAGACTTTAGAAATGTGTTGCTATAGCAGAATTTTAAAAGTTTCTTGGGTGGAGAAGATTAGAAACTCCACAATACTAGAACGTCTTAGCAACACTGCTGAGATTATAAAAAGCGTCAAGAAGAGAAAGCTCAATAGCAGGGAAGAGAAAGATAAAGAGCAGGCAATCGCAATCCAGGACGAAGAAGAACCTCATGGTTGAAGCACTTGAGATATTGGTATGGTGTTGATACAAGCATGTTATTTAGGGCATCAGTGAATAAAATTAAGATAGCTATGATGGTAACTAGCGTGCTGAAAAAACATGGTACATGAAGAAGAAAAACGACACAACTTCTATAAAAAGAAAGAAAACTGATAAAAGCAAGGAGAAGGAACACAATTGAGTACACAGACGTAGAGAAAACTGATAGAAAAAATAGCCAACAGCTTAAATATTTTATTAAATGAAGAATTTGATACCTGAGTTAACAGACACAGTAACAGCATTGATCACCAAAAGAACAAACCAGAAATTTACTCAAGTACTTCAACAAATAAAGAAACGAAAAGCAGTTGAAACAGCTGATATTCCTGAAAGCAAAATTTATGAACATATTAGCGTCTGCGTGTATTATTCATATTCTTCAAAAATATTTGCACATTTGCGCCAATTTTGGACATACCTATATTTCCGCATATTTACTGTGTCTTCTGTTGAGTATATTCAACCCATTTTTGGATATTATTTAGTAAATTAAATAAGATACGACATAATATACGAGCTATCATTAATAATCCTCCCTTTTAACATTTCGTGCATACTAATTTAGTGTGTAACATAAGGAAAACCGCTAGACCTTATATCATCTACCCCTTGTGTGTAACATCGTGCTCCAGGATCTTTATTACTAAACACCTGAGAATGACATTAACAAAGGAGGAAATCAACAAGACCATGAGTTCCTTAACTGCCTAGTAGCAGTTACATTCTGCGGTAAAATGAGTGCGCGGCATGGAACAAAGTAATTTTTAACTCGTTTGTATGAGATAGGTGTAATTGCAGGGATGCTAGTATCAAAATTACCCAAGCATTTAAGACAGCTAAGTAAACATTAGGTTTGTGTTGCTAATAGATTAAAACAAACTGAGGGAATATTTAATACATAAAATTTATCTTAGTTATTTATTCTATACCCGATAGAAATATTTTATGATAATAGTGACTAATTTTTGCGCCGGTAAATAACGAAATAAAAGGTGATTCAGTGAAACAGTACGATTTGACAACGCTGCTGACGATAAAATAGAGGAGCTGAGGGCTTGCGACGTAAACTTTGTGAATCTAGAGAGTGGGAAGTTTAGTAATCATGGAGACGTGGTCCGGTGAACAAAGCGCATTTGCTGTGAAAGTTTATCGCAAAAATGATGGAAATTTTGTGCTTGTACCACACGCGTCTCGTTTACACTACCATTTGCCGCCCGGCACTGCAGTTCCGTCCAACATGGCTATTAAGACTTGGTTAGGAACTTTGAAAGTACTGGTTCTACATCACAAAAAGAGATGGCAGCGTCAGAACTGCTCGCACACCACAGGATATTGAAGCGGTGCGAAATTCATTACACGCGCGTCCTTAAAGATACCTGCGACGACTCGCGTGTAATGAATTTCGCTTCAATATTCTGTGGTGTGCGAGTGTAGTTCTGACACTGCCACCTCTTTTTCATGATATAGAACCACTGCTTTCAAAGTTCCTAACCCAAGTCTTAATAGGCATGTTAGACGGAACTGCAGCACGGGGCGGCAAATGGTAACCTAAATGAAACGCTCGTGATGCATGCATAACACTTTCACCATTTTTGTAATAAGCTTTCACAGCAAATGCGCGTTGTTCACCCGACTACGTCTCCATGATAACTAAGCTTCTCACTCTCTTGATTTATAGGGTTTACGTCGCAAGCTCGCGGCTCTTCTATTTTATCGTCAGCAACGTTGTCAAATCGTACATAAAAAATTGAGTTTTTTAATATTTTTGTGGTGATCACTTTCTTCCTCTTCTTTTTCCTAATACCATTAATATTTTTTCAGGTAACTAGCGTATATAACAGTGGAAATACGACGTGGAGTGGGTCAAGGGTGTATTATATAGCCTCTCATTTTTCATAGCTACTCCGAATTTATTTTCAAAGAAGCCTTAGATGAATATTCAGGCATTCAAATCAAGTAATTAATGCCGAAAACTTGTTGTACTGGTTGCTTTCAATGAAAACACTGTTAACAGCCACTTTTGCCAATCACTGGCGCCTCTGCAGATGAGCTCTAACAGACAACTTGCGCGTTGCTATCATTCCAAAATAATTATAGTTATTTAGTACCTTTAAGATTCGATTATTCAGTTTTCAATAATCCCTTATTACACCTACTTTTTTGAATACAAGTATTTTGGATTGATCTTAATTTATTTTTAAATTCCACATCTTGCAATGATTTTCTAGTTCATTAGTCATCCGTTGGTTTGGATTGATTGCCATCAAATTCAAATAATAAAAAAATGTTCTCCAAACCAGATTTGTATCCACGAGGTGAGTCTGGTCAACCTCAAAGTCGCAATGAGTTATTGTATCTACAAGCTTTTTCCCGTTTTCTGGAAGATACTTGTAGAACTCGGCAGCAATCCTACCAACTCCTGGTGCTTTATTTAGTTTTAAACAATAATAATGATATTTGAAGTTCTTTCATACTAAACGGCCGGTATCTAATCTTCGGGCTCAGTGGAGGCTGATCGTCAGTTATTGAAACACCAATAGCACTTAGATAATTTATTGATAGCGACTAACACCAGCGTAGTAGAACCAACCCCGGGAGAACGTAGCTGTACTGATATGTGGCTGTACGCGAATTAGTTTTAGTCCGCTATGATGCTACATATTGACTGGTTGAAGTTACTCAAAGGAATAAATTTAAAGGCACATCTGGCCTGGTTGAGTTGATTCTAATGAATGATTCTAAAAGTATGTTCTCTCTTGTTGGCCACATGAATTGGATCATAGCTCACACGACAAAACAACAAAGGTTTTTACTTAGTCAGCTAAATTAATGTCCATTGCCAAAATATAGTTTATGAATTATAAGAATTAAAAAAATGAATTAACCCTCACATGTTTAAATATAATAATACATTAGCTGATGCGATATACGGGGTGATACATTTATGCTGTTCAATATCGGATATGAATTATGAATATTTGATATTTAACATACTGTCCGGCGAAATAAGTAATAACGAGTCGTCAGTACAGCAACGCTAACAATGATAATGATAAAGTATTTATAACATAATTGGTTAATGTAATGTGTGATGTAAAGACACTAGTCTTTGAACACATTATCAATAGGTCGCTGGTTCATATCCGGCTCGAAGGACCATGTCTAATCTTCGGGCACAGTGGAGGCTGATCGTCATAGGTGTCAGTCGCTATCAATAAATTATCTAAGTGCTATTGGTGTTTCAATAGCCGTGGTCTAAGTGCTATTGGTGTTTCATTAGCCGTGGTCCATACAGAATAGCAGTCACTGCGAAGCAAGTTAAATTCGCGCGGCCCTGTCAGTAAAATAAGAGTGAATTGTATATGATTCGCACGGCATTCATCGTGTTAACAGCCAGTCTAGATGTTCGTTGAGTATTAACGGTTCTATATTATACCACACTGGATCCGTCGTTACCGCCGCATTCAAATGTCTTGCAAAATAATGCATTAAACGGTTTAGTTAATACCTTCCCCAATGGCCAGATTTTCAAATTAATACAGCCCTTCGTTTTCTTCTTCTTTGCATGCTATCTCCGCGATGAAGGTTGGCAATCAATCATCATTGCTATTCTAACTTTTGACACTACAGCCCGAAAGAGTTCAGTTGATCTGCATCCAAACCATTCTCTAAGATTTCTCAGCCAGGATATTTTTCTTCTACCTATGCTGCGCCTTCCTTGAATCTTTCCCTGCATTATGAATTTTAGGAATTCATATCTGTCACCACGTGTTATATGATCCAAGTATTGCAGTTTTCTTATTTATTTTGATGGAATCCAGGATACAGCCTAATAGCCTTTAAAAATTCTTTTGAATCTAGTGTATTTCTTAAATTCAATTAGGGCTTACAATACCGAGCCAAAATCTCAATACGGGTATTTGGTATTTAAAATTTCAAATACCGGGATCCCGGTATTAAAACCGGTATTATGAATAAAAAATATACACGTTATATTTATACTATCCTCAGTTGTTATATCGACTTGTTATTAAATATAATATGAAACCTATTAAATTTTGTTTTGAAATGAGTAGATGTTGTTTATAACATTCCTAGAGAGTAGGAATAGATAGATACAAAAAATGTGCAAATAGAAAAACTATATATTTGGTTCTAGGATAAATTTTGCATATAATAGGATAGTCTTTTTACTCATGAAATTTACTATTTGTAAATTAATTTAACTTTAAAATATATTAATATAAAGATTAACTTACTGTGACAAATATTTTATATAAATTACTCTGTATTTAGACCGCTATATATTTTCAATTATTATTAATGATTCAGAAAATAAGTGAGCCTAATTTATACACCACAATACACAAAAAAAATGAAAAATAGATCTGAAAATGTAAAGCAATTCTGATTAATAAATCTTTCGGCTTATTTATAAAATAAAGTAGTGTAATTTTAAATATTTAAGAATTTTTGAACTCAATTTTAAGAACTCATTTTATATATTTGTATAGGTACACGAGATTTAATAATTTGGTTTTAGAAGCTGATATGTATCACCGTTCGCCTTAAATTAACGACATTCACGCTTTTAGAAAGCGATATACTTGACTTGTATGTGTAATGAATGTGTTTAATAAATATTTTTTACAATGATATTTGATATTGGTAGTTTATCTTCAAAATTAATTTCACGTAATAGCAAAAAATATCTTAGAAGAAAGTCCACGGACCTACTCAACATTTCTCATGAAAGAAGATTAAAAAGACCTGATCCTTTGGACCTCTAGTAAATCTGAACATCAGAGCAACAACAGAGTGCAGTGTCATAGTGCAGTGAAATAATCTTGTTTTAGCTTCAGTGATTTTTTAAACTTCTTTCGTATTTTTTATTCATGTTTCTTAGACTTTTAATAATCATATTTGTTGTCTGAACTGTTCAATATACAAAATTTTATCTATGTATTATGTTCCAAGTAATTGTTATGTCTTATTTTAAAATTATAATCTTATATGTCTTACTGGGTGCTCCCCACTGGGCTGCCTCCATCTATGTTATTTTTCAATAACTATATGTATTGCTTATTGTTTGTAATGAGACAGATTGCAATAAACATTGGATGTTATAAAAAAAAGAAAGTTTATTGTGCATCAATTCCATTTTTATAAATTAAGCTAATACCGAAATACCGGTAATTTTATTATAAATACCGGTATCGAATACCGGAAAATATCGTCCGGGATCCCGGTATTCGGGATCCCGGAATCCCGGTATTGTAAGCCCTAAATTCAATGCAGCATTCTTACAAAATTCTTTCTTTTTTCTGGTCATAAAGGTGCTTGTACCCCTATATTACTCTCTTGTATATGTTTCAAGATGAAGTGTGTAGGGAAATTTCAAGATGTTTGTTTGTTTGCAAAAATAGCACGCAAACTCACTATTAACCAACTATTATTAACGAAGGTAGTGATGACCTTAGGGAACAGGCAAATAAAAAGAACGATAGGGATTATCAAAGTGGCGCAACACATATTATTTTCGTTGGTGAAATGTTAAAACTTATCAAATTTTAGGTGCAATGCCCATATTCCCTAATAATGGGTTGAATTCAATTTGTAGTCAACATATACAGAAAACTTTAATGTCACTATATCTTTGTACTTTATTGTGTATCTTTCTTATCGCACAATTTATTAAAACTTTAAATTATAGTTTACATTCCAGCTATTCTCATAAAGCTGTTCGTTTATTCTTTATAGGTTCATATCTATGTTTTTCTCTTTGTTAAACTATTAAAACGTGACGGTTCATAAAATTCATAGAGCAGTTATTAACTCTAGTAAGCCCCAGCAGTCTTTTATGTTTTCTCAGCTGTTGTTAAAAGCATTTTTAATAGAAAACGAAGAATAGTGTCACGTTTCGGGGAAGAAAATATTTTCGACTTAATTAAATTCTACAAGGACTGACATATTTTAAGTAAAAATACTTTTTTGCACGCAGCATTAATTAAAAAGATGTAAAATGAAACATATACAGGGTGTCTGCGTAACTTGGAACCATATGGGAAACTTTTTAATATCAATTTTACGAAAAAAAGTCATTCTTTATAAAGTGCTCTGCATAGACTAAAACCTAAGATGCAATCATCAGATATCAAATTTTGTCAACAGTATACGACGTATGTCAAAAAATATGAATTTCGCTCAAGAGCAAACTACCGTTATATTTCAAAATATCAAAAAATTTTATTATGAAAAGTTATTTGTAATTAAAAACCATATTTAAATAGGCAATAACAGCCTTCTACTTGAAAAGAAAATTTCTGAAATTTTCCTAAATTACCGATTCCGAACATCATTTTTATCTATTTGACATGTAATAATTCTTTTATTAATAATTTTAGGAAAAAAAGTTATTTTTCATAAAAATCTGTGCATGGTCTAAACCTCAAGATGCAACCATCAGTTATCCAAGTTTGTTAATTTTATGCGAGGTGTGTCAAATAATATGAATTTAGAAAGAATTTAGAAATTCATATTATTTGACACACCTCGTATAAAATTAACAAACTTAGATAACTGATGGTTGCCTCTTAAGGTTTAGACCATGCACAGATTTTTATGAAGAATAACTTTTTTTCCTAAAATTATTAATAAAAGAGTTATGTCTACATGTCTAATAAATAAAAATCATCATCATCATTCTCTTTGCCTTATCCCTATGCGGAGTCGGCTTCCCTAATTGCATTTCTCCACACAATTCTATCTTGGGTCATATCAATGTTAATCCCCTTTACCAACATGTCCTGCCTTATCGTCTCCCCCCAGGTCTTCTTTGGTCTTCCTCTCCTACTCCTTCCAGGAATCTGCACTTTAGCTATTCTTCGTATTGGGTGATTAACATCTCGACGTTGAACATGACCAAACCATCTTAACCTATGCTTTCTCATTTTGGCATCAATTGGTGCCACACCTAGACTTCCCCTAATATGTTCATTTCTAATTTTATCCTTCTTTGTCACTCCACTCATCCATCTAAGCATTCTCATTTCCGCCACATGCATTCGTTGTTCCTCTTTCTTTTTCACTGCCAAACATTCAGTTCCGTGCATCATAGCCGGTCTTATGGCTGTTTTATAGAATTTTCCCTTCAACTTCATTGGAATTTTTCTGTCACACAACACACCACTCGCTTCTTTCCACTTCATCCATCCAGCCCAATTCTACTGCATGCATCTCCATCTATTTCTCCATTACTCTGTAATACCAATCCTAGGTACTTAAAACTATTGCTTTTCACAATCATTTCACCATCCAAAGATACCACTTTATTTGTAGTAACTCCATCTTTAAATGAACATTCCAAATACTCTGTTTTTGTCCTACTAAGTTTTAAACCTTTTTCCTCCAGAGCTTGTCTCCACTGTTCCAGTTTTTGTTCTAAGTCTCTTTCACTATTTCCTATTAACACTACATCATCAACATACATTAGGCACCATGGAATACTATCCTGTAGTTTCTGTAGTCTAATAAATAAAAATGATGTTCGGAATCGGTAATTTAGAAAAATTTCGGAAATTTTTTTTTCAAGTAGAAGGCTGTTATTGCATATTTGAATATGGTTTTTAATTACAAATAACTTTTCATAATAAAAATTTTTGATATTTTGAAATATAAAGGTAGTGTGCTCTTGAGCGAAATTCATATTTTTTGACATACCTCGTATACTGTTGACAAAATTTGATATCTGATGATTGCATCTTAGGTTTTAGACTATGCAGAGCACTTTATAAAGAATTACTTTTTTTCGTAAAATTGATATTAAAAAAGTGTCCCATATGGTTCCAAGTTACGCAGACACCCTGTATAATCAGTACTTCTATTACACTGTACCATTGTTATATTTAGATGACGACAAATAAATATGATTTTGGCAATCTGATTAAAAATTTGAATTAAAAATTAATAAAATGTCATTGTTTATAAATAATATTGAGAAAATAATAATAGGATGAAACCCAAATAAGCAATTATAACAAAAATAAAAGAAAAAAAAATTACAATAATTTATTTAAAATTGTTTATTACAATTTCCGGCAAAACGGTTCAATGGGAAAAGCTAAATAGCAAATGTGTAGGTAATAAAAAGGTCTACACCTTTTGTATTTAGACTTTTTCTACAACTGCAAAATTTTTTCTAAAAGTTCAAATAAATGAGAATTTGAATTTTTGTTTTTTTCCCACAAAAAATTTCTTTAAAAAAAAGGAATATTTTTAAAAAAGTTTAAAAAAGTAAATCATTATGTAAAATATTGAACAATGGTATGGTGTCCGCACAATAACTCTCTTCAGAGAAGCTATTGACAAACTGCAAATTGCGCTGGTGATAGGAAACGTTTGTCGTAAATAGGGAACTTAAAGAATAAGAAGAAGCATAAGTATATACTATTTTCAATGGTAATTAGAGTCCCCAGGAACAAGCATTGTCTAATGAAATATACAGCGTGAGTCACCACTAACAGGACGGAAGATTACAGCGAAATGGTAAAATATTTGCAAAAAATTTTAAATGAATAGGTTGTAAGTTGATAAAAGCTACATTTTAAAATTATTTTGAAATATATTTCCCAATAAATGACGACGTATCAAAGCTTTATTTTTTTTATGGAACACATTTATTACATTTTTTTAATTGTTCGCAAAAAATAAGGTATAGTTTTATAAGGCTTCCCTATACCTATGTACAGAGAGTTCTGAGTTATGTTGACTTTTCTTAAAATTTAAAGTTTTAAAAGAAGGCTTATTCTCAAGTTGTTTAAGAAACTATAAAAAAGTTACTTTTACATTTAAATAGCTGGATACTGGCTGAATGTATTCCATTATTGATTATTACGCATTTATTTAAATAGTTTTGAAAATTTACAGTTTCATTATTGGATTATTCAATATATAATATTATGTTTATTTTAAATAGAACACCATGCATATTAATAAATAATTATACTAAATATATTTACCTCGTTCGAATGGTGTATAGATGTCCTATACTTAGGGCCGGTATTTCCAACCTCACTTACGGCCGATTTCATAATGAAGTTAAAGGAGGCTTTAAATTTAAAGTTGCCTTTAACTTAAGATTTTCATTTCATAATCAAGTTAAAGGGCCCTTTTTATCAAAAGTCCTCTTTAACTTTAAAGTGCAAATTTCGGACCTTTAAGTTGCTAAAGTCTCCTTTAAAGGATACATAACCTATTTTGTTGAGACGAAAACACAGTTGTCAGATGTTTTTGTATTTAACTTTTAAGGTTAACATAACAGTCAATAATAATTATTATATTATTACTAATTAGGATTCATTAATTGTACTTTAAAAGCACAATTATGTATAATTTTGAAACGTCTAGTTCAAGAAATTTATTGTATTCAGAAGACCAAAAATTAACCAGAACAGATTAAAAACAAACTGTTTTGAACAATAATAATATGATGATCTGGATTTTTATCAAAGATTTAGGTTGAAAACAAACAGTTTTGTGGGCCTTCTTAAATAGAAAACTAAATAACTTTGCCTATTATTAGGTAAGTGACTAAAAATTTGTTGATGCAAGTAAAAACAATGCTGTTTATTTATTTTAGAGGTGGATGCATTACTCCCATGCAACAAATTCTGTTGGGATTTTATGCATCAGGAAGTATGCAATTAAATGTAGCTGATTTTACGGCAGTGTCCAGAGGTTCAGCAAGTAGAATTTAAAAATTATAAAAATAGTATCCTTTACAATTGCAAGAATCATCAAGAGATGGAAAGCTGTTGAAGATTTTTACAAGATTGCTGTATTCCCTAGAATAATGAGTGCAATGGGTTATACTTTAATTAAAATAGATTCTGCAGGTGTCCAGGATTCAGAAATTTTCAGGTCCAGAAAATCATTTTTTGCATTGAATGTTCAGTCAGTGATGCAAAATTTAAAATTAGAGATGTAATAATAGTAGGCTGAAGCATAATTCAGGGGCTTAGAATCACACAAACGTAGCCACATTTTGTTTTATTTTCTTCTACAGAAATATTAGGGTTACGGTAACTGAACGTTATAATATGTAGGTACCTAGCCTAGGTAAGCATGTCCAAATCAGAACTAAAGCAGATGGACATACGTTCATGTGAATCTTAAACTAGAAGTTTAATGTAGTTATGTTTGTTTGACCCTAACCCCCTGAAAAAGGAATGTAGTAGAACAGCAATATGGGTTGTGGAAATGAAGATTTCCTATACTCCGCTTAGGAATGAGACTACAATTAGAAAACATGACTATGATTGTTGCAACTAGAGTGCCTCATAATATTGCCATTGATACGGATGACGATTTTCCTGTGAATAAAACTGCAGATGAAGCAAACAATGAATAATTACAACAGATAAAAAAAAATGAAAATATTTCAGAAAACAATATAACTGTGTTAATAAATGAACACTTTGGTAGATTGTAAATATATTTATTAATAAAAACAAAATGAATGTATTGAACTTTTTATTTATTTTAGTTTATCCCATTTTTTTATAGACCTGGATCCCACGTACCAAAAAAAGTTGATTAATAGCAAGCTGAAAATTTGTTAATAGCTTAACGGTGTCTGTCGGACAAACTTTGATGTATGGGAACACTGGAATGGGGAGAGTTTTAATTGTGGAACAGGTTAAAAATTTGGAATGTAAAACTACGAAAACGTTCCACGTATTTTGTTGGACAGAACTTCCAATTGATTTGTTACCATTCATTAAACTCTCATGCAAAAATCAGACTGGTGTTTATCACCAACTGGGCATTTTAATGAGTGGAACACGAAGAACATGTCAAATGACAGGAATCATGTTGGTTAGTAATAGCAGTCTGATCTTTGCATGAGAGTTTAATGAAAGGGAACAAATCAATTGGATGTTCTGTCCGACAAAATACATCGGACGTTTTCGTAATCTGACTTTCCAAATTTTTAAACTGTTGCACAATTAAAACTTCCAGTGTTCCCATACATCAAAGTTTGTCCGACAGGACACCGTTAAGCTATTAACAAATTTTCAGTGCGAGTGTGCGAGATCCAGGCCTATTAGGTAGTTTTATTTTTAAATCCAATAATATTCTTTTTTATATTCTGCCTTTTCCCTTTCTATCATTTTTTTCCTTCTGTTCTGCAAATATGCAATGCAACTGAGCACATTAGCTTGCCTGTACATGATAATTATTTGGATAATTTAAATGATTTTTAACAAATAAAATATTGTACCGACCTTTCCTTTATGCTTCACATTTATTTATTATATTTCTATAACTTTCTATCTTTTGTAACAAAAGAAGTTCCTCCTCTTTGCTAAAGTTTGTAGAAGTAATTTTTTGTTATCTCGTTATATGTCCATTTTTTTAGATTTCACTTTTTATTGATGAGTAATTAAGTAATAGTGGTGTATATAATTATTAGATAATAGTAATACCTATACAATAATAAAATTAAAAAGTAAGTAAGGTGATTAAAAAGAAAAGTAGAGTAATAATAAATATATAGAAATAGTAATAACAAGTAATAATAATTAAGTAATAATAAGTAACTTTTTGTAGTAAAAACAAAAATTATAGTAGTAGTATCCGAGAGTAGGTATCCTACAAAACGCTACAAACTGGCAAAATGTATGACATTCAAATGTCATTATTTCCATTTTAGTTCAAATATAACATAATTCAGTTTAACCAACAGTATAAAATTTCATTAAAACAGACTTTACTAAAAGCATCCTTTAAATCGAATTATGAAATCAAAATCGTTAACAGCCGCTTTAAAGTCCACTTTAACATAAAGCCTCCTTTTACTTAAGTCCACTTTTTCGAATGATTATGAAATCGGCTGTAAAATAAAGTAAGCCAAAGCTTACTTTAAGCCTTTGCTTAAGCTTAGATGCCTGTATTTCCACTTCAATTTGAGGCTTAAGCCTAGGCTTAAACCAAATAATTTTAAGCTCGCGCGGGAGTTGGTTTAAGCCTTTGCTTAAAATTTGTTTTCTGTTTTTTGAGGTTATTTCTATAGATTATTTTATAGAGTTGTTTTGAAAACCAACTTTTAAGTAATAACGTTATTATTGGATTATTAAATAATAATCTATTAATTTATTAATCGTAATAACGATTATTAAAATTCTTACTACTTTTGGAAGGTGTAGGCACATGAAAATTGTTTATTTCTACAATGCTTGGTAGGTATATTTATTTTACAAAAATAAACTTACATTCCAATTTGACATTTTAAGGAATATATCCAATAAACAAAATTACAAAGACGGATCTATTGCTTATGCAAAATAACAATAAAAATATAACCAGAGAAAATATAGACAACAAATTAAAAACACATATGTACCATGTACACAAAATTAAGTGAAGTAAACATAACATTGATACAGATGACAAGATAAAATTAAATGTCAACAGTAGTGGTTTTTACCTCAGAACAGTTAGCTCTGGCACTTTGACGTATTCAGAGGTACCAAACCCATTAACTTTACAGCTGAGCATCAGTTTAGTTAAGAGAATGATGGAAATACGGCACCCAGCTTAAGCTTCTCCTTAACTTTTGACACAGGCTTAGCTAAGCAAAAGCTTAAGTAGCTATTGAAATACCGGCCCTTAGGGCTCATAGTTTTTGCCTAATTTGCAATTTTTAAATTCTTAATCTGTAAATCGATTTTAAAACAAAAGATGTAGGTAGTTAAATAAATAACATTGTCATTTTATGACAGTACGGTCTGGTAATTATCAAAAATATAAACATTCATCAAATTTAATTGTTCCTAAAAATTAACAGTCACGCTATTTACGAAAGCCACCCAGGTCACCAGGATTGACAAGGATGGATTTTTTTAATGGGGCTATGTTAAAAATATTATATTTATATTATTCTACATTTGCTACTACTCCAGATGATGTAAAATTAAGAATTTCAAACGCTTTTGCGTCTATAATACCACTATATGATAAATAATGTAAGCAAATCATTTGAAGATAACATCGCTTGTTGTATTGCACAAGAAAGCAAAAATTTTGAACATGTATCATTTTTATTTACAACTACACTCGTTTATACCAACTATGCCAAGATGATGGGTTTAAAAATCGAGAGTGACTCTAAAATAAATATTTTTAAAATCTATTTACCGTTTAAGAAAATTGTAAATTACGCAAAAACTATGCCTCCTAGTTATAGAACATCCATATACCATTCGAAAGAGGAACCTGTGTTTAGTATAATAATTTATTAATATACGGTGCTCTATTTAAAATAAGCTTCATATAACACACAATAAATGGGTAATAATCAATCATGGAATTGGGCTTTTCATCGATTGTCATTTGTTTCGAGCTTCTGTCATATGTTGTATAATCTGTGTATAATATTAATATATACGGATTATACGACATATGACAGAAGCTCGAAACAAATTACTGTGAATGAAAAGCCCTATACATTAATTATAGGATAATTACCAGACCGTACTGTCATAAAATGTCAATGCGATACAATGACATTAATTAACTACATCTTTTGTTTTAAAATCGATTTACAGATTAAGAAATTAAATAATTGTAAATTACGCAAAAACTATAAGACCTAGGTGTAGGACATCGATATACCATTCGAAAGAGGTAAATTTGTTTAGTATAATTATTATTTACTAATATACATGGTGTTCCATTTAAAATAAGCATCATATGACACATTGAATAATCCAATAATGAAACTGTAAATTTGGAACACCCTGTAAATAAATGTGTAATAATCAATCATGGAATACATTCAACCAATATCCAACTATTTAGATGTAAAAGAAATTTTTTTATAATTTCTTAAATAATTTAAGAATAAGCCTATTGCATTACGCTGTAATTACTATTTTCTGCTAATTTTAATTTTTATTTTTAATAACTTTTCGCAAAACAAAATACCTAATATGTGTCATATAAATTCACATGTAAATACAGAGCAGATGTTAAGCGAAACGTTAGACAGATTGCATAAGATTAATGTTTCTTTCAAAGAAACACTTCTTAATGGATTACGATGTCCCCAGCCTCGTTATGTCAAAATTCTTGAAATCCATAAAGTTTCTCAATTTATGGCTTTCTCTGGTTTATCTAAGAAACCGCAAATCATTTGACATAACAGTGGGGTCTTCGTTTCGACCCGACCAGTCTACTACCGGCGTCTGCACAACACACACCCTTCGATTGTCGATAGGTCAACAACACACCGCTTGTTCACGCAAAATAAATAAACAGATGACCATTCGTTGTACACATTATTTCTTGGTCGTTTTATTACATTCGTTTTAATTAAATTCCGCCATACACCTACCGGAATAAGCCGTTTTTAAAAGTTTATATTTTAAGAAAAGTCAATATAACTCAGAACACTCCGTACATAAGTATAGGGAAGCCTTATGAAACTATACCTTATTTTTTGGGGACAATTAAAACATGCAATAAAATATAGGGTGTTCCGTAAGAAAAAATATAACTTTGTTACGCCGCCATTTATTGGTATACCTTGAATATTTCAAATAATTTTAAAATGTAGCTTTGATCAACTTACAAACTATTAATTTAATTTTTTTGAAATCTTTTACCATTTCGCTGTAATCTTCAGTCCCGTTAGTGGTGACTCATCCTGTATATAAAAAGAGGAGTGAGACAAGGCTTTATGCAATCGCCTATATATTTTAGCTTATTTTCATAGGAAATATTTAAGGAATCCCTAATGAGGACAACATAAAGTATTATTGTGAATGGAGTAACCGTGAACAATGTTAGATATGCATACGATAGGTACTTTAGTGCTGGTTAACTGCGGAGAAGTCTTTCAAGGTCCAATGATCAATATAAAACAAACCTGTGATCACTATGTCATACCTGCGAGATGTCATATCTACTGGACAGAGTAGAGATTCTCGTGTATCAGCAGCCATATCAATGAAAACTGGAATCCAACCGCAGAAATTAAAAGCCGAATAGTACAAGCTCGAGCTACCTTTGTAAAAATAAAAAATATACTAATTTTGCAGCCACGATCTTACTATTGACCTTTTCTTTCGAATGACATTTTGCTATACCTTTCTAGTTCTACTTTATGGAGTGGAAGCGTTGACTCTAAATGAGGCTTTGCTTAAACGCTTGAAAGCCTTTAAAATGGGAGAACACAGACAAAAATAAACTGGGTCAACAGAGTTTTAAATAATGAAGTTAGTACATTCTGTCACGGTTTTTGCTGTAAATTTTAAAGACTCGCTTGGCTTGACATGAAATTTGGCATACGCATAGCTAACATAGCATACGATGTGTACTTTTGCACTGGGGGTGACTTTCACCCCATCTCGGGGATGAAAAAATATATGTCCAAGATATGTCCCGAAATGGATAAACTGAGTAATTTTAAGTTTTTTCACCAAATCAATACTTATAGAGTTATTTGCAAGTGAATATGTTTATTTTTCAACAAAATAACCACTTTTTTAGACGGTTTTTCGCAAATAACTCAAAACGTAAGCATTTTGTCGAAAAAAATATTCTTAACAAAACTATAGCCTATAAAAAAGTGAAAAAAAGGGTGTATATATTAGGTCTCTATACCTAGTAAATGCAGAGTTATAGCTAATGAAAAATAGGTTCATCAAATAGAATAATTCAATGTGAAATATCCAAATAATGAAGCATTTTTGGGGAAAACACATTACAACTTTTTTAAAGTGTTTAAAAAAGGGTTTATTTCTGTTTTTATAAAAAAAATCTTGCATCAAATGTAAACAAGTTACGCTCAAAATAAAGTTGGTCCCTTTTGTTTTGGCAAAAAAAAATCAGGATCACCACTCAATTATTAGCAACTTAAATGAAATTAATCGTTTCCGCTTCACAAGTTATTTTACTTATGTTGTGTTTATATGATCTGTAAGTTTCATCGCTTCAAAGTGCTTATTTTTGAAAAAATTTGGTTTTAAAATAAAATTTTTAAAAATGTTTTTTTCAAAATAACTTAAAAATGATTAGAGATACCAAAAATCTTAAACAATAAAAAAAGTCGGCTTTTCTGAATATTGTGTATTTTTTTGTTTTTCTGTAAGACAAAAATTGGTTGAGATTCGGTGTTTCTAAATTTGCATACACTCGTGATATTCAAGTGTATGCAAATATTTAAGTGTATGCAAAAAATTCGTTCAAGTCCGTTTAACTACAGGTCTTTCAAAAATAAGGACTTTGAACCGATGAGACTTACAGATCATAATAATATGATCAATACATACGCGAGTAAAAAACTTGGTAAAGTGGTAACAATTGAGTTCATTTGAAATGCTAATTAGGGGGTGATCTTCCCGATTCCTTACCAAAAAAAGGGACCAACTTTATTTTGAGCGTAACTTGTTTATTTTGATGCTAAATTTTTTTTATTAAAAACAAAAATAAGCATTTTTTAAACACTTTAAAAAAGTTAAAATGAGTTTTCCCCAAAAAAGTGCTTTGTTTTTTGGTTATGGTACGTTAAAATATTGGATTTGGAATTTGACGAATATGAAGCTATTTTTCATTAGCTATAACTCTTCTTCTGCTAGGTATAGTGACCTAATATATACCATGTTTTTCACTTTTTTACGTGCTACATTTTTGACAAGAATTTTTTTTCGACCAAATACTTACTTTTTGAGTTATTTGCGAAAAACCGTCTGAAAACGTGGTTATTTTGTAGAAAAATTAACATATTCACTCGCAAATAACTTGGAAAGTATTAACTTGGTGAAAAACTTTATAGAACAAAAGTTTCTTAGAATTAGTCATTTTATCCATTTCCGGACTTATTTCGAACATATATTTTTCACCCCTAAAAGGGGGTGAAACTCAACCCTAGGGCAAAAGCACACATCGGCACAACATCACTTTTTTCTTTGACTTGTTAGCTATGTGTATGCCAAATTTCATGTCAATCCAAGCCGTTATTTAAAATTTAGAGGTTTTGCAATATTTTACCTCTAAAGAACGTATTACTAGATATCGAACGATCGATAACGGTCATGGAACTAGAAAAAGAAGACCAAAAGACAATTATAAAAGTTTTTGTTCATAGGATTACTCTACTATCAAATAAATAAAAGTTTCTTCTGTTAATAAGTATACAAACTTCCAAGTCACGAACGAGCCGCATTGTTGGCGAATGGATAAAATATACCCGACATACCTAATTTACATTTCAAAGTATGATATTAGGTGCGTATACGGAGTATAACCTTATTCATATCTTTTGACATATTCATTTTAAAAACGTTATGAAACTTTATAAAACATTTCTCTGCTCGCAATCTTTCTAAAACGTGTATACAATTTTACAGTGACGCGTCGACGTATTTACTTTGAGTTTCATATTAAAATCTGGTGGAAACATTTAATAAAAAAGAGTTAACTTATATTATGTGGAAGGCAGTATTTTATCATGTCTAAAAACTTATTTTTGTTCAAGTAATTTGCTAATTTTTGTGTTGTCTGTTTTGTTTAGGATTACTTTAAAAATCTGAGTAATATTCTTTTTCTCATGAGGATCTTTCAGTGCGTCACAGTTTTTCGATTTCTTTCTAACGCAATAAATTGTATGTGACAGAAAAAATGGCACGTCTGTGATTAGAGACATTTATAACATTTATTCTCGTTGTCGATAGATGGCGATATAAAAAAATTATTTACGAATTATATAATATATTATCTACGAATATAATCTGTACATTTTATAAGACTATACAAATCAAAGAAAATATCATTTTATAAATGCAATAAACAGAATTGATTTGTTTTTATGCCAAATTGCAAATAAAATGCGACAACTGTCAGATTTAACTAAAATGTCATGTTAGAATAAATGTTATAAATGTGTATTATCACGGACTTACCTTTTTTCTATCATTCGTGACGCATTGAAAAATTCTCATGAAAAGGACTTTAACCTTCAGATAGTTATACAGATCTAAGGTGACTCACGTCGTCGAAAATATGTATTTATACGCACAAGAGGCCGTTAATACCTAAAGCATTTTTATAAAACATAATCATAGTATTAACTAAGTAATTAATAGATATTTGTATAACAAGGGAGGAAAGTGCTACTTTTCCTGCCGAGAATGAAGTTTACTGCCCGACGCGTAGCGGAGGGCAGTAATGATTCAAGGGAGGAAAAGGCACTTTACTCCCATGTTATACATATGATTTCTCCACCTTCCTCAAATAACAAGTCATTTTTTCATTTTTAAATACTTTATTTATATAACTAACTGACAAAATTTATTAGAGAACTAAAAGTAACAAGTAGGTACATTATAACTGTCAACTGTCCAGTATAAGTCAAATTATTAATGTAAATATTGTTAAATCATAACAATTTACTGTTTTTTACCATTCTACAAAATGCAAGGTGTTCTATAAATAAACGTTAAAGTGTATAGATACTTACGTAATAGATAATAGAATATTGTACAGGGTGTCAATAAGTTATTTCACAATGACATTCCATGCCATCACTTTTACCTTTCCTCCCTAGGGAGGAAAAGTACTTTTACTTCATAGGGAGCAAAAGTACGACTTTGCTCCCTAAAATCAGGTCAGGAAAAGTATACTTTCGGTAGAGGTAGGTAGAAATAGCTATTTGTATAACAAGGGAGGAAAGTGCTACTTTTCCTCCCGAGAATGAAGTTTTCTGTATTAGACCAGAGAAATAAGGAAAAAAAATATCGTGTTGGTGACACATCCCCCTCCAGGCTGAAACCAAATTTTTCGAGTAATATGGTCATCTATAATAATAACCTATATGTTTCCTGCAGCCGATTTTGATGATATACATAGTTATAAACAAATGAAGATCAAAAAACGGTAAATTGTCGCTTTTTTCGTCTCTTACTAAAAAATTGGGCATTTTAAACAAATTTGAGAGTAATAAACTCATAAACCGTATAAAAAACTTCAATATGGCGTTCGCTGAATATGTCTATCCTTATTGGTTACTTAGAAAATTGCCAAATAAATCATAAATTTTGAGTTTATATAAATATTCATAACTTATGTAAAAATTAACTTAGAACCTTCTTATTACATGGAATGCTGATACTTATGGTGCTTAAACTACACCCTAAATTCCGAAGCAATTGGTCAAATAGTTTAAAAGTTATTTAATTTGTTTATCGGAAATTAATTTTTTTTGCAACACTGTAAGTCAGAAAATGATGAAGTTACAGTAATATTTTGGATAGTTTATGAAAGAAGAAAATTTACAGTATTAATTTAATTTAAAAAAAATGACAAAAAATAATTATAGATATTGCAAAATAATTTTGCAAAAACATGTGAATTAAAAAAATGGGGGGGCTAACTTTGTCCCTAAATGTCCTAGAACAGTTGTTTTTCTTTTTAAATGTGTATAAAAATTCAGTCTTTCTAAATATGAAAAAATAATTTTTCTACGGGTAACGGTTAAAAAGTTATTCTAATTGTTTATAAGTAAGCAAAAAATGGACATGTTTTTGCAAAATAATTTTACACTGTTTAAAATTATTTTTTGTCATTTATTTTTAATTAAGGTAATAGTATAAATGTTCTTCTTTCATAAACTGTCCGAAGTATTATTGTAACCTCATAATTTACTGACTTATAGTGTTGCAAAAAAAATGAATTTGGGAAAAATAAATTAAATAACTTTTAAACTATTTGACCAATTGCTTTGAAATTTAAAATATAATTTAAGTACAAGAAGTCTCGGCATTCCGTGTAATAAGAAGATTCTAAGTTAATTTTTACCTAAGTTACGAATATTTATAAAAACTCAATATTTATGATTTCTTTTGCCATTTTCTAAGCAACCAATATGGACGTATTCAGCGAATGCCATATTGAAGTTTTTTATACGATTTATGAGTTTCTTACTCTCAAATTTGTTTAAAGTGCTTAACTTTTTGGTAATAGACGAAAAAAGCGATAATTTACCGTTTTTCGATCTTCATTTGTTTATAACTATGTATATCATCAAAATCGGCTGCAGGAAACATATAGGTTAATAATATAGATGTCCATACTACTCAAAAAATTTGGTTTCGGCCTGGAGGGGGATGTGTCACGAGAAAATCCTTATTTCTCTGGACTATATGCTCACTGTTAGTATATGCCTTAATTGTTTTGGGATTTCAAGATTCTCAGGCTATGCCATCAATTTCTAATCTGGTTCTCCTCTGGTTAACTGTATCAAAAGCGCTTTTGAAATCTATGAATTTAAATATACGCAGGGAAACAAAAATAGTGAAAATAACTCGATATTTCGACAAAATTTATAGAATTGGCCATTAACCAAATGTTTTAAAATTCCTGAAAAATTAAGAACGTAATTTTTGAACTGTATAAAGAATTTACTAAACAGGAGCGGAAATAGCTATTTGTATAACAAGGGAGGAAACTGCTACTTTTCCTCCCGAGAATGAAGTTTACTGCCCGACGCGTAGCGGAGGGCAGTAATCATTCAAGGCAGGAAAAGGCACTTCACTCCCATCTTATACACATGGTTTTTCCACCTTCCTCAAATTAATACCAAGTCATTTTTCATTTTTACTTAATTTATTTATGTAACTAACCAACAAAATTTATTAAAACTAAAACTAACAAGTAGGTACAATATAACTGTCAACTGTCAAATATAAGTCAAATTATTAATGTAAACATTGTTAAATCAAAATAACAATTTACTGTTTTTACCATTCTGCAAAATACTGGGTGTTTTATAAATAAACGTTAAAATGTATAGATACTTACGTAACAGAAAATAGATATTGTGCAGGGCGTCAATAAGTTATATTTCATGAATGACGTCACTTTTACTTTTCTCCCTACAATCAGGTACGGAAAAGTATACTTTCGGTAGAGGTAGGTGGAAAAATTATTTTAAACACAGCTTGAACTTAAGTACAGTTGAGTCCACGAATCTTTACCCGTGCGTCATCATTTAAAGCATACGAAATAAGTCGATGATAAGTCGGAAATTGAAATGTACTAACCGCAACAGCAAGTGACAGTAAGTGACTTGCTGTTGCTTTTAGTAAATTTCAATTTCCGACTTATCATCGACTTATTTCGTATGCTTTAAATAATGACGCTCGGGTAAAGATTCGCGGACTCAACTGTATATACTAAATTCTTAATTACTCTGAACCACCTGATGAACAATATTTCTCCATTCACTTCTATTTTGTGCTTTTTTCAGTCCCTCACCTTCACGTGTTTAAAGTCTTCCTCCACTTTATTAATTCATCTTATTCTGGGTCTACCTTTTTTTTGGGACCGATTATTTTCTGGTCATAATTAGTTTAGGTATTCTGTTTAATAGGCCGGGCCAAAAAAATTTGTTTCTACTTTCTCTATACGGCTAGTTGCCAAAAGTTGTGACTAGTATTTATATAATCCTATACCAAATTTGGGCCGGTTTAAAAAATAATTAACCGGGCCTTAATTAAAGGTCCTTAAAATTTTTTTTTGGGACAAAATTTTTTTTTCAATTTCTTGTAAAAGGCTAGTGACTAAAAGTTGGAACTACTATTTATATAATCCTATATCAAATTTAGGCCGGTTTAAAAAGTAATTAAACGGGCCCCCCGGCCCTTAAAGAATTTTTATTTTGTTAAAAAAAATGCTAGGGGCTATTAAAAAAGCTTCTGTTGTCCTATTCTATTGTTAAGCGAAAGAAAGATAATACAGTCGACAGGAAAAATACTGAAGCTTTTAAATGTCGTTTTAGAAGGTCTAAACTAAATTTTCAAAGATAATACAACGCTGGTCATCGACAAAAATAAAATTCGGAGAGGATTTAAGGAAAACAGACGGCAACTTCAGCGCGAGAATAAAAATTTAAACAAGTCAATTAAAGGGCTATACTGTGATGAAAGAAAATATCAAACCATGGTCTTCGGAAACGCGAGACGAATTATGAAAACTGAAGACCATATAGCTTTAATCGAAGGACCCGGTAATTTATATTTTGGGTACTTAGCTCTTAGCCAGTCTCGTGTCATAGATATTGTCGAAGGAATATCTAGTATTATTTACAAAGCCATAATATAGGTCTAAGCAGTTTAAGTGTTATGGGATGTGATGATACAAATGTCAATACGGCTGGAAGGTGGAATCATTGGAATTATAGAAAGGCGAGTGCATAAACCATTACAGCGGAATGTATGCCCGTTGCACGCTACTGAACTTGCCTTGCGATATTTGCTGCAAAAACTAGATGCCGACACAAAAGGTCCCTATTCATATTCTGAGCTGATTGGATCCCCTCTTCCCAATTGCGAAAAAATGTCTGTTATTAAATTTAAACCCATAGAAGCTATGGAATCCCATGGAAGTCAATGGAAGCCCATGGAAGCTATGGAAGCTATGGAAGCCCATGGAAGCTATGGAAGCCCATGGAATATGTTCTCAAAGTTTGGCAGAGAGAAGTCCAGAGAAGATGGCACAAACACGTTGGTTTACGACAGCGAACCGCATTCTTAGAGTTTATGTAGCTACAACTGATCCTTGTGAAAGCTTAAAGATTTTAGCTGAGTTTGTATTACAAGACAAGTATATTCTCGTATGAGGTTTGAGATAAAAACTCAGCCAGGCATATATGGAAATCAATACAGGCCTCGAGAGATTTTCCGAGTAATGTCTCATCAATTATCAATAAAGTTATTTAAGAATTTGCTTATTTAAGAAATACTTAATTTGCACACCCGAAAGTCATTCAAATTTGTATGTTAACAGATTCACGTTAATGTATTAGAGATGTTGGTGTCAGAAAAATTTTAAAATTAAGGAAGGCTGGTATAATAATTGCGTTTTCATAGTATCGCAAATCCCTAAATCAATTTCGATGCAGAAGATTACATACGTCTCATAGTGGGCAAGTGGAACTTGCCATGCAGCTACCTCATCGTTATGAGTTCTGGGTTAAATAAATAATAATATACAAAATAATGTTAAATATGTCCATAATAGTTCAATGTAACAACCTTTCGTGCCGAATATTGATTCAAGCAAAGAGCTGCACAGTTCACAACGCAAAAATAGTAAATAAATATGAATTGTTTACCCCTCTTTTATGTTTTTAGTCCTGGGGGCTGGTTAAATTTTTTAAAATCATGATGAAAATTTCTTAACGAGATAGTAGCATCGATATTAATATTTTAGACACTAGCTCGTCCCAAAAATAAAGCAAAAAAAAATTTTTTTAGGCCCCCGGGGGCCCGGTCAAAAATATTTTAATTGGGCCTATGTTTGGTACACAGTATTAGGACTACCATACACAACTTTTTTTTACTAGCCCGTTTAAAATTTCCCAAAAAAATTTTTTTGCCCTTTTTCGGCCCGGCCTACTGTTTACTGTCATTCTTTATACATGTCGCAACTATCTGATCCTGTGTGACTTTACGAACCTGGCGATGGTAGGTTCTTTATGCAAAGCCATTAATTCGTTGTTGGTTCTTCTCTCTCTCACCCGAGTTCTGTCTTCTGTCCTCCGAATAGGTGTCTCAATATTTTCTTTTCCCATCTATCCAGAGGACCCTCTTCCTTCTTATTTAATATCCATGCCTCGTTGGCATATGTTACTGTGGGTCTAACTACTGTTTTATATATTTCTGAGTTTTACTTGTCTAGAAACGTATTTTGAGTTCATTAGGGCTATTAAACTACCTAATTTTTTATTCCCTTTTGCTATTCTGGTATCGAGCTTCCATTTCTTTTTTTCATGTTCATAGAATACTAAATGGTCCATTAAAATGTTACATTTTTTAGGCGGTACCTTGCATTTCCTAGAGGAGTCAATTTTATTTCTTTAATGTGTAGGGGGGATCAGTAGAAGCTTAAGTTCAAGTTTTTGGGGTCGCCATCCTTGTCCCCCGGTCGCCATCTTGGAAGTGGTGTGCAAAGAGGTTTCGCGCTATATCTCGTAAACTACCAACCATATGGAAAATCTAATTAGACATAAAATGTAGCAAATTAAATTTTACACAATTTTGTCTCTATTACTTTTTATCGTCAAGTGACCAACAAAAAAGATATAACCAAAAAATATGTAAATTTTTTTTAACAAGTTTCTTTTTGGATGTTTAACTTTTTTTCAGTTCATTTTAAAATAAAATAACATTATAGCAATTTTGTAGAGGGTTTTTCAGCGAAAAATTTCCACTATAAAGTTGTTTAATTCTATTTATTTATATAGGTTTTACAGCGCTCCAATCTTGACCAGATTCTCGAATGCTCATAGGGATAAAATAAAAACAAAAGTTAGGCTTACTTTTCTATCTATATATATTTTTTATTCATACAATTTATTATGATTTTAACATTCCTATGCTATTATTAATCTGTTTTTGACCTTTCTTCCCACTATAAAACTTATAACTCTAAGCATATATAGAAAAGGCCCAAGAAGTTGTTTGAGGACAAATTCGCCGCTTCAGAAGAAGAATGACGCAACCGCAAAATGCAAAATTCTTAAGCAGAGCAAAAAAACGATTTTTGATATCAAAATCATAAAGTATGATAAAAATTAGCCATTCACCACACCGTGGTCAGGATCTCGAGATATAAGCGTTTTTTGGGGTGTGCCGCTTGTATATGAAGTAACATAACTTTTTTCCTATTATATATTTTGACTTAAAATTTTCCAAAAAACTTCTTCATGAACTATATTTTATTGTTGTGTTGGTTAAAATTATAAACTAAAAAGTTTGTCAATCAACTTTTTTAAGTAAACATGAAACTAACGAAATATGATGACAAAATGTTAATAAATTAACAACTCCTTTTTTAATGCGTTTAAACATTTTGGACAAATTTCATTGTTATCTACGTACTTCAAAGATGACACAGTAAAATTTTTAAAAGGAAATATTTACAGCGACCAAAGATACAGCGAGGTAAATTTGAAAAATCATCAAAATTGATTTTCGGCATTTTTGTATAAAATTTATTTTTTTAACATGTTCCACCAACTCTAGATAAAAATAAACTTCATATTCGGATTCAGCGACCTCTAAAACATAAAAATAGACCAAAATTGATCATTCACCTTAAATTTGATTTTCGTGGTTGGCATAAGGGTTAATGCCGCTCGTCTAATATACAGGGTGTCCCAGACTAATTTTGCCAGGCTATATCTCTTAAACGAATAGAGATTTTCGAATGGGACAAAAACTTATCTATTCCATTTGTAATACACTGTAATATGGCGTAGAAAAAATCTTCCCCTAAATATTCATCCCTTAGTTACAACCCCTAACTTTAATTTTTTTAATAGCACCCTGTACATTTTTTTATAGTTTTGGATGTGATCTTCGATCGTCTATTCAACAAATTTTCTAAAAATAAAATCGGTTCGTAAATAATCAATAAAATATCAGTTTATTTTTGTTAATTATGTGTCCCAGACTAATTTATCCAGGATATATTTCTTAAACGAATAAAGATTTTCGAGTGGGACAAAAACTGATCTATTCCATTTGTAATACACTTTAATATGGTGTAGAAAAAAAATCATCCCCTACATATTCATCCCTTAGTTACAGGGTGCTATTAAAAAAAAATAAAGTTAGGGGTTGTATCTAAGGGATGAATATTTAGGGGATGATTTTTTCTACGCCATATTAAAGTGTATTACAAATGGAATAGGTTAGTTTTTGTCTCATTCGAAAATCTTTATTCGTTTAAGAAATATAG
Organism: Diabrotica virgifera virgifera; assembly: GCF_917563875.1. NCBI lineage: Eukaryota > Metazoa > Arthropoda > Insecta > Coleoptera > Chrysomelidae > Diabrotica > Diabrotica virgifera. The sequence goes on along the minus strand of NC_065445.1, from coordinate 43,389,576 downwards.
CCTGGATAAATTAGTCTGGGACACATAATTATCAAAAATAAACTGATATTTTTCTTGATTACTTACCAACCGATTTTATTTTAAAAAAATGTGTTGAATAGACGATCGAAGACAACATCCAAAACTATAAAAAAATGTACAGGGTGCTATTAAAAAAATTAAAGGTAGGGGTTGTAACTAAGGGATGAATATTTAGGGGATGATTTTTTCGACGCCATATTACAGTGTATTACAAATGGAATAGATAAGTTTTTGTCCCATTCGAAAATCTCTATTCGTTTAAGAGATATAGCCTGGCTAAATTAGTCTGGGACACCCTGTATAGATAGAAAAGCATTATTTTTCTACGAGAATTCGAGAATCTGGCCAAGTTTGGTGCGCCGTAAAGCCTAGATAATAAATAAAATTAAACAACTTTATAGTGAAAATTGTTTATTGAGAAATTCTCTACAAAATCGCTATGATGTTATTTTATTGTGAAATGAACGTAAAAAAGTTATAACCTCCAAAAGCAAATTTCTTACAAAATTTTCTCTTATTTTTGTTTATAACTTTTTTGTTGGTCACTTTACGATAAAAAGTAATACATATAAAATTGTAGAAAATTCAATTTGCTTCATTTTATGTGAAATTAAATTTTCTGTAGGGTAGCTAGTTTACGAGATACAGCGCGAAAGCAATTGGCACCTCTTTTTCCAAGATGGCGGCCGGGGGACAAGGGCCTCAACCCCAAAAACTTGAACTTAAGCTTCTACTGAACCCCCCTACACATTAAAAAATAAAATTGACTCCTCTAAGAAATGCACACTAACATTTCAATGGACTAAAACCCAGGTATTCAAAATTATCTACGCTTTAAAAACTATAGCTTTTACCACATACAGACCTCACACTAAAGTCTTTTTTTTTTGGTCTGTCCCTCCCATGACCATATATTTGATTTTGTCTTCAGTTAGCTCCGATCTGAAATTCTGTGCTTCTTCAATAATTTTCATCACAACTCTTCTTAATCCTTTCGGCTCTTGCCAGGATCGTTGCATCATCAGCAAATGCCAGGCACTGATGCTCATTTTTCATGATAGTTTCTTCCATCGTCATGATGCATTTTCTGATTACAGTTTCTAACACTGAGTTAAATAATTTGGTGGATAAAGGATCTTCCTTAGGAGTTATTTAATATCCTAGCCTGACTAGTTTTTTGGTATACCCAAATGTGCTATTGCTTGCATTTTGACTTTATAAATATTATACATGATATAAATTACTTCATAATATTACCCTGTAAAGCGGGGCCCAGGAAGAAGAATGACATCCTGGTTGAAGAAGCTCAGACAAGATAAAGCTTGCCATGATGATCGCCAACACTCGTCATAGATAGGCACATGAAGAAGAAGAAGAATATATATTATATTTTGTTAAGTATATTAATGTTTTTAGGGAATTTTACCAAATGTTAAATTTTACAATTTTCTCTTAAGGTTTCACTTGCTGATCCGATGATGTGGTTGGTCTATCTCTACAACTGGTATTTTGGACACTCTACAAGTACATGATGAACACTAAGTGGAATATTGCAGTTGTCATATAAAGTGGAATTAGTGGGACCAATTATATGTCCAACGACTTGGGAATTTGATATTTCCACGGTTTTACAAATGTTTACATTTTGCGAAGTTTTGCAGTTAAACTTTCCCATTGGTTTTGCCACAAATGTTCGACCTTCACTTTATCAAATGATTTGAAATAATCAAGTACTACATTTCTCACTACACTCGCGGTTTTACTTGTATATTTTGAATGTTTTATATTTTATAAAACATTTTCTTTAGCTTTAATATGTTCGTTACTAGTAACTCAAAATAAGCGACAACAAAACAAAAGCTTTTAAACGGAGGATTTATCTTTTATTTGCAATCAAGCGCATTGTGCTATCATGTAAGTGCCTTAATTCCGCACTAAAATAGACAACAAAAACGGCACCGTCCACTTCATTAAAATGACATAAATGATAAACGACTTTTGATGGATAAATTTTCGCGTTAACTGGATTCAGCTTTTGCAGCTTTTGTGAGCAATATTGCATTTCGCTTTAGAAGTAATAGGCCAGTTAATGACCGTTTTGGAGTGTGATTTTCTTCGTCACGACGGATTTGCTTGAAAATTTGGATTTAGGATACCTTTAGGTAAGGCGCATATTAAGACACAACTGAAACCACGTTTACAACTTGCATTTAATTATCATAATGAAGCTCGTACTCTATACGAAACTTGCCGCTAGGCTGCTCGTTTCGTATCCCTCATACTCGTTTTTAATGACCATCATTAAATGCTCGTTGTATTAAATTTCCGTTCTAATGCTTTTTCAGTGCAATCATTTTTTTCCAATCCTGAGAAAACTAATAAGTATTTTTGAAAAATTTAAACGCATGAAAGATTACAGTATTATCGAGGGTCGAAAGTCCCTGAGAAATTCTATAATGTTTATTTTAACAAGTTACAGGGGTGAAAAAAAGAGAAAATTTTGTGTGATCTTTAATTTCAAATAGCTCATTTTAAATAAACTTTTTGGTTAATCTAAGGGATTCTTGGCCCTTGGTAATACTACAGTTTTTCATTCTCCGTTTAAAATTTTAAAAAATGTCGAAAAAATTCAATGCATTTAAAAATAATTTGACCTGTCAAGAAGGATTAAATTATTATACATTTCTGTAATCAATATTTCAAAAGCTTTTAAATGTGGTGTTACATGATGTACTTTCCCATTAAAAAAAAATCAGTTATGCCTGTCATCTGAAGAGGAATCGCGTAAAGTTCGAAACATTGATGCTATAGTATACTATGATTATTTTAAAAATCGGCCTGTCCGTTATGTGCTAAAAATAAATAAGTTAATAAAGAAAGGTAACACTTATTCCAGCGCACTGTATTTATAAATGCTTAAATATCTCATGCAATTAACTAACCAAAACGGAAATTAGCAGAAGTCCTGGTGAAATATTTGTGAAAATGTTACAACTCTTGGACTAGTTGCTATGCTTCCTTGAACACCGTACCGGCCATCTGGCTGCTGATACAGGTTGCGTTCATTAGTGCGCAGCACACCTGTACAGGTAAATACAAAATCAGGGTGATTGATTAGCGTGATAAAGCTTAGTAGATCCGCTATAGTAATAGATAGCAATAAAAGTTAATATCAAAACTTGTAGCCAACTTTGAGCTTCACATTACAAAATTAGTTAGAATGTTACAGGGTGTTCGATATCATAGTGGCAGACCAAACTTATGTTTTTTTAAATGGAACACCGTATATTTTATTTTATATTCGAAATCCTGTTAACTTCTCCATCACAAAACTATAAAGGTTTGTTATGTTATACAGGGAATTTACAAAGTTATAACCAATGTTCTACGAAAATCGTAATAAGTTCAGCTCCCTGTATAAATAAAAACAACAGCAATGGTTTATTGGTGCTATATTTTTTTGTTGATTGTCAAAATTTATAAAAATGGTTAATATTGCTAATTTTCTTTATATCGCATACAGGATGAGTCAAAACGCAAGTACATTATTTTCTCAGTCATTTTAAATAGAATACCTTAATTAATAACTTGCTCTGAAAAATGAAAATATCTCGAAAACTAACAAATTTAGGCATAGGGAATATTATACAAAAATTAAAGTACGGTAATGATACTTTTCGATGGTGATATAAAATACAGGGTGTCCCATTTAAAATTTCTGAGAAAAGAAACTTGCGTTTTGACTCACCTTGTATTCGATATAAGGAAAATTAGCAATATCAACCATTTTTATAAATTTTGACAATCAACAAAAAAATATAGCACCAATAAACCATTGCTGCTGTGCTTATTTTTATTTATACAGGGAGCTTGTTACGTTTTTCATAAAAAATTGTTTATAACTTTGTAAAAGTCCTATGTAACATAAGAAACCTTTATATTTTTGTGATGGGAAAGTCAAGAGAATTTCGAATATAAAATAAAATATAGGGTGTTCCATTTAAAAAAACATAAGTTTGGTTGCCACTATGGTATCGAATACCCTGTAACATTTTAACTAATTTCATAACGTGAAGTTGAAAGTTGGCTACAATTTTTGTTATCAACTTTTATTGATATCTATTACTATAGCGGATCTACTGAGCTTTATCACACTCATCAATCACCCTGTATATTGAATTTAAATTATTTTAGGACGAAACCTTTTTTTGTCATTACTTTTTAAACCACAAAAATGTCTGGCAATTATAGTTCATATTTCTAATAATGTTTAAAAAGTAATGACAAAATAATTTTTCGTCTTACAATAATTTTAAATTCGATATGTTTACCTGTACAAATGTGCTGCGCAGTAATGAATCCAACCTGTATCAGCAGCCAGATGGCCGGTACGGTGTTCGAGGAAGCATAGGGAATAATATATTAAAGAACCAGTTATCTTAAAATAATTTTTTTCCGACGTTGCTAGCTCTTGGTCCAGTAGAGGGTAAGAGGAACTTACATCAACATTTTTAAGCAAATCCGTCGTTACTAGGAAAATTACACTTCAAAACGGTCATTTACTGTACTATTTTTGAGCAATATTGCATTTCGCTCTAGAATTAAAATCAGTAGCAGTGTACCGAGAAAGGCAATTATGGTGAAAAATCTATCAGATGTTACTAACGAGGTTTTATATCAAAAGAGTTTAATTACGATCGTTTTAATTTTTGCATATTTTAGTCTCCTGTGTTTAGTTTACAAAGCTTTTGATGAATTAGTCCGTTGCCAGGGCTGTTCATATGCTAATTTTCCCAGAAATGTAATAAAAAATGTGAAAATTTGCAGGTCTGAATAACTGTAGCTAATCTCTCCGCCAAAAAAGTAACTTTGGAATTTTTATTATGAAATATCCTACATAATATTCTGTTTTTTGATTCTACGTCAAATTTTATACCAAAAATTTTTGTTCCGTTATGCCAGTTAATCAGTTATTCATATATAATTCTTTGTCTAAAACTATTATTCTACCTATTTTACGCATTTTACAACATTCTTATTCTTCTTTTATTCTTTGTCTGTAGACAAAGCTGTCTGATTTTGTTCAATGTGCCTCTAGTAAGTTGTCGTTCCATCGTTTTCGTGGTTTTCCCACTGATTGTCTTCCTATTAGGAAATAGTCTCTTGCAGTTCTTACTACCCTATTTGTTGTCATTCGGCTTATGTGGTCGTTCCATTCTACTCTTCTGTTTTTCACCCGGGTATTAATGCTGTCCGTCAAGAATTTAAACCACGATTAAAAATTTGTAGAGACACTAACGGTGAAATTCTACATGACAAAAACTTAGTTCTTAACAGATGGGCACAACATTTCAGCGAACATCTAAATATAAACGATATTGAAGGAAATATAGGAATTCAACAAAATCTACATCATCAACTACACAGTGAAGACCCAATAAGAGAAGAAGTGTCAAATGCCATCCTAAAACTTAGAGACGATAAAGCCCCAGAAAATCGACGAAATCTGTTCGGAAATGTTTAAAAAAGGTTGTGACCAACTTTTTGCAGCAATCCATAAACTGATAGTTCTTATATGGCAGAATAAATTGGCAACAGAAAAGTGGCTAAAGGAAGTAATATGCCCATTGCATAAAAAAGGTGATCAACTGGATTGTAAGAACTATAGGGGCATTATTTTGTTAACATCTGAATATAAAATCTTCGGCAATGTATTGTTTGAAAGACTTAAACATTTTACAAAGGATATTGTAGGTCAATACCAATGCGGATTTACTGCTGGAAAGTCAACTATACATCAAATTCAAGCATATATGCAGATTCTAGAAAAGTCACTAGAATATAACATAGATACCCACCATCTCTTCGTCGACTTCAAAGCAGCCTATGACAGTGTTAAAAGAAGCGAATTATATAATGCAATGATAGACTTTGGAGATCCCACCTAAGTTAGTTAAGTTGACCCAACTAACAATGCAAAACGTAAGCTCGTGCATTAGAATTCAAGGAGAAATCTCTACGTTCTTTGACGTTAATAATGGTCTAAGGCAGGGAGACGCGCTGGCGTGTCTCCTCTTTAATAATGCCTTGGAAAAGGCAGTCAGAAAATTAAATATTAGAATGCATAGAACTATTTTTAAGGTGATTCAGTAGCGATCAACAGGTAGCAAAAACGCGTTCCAAGATTGCGGCTGTAATTTTGAATATTTTTTCGAGATATTTGGCATACGTATTCGTAATATAATAAAGAATGGCGGTACAGAGCCCAATTTGAAAAATATATTAATATGTGGAAATTACTCTGTAATTAAATACAATATTAAAAAAACGAGCCTGTACCGCCATTAACAAGAACAAAAAAATACACTTTCTTCAAATGAACTTTTTTATCCGATGCCTAGATTTTGTGTCATTTTGGAACTACTAAAATTTTTTATTTCATTAGTAGTTCCAAAATGACACAAAATCTAGGCATCGGATAAAAAAGTTTATTTGAAGAAAGTGTATTTTTTTGTTCTTCTTAATGGCGGTACAGGCTCGTTTTTTTAAAATTGTATTTAATTACAGAGTAATTTCCACATATTAATATATTTTTAAAATTGGGCTCTGTACCGCCATTCTTTATTATATTACGGATACGTGTGCCAAATATCTCGAAAAAATATTCAAAATTACAGCCGCAATCCTGGAACGCGTTTTCGCTACCTGTTGATCGCTACTGTTTCCTCTTAATAGATCGACGCAAGTTCTCGCATTTGCTGACGATATATTTATAGTGGGCAGAAGGTTGAGAGACATAGTGCAGTGTTTTACAAGGCTTGCGGATGCGGCAAGTGAATTAGGACTTGTGGTAAAAGAGGAAAAACCAAATATATGTTGGTTCCTAAAAACTCCCGCAATATCCAACAGAGAATTCAAATTAACAATCACCCCTTTGAGCAAGTCAAGGAATTCACATATCTTGGATCGCTAGTAAACTCAATAAACACGACAAGCGATGAAATAAAAAGACGCATAGCAATAGCAAACAGAACTGTTCACGGTCTCCATAAACATTTAAAAAATAAAAATATAAAACGTGCAGTAAAGCTCAATATATACAAGACCTTAATAAGACCGGTTTTGATATATGGAGATGAAACGTGGACCCTATCTCAAAGTGATGAAAGACTTCTTGGTATTTTTGAGAGAAAAATTCTTAGAAAGATTTTTGGGGCAGTAAATGAAAATGGGCTATGGCGTCGAAGATACAACTTTGAACTCTATCAGTTATACATCGATCCAGATATTGTGAAATTCGTTAAATTGCGGAGACTTAGATGGGCTGGACACATTGCTAGGATATCAGACCACGAATACACTAAGAGATTAATATTTTCAAAACCAGAGGGCACAAGAAGTAGAGAACGATCACGAAGAAGATGGATTGATGATGTGGAAGAAGACCTAAACATTCTAGGGGTCAGAAGATGGAGGGAAGTTGCCAGGAATCGACAGGAGTGGCGACTTCTTTGTGAGCAGGCCAAGATTCACAACGGATTGTTGAGCCACTTATGATGATGATTAATGTTATACACCTTGCATCTCCGCCGTATATCTGTACTTCTAGCTCTGTCCCATAGAGTCTTACCATCGACTTTTCGGGGGGTTTTCATCTCTGCTATTTTTATCATTCTTTTATTATTCTTATCATTCTTATATTCTTTCATTATTGATCTTATGACTGTTTTGTAAATTATACCTTTCATTTCTTTTCCCATACTTTTATTTCTCTACATTGTTTCATTAAGGCAACCTGCAGTTCGCTTTATTAATTTAATCTTCCACTTCCGTTTCGTTTAAAACATTAAAATATGAAAATTTTGTATTATCAATGTCTGTTTGTCCGTCCAAAAACACAACTCCTCCGCTTTAGAGCAGATATAATGACAAATGAGGTATCGAATGGGAGCTTATACCTCAAGGGTGGCATTCAAGGCGAGGATTAGACCTTGGACTTCCGGTTTCTGGAATTAGAAATTGAACGTATGCGCAGGAATTGCAAATTTGTCTTATTTATCTCTCCAACAAAATCTAAACGAAGAAGCACATTTAGAATAATTAGGACTCGGTTGATCCCATTTTGACAGATTTAATCGAAAATGAAAACAGGTACCAAGAAGATGATTTGTTTTTCCAACAAGATGAGGCACACCTCTACATTATAACATAAATGTATGGCACTATAATACCTTAACGAACAGTTTCCTAATACACGAGCGGCACACCCTCAAAAAAGCGCTTAGTTTTCGAGATACTGACCACGGAGGGGTAAATGGCTAATTTTATTCATACTTTATATTTTCGAGGGTGCTGAAAACGAAAATGAGGTTTATTTTGAATTTCATGTGGGGGAATATTGTCAAAATCGCAATTTTACCCCAAAAATAAAAAAAAAAATAAAATCACGTTTCTTCGTGTTTACCTCGCTACAACTCTGTTCCGTTTTAACATTTTTTCTGAAAATTTTACAGTATATAGCTCTAACATTTCTGAAGACAGCGGTACCTGCCTCAAGCTTTTATTTATATTCTTATAAGGCAAGCCGCACACCAAAGAAACATGAAACGAAAAACATGAAACATGAAATGTGAAACATGTTTCATGAAAAGAAAACACTGCTAAACAAATCTCAAAGTCCGCCTACCAATGAAACGAGTGTGATTCAAGCTCATGACACATTTTTATTTTCGGAGAGTTTCATAAATGGCCGGACGTATATTTGTTTAGCAGTGTTTTATTTCCATGAAAAGTAATTTACATTTCATGTTTATTTGATGTATGAATTTTTCAAAGGAAAAGGTGCGGATTTGTGCATTGCAACGATTAATCGCAACAGTTGTGTGACGAAATTTAAAATTTAGCTTCTTAATCACGTTTATGTTAAAATAGAGAGTACAAAGAAGTTTTCCGGTAAGTTTTAGATCAAAATGTTTTATAGAAAAAAAAAAAAAAAAGTGAAACTTTTAATGTCGACATTAGAAATCCCCAATATACCGCTTATTTTTCGAGATACTGACAATGGGTGGCGAATGGTCAATTTTGGTCTTAGTTAATATTTTTGACCCTGATCAAAAGGAAAATAAAATTTATTTTAAATTTTAGGTGGGGGAATATTGTCAAAGTTGCAATTGTAACCTAAAAATAAAAAAACTGAAATCAGGTTTTTTGCGTTTATCTCGCTACAACTCTGGTCCGTTTTAATATTTTTTTCTAAATTTTGTACACTATATATCGCTCACTTTTCCGAAGACAATGGTTTCTACTTTAAGCTTTTAATCTTATTCTAGTAAATGTTATAAATCTTTTAAGGTACAAGGTGCAGATTCGTGAATTGCAAAGTTTAATCGCAAAATTTAACTGACAAAATTTGAAATATAGGTCTTAAATTAAATTATTTTTAAAACATAAGTACAAATAAGTTTTCTGGAAGTTTTGGATCAAAATGTTTTATAGAAAACAAATGGTGCAACTTTTAACATCGACGTTATAAATCCCTACAATAACGCTAAATTTTCGACATACTGATCATTGGTGGTGATTGGTTAATTTTCATCTTACTTAATGTTTTTGATGGTGCTGAAAAAGAAAATCATTGAATTTTAGGTGGGAGAACATTGTCAAAATCGCAATTTTGCCCTAAAATAAAAAAAAAATTAAACCACGTTTTTCTTACAATTAAAAGTTGCAATCTATTTTTCTATAACACATCTAGATCTAATACTCCCCATAAAACTTCTATGAACTCTATGGTTTAACGTTATCAAATAAATTTTAAATTTTGTCACTTAATTTTTGCAGTTTAACTTTGCAATTCACGAATCTGCACCTTTGGCTTTTAAAAATTCATAACTTTTATGAAGAAAATACTAAAAGACTACAATTGCCTTCATAGTCTTCACAAAGTTGAGAAATATATGCTGTAGAAATTTCAGATAAAAATATTAAAATAGAACAGAGTTGTAGCGAGTTAAACGTAAAAATTCGTGACTTCATTATTTTTTTCATTTTTAGGTTAAAATTGCGATATTGACTATGTTCCCTCACATAAAATTCAAAACAAACCTCTTTTTCAATGTCAGCACCATTGAAAACATAAAATGAGACCAACATAAGCCATTTACCGTCCATGGTCAGTATCTCGAAAAATAAGCGTTATTTTGGGGATGTATAACGTCTATATTAAAAGTTGCGCCATTTTTTTTTCTGTAAAACATTTGTAACTAAAACTTTCCAGAAAACTTTTTTGTACTCAATGCTTTAAGATAAACGTGATAAACAAGATAAATTTCAAATTTTGCCACTCAACTTTTGTGATTAATCTTTGCAATTCACGAATTTGCACCTTGTACTTTAAAAAATTCATAACTTTTACCAGAAAAATAAAAAAAGCTTAAGATAGCATACACTGTCTTTAAGAAAGTGAGAAACATATAGTGTATAAACGTTAGAAAAAAATATTAAAATGAACCAGAGTTGTAGCAAGTAAAACGCAAAAAACGTGATTTCACTTTTTTTTTTTTTAATTTTTAGGGTACAATTGCAATTTTGACAATATTTCCCCACCTAAAATTTAAAATAAATTTTATTTTCGTTTTCAACAGCGTAAAAACATAATCTAAGACCAAAATTAGCCATTCACCTCCTATAGTCAGTATCTCGAGAAATAACCGTTATATTGGAGATTTCTAATGCCGATAATAAAAATTGCACTATTTTTTTTCTATAAAACATTTTAATCTAAAATTCCTCCACAAAACTTCTTGGTACTTTCTGTTTTAACATAAACGTGATTAAAAAGTTTAAAATTTCGTCACTCAAATTTTGCGATCAAATCTGCACCTTTTCCTTTGAAAAATTCATAACCTTTATCACAATAACAATTAAAGCTTGAAACAGGTACCGTTGTCTTCAGAAGTGTTAGATACTGTAAACATTTTCGAAAAAAAATATTAAAATGGAATAGTTGTAGCTAGTTAGATGTAAAAAACGTGATTTTTTTTTATTTTCAGGGTAAAATTGCCATTTTGACAATGTTCCCCCACATCAAATTCAAAATAAATCTAATTTTCGTTTTCAGCACCGTCAAAAACGTAGACAGTATGTCTAAACCACTCCGTGGTCAGTACCTGGTCATTTTGGAGGTGCCTGCCGCTCGCCTATAAGCAAAGGATTGACGAGGCAATTTTATTGAATGGCGGTAAACGATCGTAGTTCAGCGGTAAGACAGTGGCCTCATAAGCCAGAGCGCACGAGTTCGAATCTCGGCACCACCAACTACATTTTCATTTCTAAAAATTATACGAGTCGTTAACCGTGTTTCGGAGGGTACGTTAAGCCGTAGCTACCTCTGGGCAGCGACACTAGCTACTTCAAACAGGGTTAAAGATACAACATTAGCGCCGGAACAATCCGAAAGGATCTCCCCGGCAAAAATACCATACGATATTATTTACTGTTTCTTCGGACTTCTAGGACTTCTTCCTATTTAAAAGTTTAGAATAACTATACTATTTCTGCTTCATTGGAGGAACTAAAATGGGGAACTAATAGTGCACGTGTTATAGTCAAAGCCCGAATTTCAGTCATTCCTAGGCAATCCCCAGGTCTGACTGACAGTCTTAGCAAATAGACCGAAATAAATTACAGTTTAGGCCTTTGACTAGTCAAACTTAGGAGAGATTAAGTTGGTCAGACAAAGGTCGAAGTTTAATTTTATGAAATCGGGGTTTGACTAGTCAATGGGTTTGACTGCAATACTTTACTGCTCTACTATTATTAAAACATCATTTTTAATTTTAATGTTTATTACTTATAATTTTGTCGTAATTAAAATTAAAAAAAAAATGTATTTATTGTCACCTGTTGAGGCATTAAAGCATTTAGAGTTGCACAATACGTTAGACCTTTTACACTTATATAATTTTGAAGAGCATTTTTTGTTGCAGTAGCATTTTGTAAAGCCTTGTATTTCAAATTTAGAATCTTTTGTACTAATTTCTCTTAGAGACAGCATAACGTCTGGAACATCTCCGAAGTTAAGAAAATTCTCTTTGCATTTCTTATTTGGTTTCTTGAAAAAAGTGTGTTTATTGTTCCATATTTCGTATCAATTTTATATAAACCGTCTATTGTTTTATCTTTTATGATACCCAAAATATTTCGAGCATCTCCTTTGGCTCTATCAAAGCTGGGTATAGGTAGTGTTACAGTTTTTCCTATCGAAATTGGAGGAATTTTTTTTTCACTTATAGCCCAATAAATGACCATTTTGGAGTGTAATTTTCAGGGGCAACTCCGAATTGCATGAAAATTTGGATTTAGGTTCTACTTACGCTTCACTTTAAAGTTGAATTTGTGCCGTTGGTTGCTTTTACTTGGGGGTGACAGTCACCCCTTCTCGGGGGGTGAAAAATGCGTGTTTAAAATAAGCCTGGAAATGAATAAATTGACTGATTATGAGCAACTTTCGTTCTATAAAGTTTTTTACGTTAGTCAATACTTTTCGAGTTATTCGCGATTGAAAATGTTGATTTTTCAACAAAATAAACTACGTTTTCAGACCATTTTTCGCAAATAACTCAAAAAGTAAATATTTTATCGAAAAAATGTTCTTAGCAAAAGTGTAGCTTATAAAAAACCGAAAAAAATGGTGTATCAGCAAACTTTATAAATTGAGAAAAAGCAAAGTTGTAGCTCATGAAAAGCTTATTAACATTTTTAAAGTAACTAAAAAAGCTTTATACTTGTTTTTTACAAAAGTTCCTAGCATCAAAAGTAAACGAGTTACACTAAAAAAAAGTTGGCCCCTTTTTTGGTAAAAAAAAACGTGAAAACCTCCCTCTATTTAGCATCCTAAATAAAATTAAAAGTTACCGCTTTACCATTTATTTTAACTGTATGTGTATTGTTTATATGATCTGTAAGGTTGATAGGTTTGAACTGCTTATTTTTGAAAAAAAATTGGTTTCATAGTTAAAAAACTTTTCTAAAAATTTTTGATAAATTTAATTTTTTTAAAATAACTTAAAAAGTATTAGTGATAAGAAAAATCTTAAAGAGTAAAAAAATGTAGGTTTTGCTATTATAAATATGCTAGTTTCATTTTGTTTTTCCGTAAGACAAAAATTGGTTATATTATGGCTGTTCAAAATTTGCATACACTCGTGATTAGTGACGCGTTCAAGCTTTTTCAATTATAACCCTTTCAAAAATAAGCATTTTAAAGATCATATAAAAAATAGATAAGTAAGTAAATTGTTTGTAAATCGGTAGCGATTAATTTCATTTGAGCTAAACACGGTGAGATTTTCATGATTTTTTACCAAAAAAAAGAGGGCCAACTTTATTTTGAGCATAACTCGCTTATTTTTAATGCTAGAAACTGTTATAAACAATTGAAATAAATATTTTTAAAAACAATTTAAAAAAGTTTAAATGGGTTTTTCCCGAAAAGTGCTTAATTTTTCGGTGATTTCACCTTGAAATATTCGATTTGGAATAAGACGAATAAGAACGTATTTTTCATGAGCTACAACTTTGTTTTTACTCGATTGATAAACTGATACACCATTTTTTTTGGTATTTTATAAGCTACACTTTTGCTAGGAATATTTTTTTCGATCAAATATTTACTTTTTGAGTTATTTGCGAAGAACCGTCTGAAAACGTAATTTTTTTGTCGAAAAATAAACATTTTCAATCGCAAATAACTCGAAAAGTGTTGACGTACATAAAAAACTCTATAGAAAAAAAGTTGCTTAAAATCAGTCAATTTATCCATTTCCGATCTTATCTTGAACGTATGTTTTTTCACCCCCGAGAAGGGGTGACTGTCACCCCCCAAGTAAAAGCAACCAAGGGCACAGTTTCAACTTTGAAGTTGAGGATAAGCAGAACCTAAATCCAAATTTTCGTACAATTCGAAGTTGCCCCTGAAAATTACACAATATTGCCGTATTTCCCGTTCATTTACTGGGCTAATTGTTTCATAACATTAGCCTGGGCATGAATAGCTTCAATCGCCTTTCCTTTATTTATTTTAATCTTTTTTGTCTGAGCACAACACATGCATGTAACTTTTCTTTCAAAACCTTCATAGTATGCACCAAGTGTGCTGTCAGCGCACACAAAATGTACCACCTGATTGCAGATTATGCACGTACGTGCCTCAGAGCTCTCTTTTTGGCAAATACAACAAACCACATCTGAAGAAGTAATCTGAAGACGACGGTCCAGGGGCTTCATTAGTATTATGGTGATTCCTAGTTTTTTCTCCGATTGCAATATCTGCTTCTTTCACAGTTGACGATGACATTCCCATTCCATCTGTTTGTGCTAAAATAAATTTCATATACTTAGTCAAACCAAATTACGTGTAAATAATAATCAAACTCCTTTCGCTGTCTCTAAGAGAAATGAGTACAACAGATTTTAAATTTGGAAAACTATATAAAATGCTACTGCAATAAGAAATGCTCTTCAAAATTATATAAGTGTAAAAGGTCTAACGTATTGTGCAACTCTAAATGCCATAATGCCTCAACATGTGAGAATAAATACTATTTTTTTATTTTAATTATAGGTCTGGATACCGCGTATGAAAAAAAAGTTGATTAATAGCAAGCTGAAAATTTGATAATAGCTTAAGGGTGTCTAGTCGGATAAACTTTGATATATGGGAACACTGGAACAGGGACAGTTTTAATTGTGGAACAGATTAAAATTTGGAACGGTCAGACCACGAAAACGGCATTTTTATTTTGTCCGACAGAATAGACTTAAACTCTCCAAACAGAGATTAAACTCTTATGCAAAAATCAGACTGCTATTTATCACCTGTCATAATTCCTGTCATTTGACATATTCTACATGTTGCACTCATTAAAACGCCCATTTGGTGATAAATAGCAGTCTGATTTTTGCATGAGAGTTTAATCTTTGTTCGGAGAGTTTAAGTCTGTTCTGTCGGACAAAATACATGTGCCGTTTTCGTGGTCTGACCGTTCCAAATTCTTAACCTGTTCCACAATTAAAACTTCCCCTGTTCCAGTGTTCCCATATATCAAAGTTTGTTCGACTAGACACCCTTAAGCTATTAACAAATTTTCAGCTTGCTAATAATCAACTTTTTTTCATACGCGGGATCCAGACCTATTACGACAATATAAAAATAATGAGCACGGAAATTAAAAAATGAAGTTTAATTAAACCTAATCTAACAAATTACGACTTTTTAATAGCTGATCGGGGTTTGACTAGTCGCAATACATACAAGTATAACTTCTTACGTGCGTACAAAGTACACACACATTCCTTTTTATTTTATTAATTTCGATACCTCTTCTGTCGTAAATAATCTAAAAAAGTCAAGAAGATGAAAATAAACAATTTCCTTAACATCCTAATCATTAAGCTCTTTTAACTTCAGCATTCTTAATTTGATTGTGTATTCTATTTAGCTCCAAAACTACAATCAAAGTTTAATTGCTTTATATCGATAATTCTTGCCGGGAGTTCATTTTGTGGAGTTTATTAGTTTGTTCTGGTTCGATTTTTCCAGTTTATATTTCTCTTTGAACGGCAACTCCCTTTGTGTAAAGAATTTAGTTCCTTTAATCCTCCGCTATAGCTTCCTAATGACTCAAAAATATGACTGGTTCGTTGGTTTTTGTATTGCTTTTTTATAGAAATTTTTTATTGAAATTAATAGAAATGTTAAATAAAAAAGACAATTTTTTATTAAAAGGCTGGATAGACTCTAGAATCTAGAAGTCACAAATTTTGTACACAAATTAGAAATAAAAAAATAATATTTATTTAATTATGGGTCTGGATCCCGCGTACCAAAAACAGTTTATTAATAGCAAGCTGAAAATTTGATTTGTTACATAATAGCTTAACGGTGTCTAGTCGGACAAACTTTGATGTACGACGGGAACACTGGAACAGAGGAAGTTTTAATTCTGGAACGTGATTTTAATTGTGGAACGTGCCATTATGACAAGTTTATGATTGCGAAAACTAGCAGGTTGCTTTTAAGTTTATTCAATAGAAAACTTTTTACAGGGAGGGTGGGGAGGAACGCGCCAAACTTTAAGACTCTATAACATACGTAAAAATAATCAAAAATTACTCATATGTTGTTATTCGATTTTTTTCCGAGATATGGGCTGTTAAAATTTTTCTTACAAACTGACGATTTATTTATTGCTCTAAAACCGGTTGAGGTGTGCAAATCAAATTTGGCGAGTTTTAAGAAATAGTTGTTGTGCATGTTTTGACCTACAATTAAGAATTTTATATTTACCATTGGCGCGCGTACGGGTAATAGTCTAAAATTTTTTAAAGAAAAAAAAATAGAACGCCACTGAGATATTTCAAACAAAAAATTATTTTTGAATTCCCTGTTCAATTTCTGACAAACAATCCATTTTCATGTTTGTTCATTCTACGCTTCGTTTTTATACAAAAAATAAAATATCTTAACGCTTACAAAGTATTCGAAATACGTTTCTACACATTCATATCGAAACTTCGTCGAAAACTTTGTAAGCGTTAGATGTTTTATTTTTTGCATGAAAACTAAGAATTGCATGAAAAAAAGGGAAGATAGATCTTTTCTTTTTCTAGGAAGAACTGAACGAGGAATTCAAGAAAGATTTTAAATTGGAAATTTTTCAATGGCGCACCATTTTTATCTTTAAAAAATTACAGACTAGTAACCGTACGCGCGCGTGCGCCAATGGTGGATATAAAATTCTTTATTGTGTGTCAAAACATGCGCAACAACTATGTCTTAAAACCTACCAAATTTCATTTGCACGTCATCTCAACCGGTTTTAGAGCCATAAATAAATCGTCAGTTTGTAAGAAAAATTTTAACACCCCATATCTCGGAAACAAATGAAAATCGAATAACAACATATGAGTTATTTTTGATTATTTTTACGTATATTATACAGTCTTAAAGGTTGGCGCGTTCCTCCCCACTCACCCTGTATATGAAAAAATGTTTGTCCGACAAATATGTTGGGCAATTTATTAAGTCCGACACGTAGAATATGTGAAATGATAGGAATTATATTGGTGGTAAATAGCAATCTGATTTTTTCATCATGAGAGTTTAATGAAAGAGTAACAAATCAATTGTAAGTTCTGTCCGACAAAATACATGGGACGTTTTCGTGGTCTGACGTTCGACATTTGTAACCTATTCCACAATTAAAACTTCTCCTGTTCCTCTGTTCCCGTACATAAAAGTTTGTCCGACTAGACACTGTTAAGCTGTTATGTAACAAATTTTCAGCTTGATATTAGTAAACTTTTTTTGGTACGCGGGATCCAGGCTTATTATATGTATATAGTTCCAGTCAAGATACCAAGTCCAGAAGTGTTTTTGATAGTTCAAATACATGTGCTTGTCCCTTATCGATAACCAAGAATTTAGTCCGTTCTTTAACGGTAAAATATTGCAAAACCTCTAAATTTTAAAGAACCGCTTGGATTGACATGAAAGGCGTACACATAGCTAACAAGTCAAAGAAAAAGAGTGATATTGTGCCGATATGTGCTTTTACCCTGGGGGTGGTTTTCACCCCCTCTTGGGGGTAAAAAAATATTCGTCCAAAGAAAGTCAGGAAATCGATAAAATGGCTAATTTTAAGTAACTTTTGTTCTATAGAGTTTTTTCACTAAGTCAATACTTTTCGAGTTATTTGGCAGTGAATATGTTCATTTTTTCAACAAAATAACCACGCTTTTAGACGGTTTTTCGCAAAAAACTCAAATAGTAAGTATTTTGTCAAAAAAACATTCTTAGCAAAAATATAGCCTGTAAAAAATTTAAAAAAATGGTGTATATATCACGTCTCTACACCTAGTAGAAGCAGAGTTATAGCTAATGAAAAATAGGTTCATATTCGTCAAATTCCAAATGGAATACTTTAACATGAAATAACCAAAAATGAAGCACATTTTGTGGAAAACTCGTTACAACTTATTTAAAGTGCTTAAAAAAAGCTTCATTTTTATTTTATAAAAAAAATTCTAGCATCAAAATTAAACAAGATACGCTCAAAATAAAATTAGTCCCTTTTGGTTTTGGTAAAAAAATCGAAAAAATCACCCCCTAATTAGTATCTTAAATGAACTTAATCATTACGACTTCACAAGTTTCTTGACTCGTGTATACATTGTTTATATGATCTGTAAGTTTCACCGGTTCAAAGTCCTTATTATTGAAAGGGCTGTAGTTACAAAGGGTTGAACGAGTTACTGATCACGAATGTATGCAAATTTAGGAACACCAAATCTCAATCAATTTTTGTCTAACAGAAAAACAAAAAATACATGATATTCAGAAAAGCCAAATCTGACTTTTTTTGTTTTTCGAGATTTTTGGTATCTCTAACAGTTTTTAAGTTATTTTGAAAAAAAAAACATATTTTTCAAAATTAAAATTTTTAAAAATTTTACTTTGAAACCAATTTTTTTCACAAATAAGCACTTTAAATCGATGAAACTTACAGATCATATAAACACAACATAGGTAAAATAATTTGTGAAGCGGTAACGATTAATTTCATTTAAGTTGCTAATTAGGGGGTGGTCTTCCCAATTTTTTTTTTTTGCAAAAACAAAAGGGACCAACTTTATTCTGAGCGTAGCTTGCTTAAATTTAAAGCTAGAAACTTTTTGTAAAAACAGAAATGAAGCTTTTTTTAAACACTTTAAAAAAGCTATAATGGGTTTTTCCCAAAAAGTGCTTAATCTTTTGGATATTTTACGTCGAAATATTCTATTTGAAATTTGGTGAATGTGAATCTATTTTTTATTGGCTATAACTCTGGTTTTACGAGATCCAGAGACCTAACGCGTACACCATTTTTTTACTTTTTTATAGGCTATATTTTTGCTAAGAACGTTTTTTTCGACAAAATACTTACTTTTTGAGTTATTTGCGAAAAACCGTCTAAAAATGAGGTTATTTTGTTGAAAAATGAACATATTCACTCGCAAATAACTCGAAAAGTATTGACTTGGCAAAAAAGCTCTATAGAACAAAAGTTACTTAAAATTAGTCAGTTTACCCATTTCCGGACTTATCTTGGACATATATTTTTTCACCCCCAAGAGGGAGTGAAAGTCACCCCCAAGGCAAAAGCACACATCGGCACAATATCACTTTTTTTTTTTGACATGTAAGCTATACGTATGCCAAATTTCATGTCAATCCAAGCGGTTCTTTACAATTTAGAGCAAAAACCGTGAGAGAATGGACTAATTGTGAACAATTATCTTGTTAGAGATAACAGTTTATGTAAATTATTTAGTAACCGACTTACCACACAAAAACAAACTTAAATAATTAAAACGGGTATCTGGCAGAAACAATGAGTCCGAAACCCTGACCCAATTTAGTAGATATAAATCGAATATTCGTGTTCGATGATGGACTACTATATTTAGATTTGCTCGATGTCAATCAGGACTCGGATCTGCTCCTGCTCAACAATTTTTATATACGGTGGAAACCACTTATGGAATAAAGTTATTTCTGTCCTTGTTTTAAAAAATATCAAAACGCTTAGACCCGTCGATTGTGTATAAGAATGTGAGCCTTTCAAACACAAACTTAAAAGTAGACGATGATTTCCGTAAGCCTAGCATATTCCATAAGTTTTATTTTTAATGAAGCTCCCTGTATACACCTGGCGCTGTTCACATCCAGTTTTTATTTCGTCTTATTAAATCGTCAGCCTATCGTGTAGGTCTCCAACTGATGCTTATTCTGTCTTCCATTGGTCTCCATTCCAATAACTTCTTCATCCATCGCCCATCTGTCATTATAGCTATGTATCCTGCCAATCTTCATTTTAGTCTGGCTATACTTTCAATAATGTCAGTCACCTTGATTCTGATGGCTTCATTTAGATGACTGGATAGTAGATGGACGTAAATACTAGTCTAGATATTGGCTTCAAATGCTGGCTATAATAATAATATCGTATGATATTTTTACCGGGGAGATCCTTTCGGACAGTTCCGGCGCCATTTACATCTTTAACCCTGTTTCAAGTAACTAGTGCCGATGTATACTAGCCCAGTGGGACCGACGGCTTAACGTGCTCTCCGAGGCACGGTGAGACGGCTCGTGTCATTATTGGAAATGAAAATGGTTTGTCTTTGGCAGGGCTCGTACCCACGTGCACTGGCGTATGAGGCCAGCGAATATGCCGTTACTCCACGGCCGCTCGGATGCTGGCTATAATGTAGGCTTAATGTGTAGATTGTAATTCAGGCAGCAGTTGAGTTTTTCAAAACAGCTGCCAAGCAACTGCACTTACTCTTATGGTCGACCATGTGGTTCCAGAAATCTCACCCAAAAAGGTAAACAAAAAATTAATTTAGGCCAAAAGACTAAAATGAAACGTTGTGTTAGCCACAGCATAACTACATATTAAACACTTCGTTGCCATAAAAGATTAACAAATATATAGAAATTATCTTCTTCTTATTTAAGTGCCGTCTCTTAATCGGCGGTTGGATATCATCGTCACTATCTTTACTCTATACACCGCTGCTCTGAAGAGTTTTATTGAACTGCAATTACACCAGTCCCTTAAATTTTTCAACCACGACACTTTCCTTCTTCCTATAGGTACCCCTTCCTTCTCTTATCTTTTCCTGTGTTATCAGTCTTAGCATTTTATATCACTGTCCTTTATTGTGTGACCCAGATATTGTATTTTTCTTATTTTTATTGTGTTTATTATCACGTATTATTCTCCTGTAACACCACATTTCAAATGCCTGTAGCTTATTTATGTGTTCTTGCTTCAATGTCCAGCTTTCAAGTCCATATTCGTATCGAAAACACGTAGTATCTCAGAGCTTTAACTCTCAGTTCTAATCTAAGTTCTCTGTTGCACAGAAAATATAGCAAATGGCAAATAAATAAGTACACGAATTTATGAAACAAATTAGTTAAATTAATAAAAATCCCACATGCATAATACAATTCATAAAGTTGAAAGGACACGTGGTTTGGTATTTAGGTATGTATAAAAACGAAGTCAAAATAGGAAAATATAAATAGAAAGAAACTATATTACAGGGATCATCAATTAGCGGACCGCGGTCCGCATCCGCACCGTGAGCTAGTTTTGTGCGGACCGTCAATAAATTCAGAATATACCTAGTGTTTGGCAATTTTGAAAATGTTTGGCCATGAAATTGTGTACTATGTTTGGCTCAAGTTATGTGTGCGAAGCTGTCTTATCAACAATGAACTTTATTAAAAATCTGTAGAGATCTCACTTAACAGATGAATATCTCAGCTCCCTCATGAGACTCAGTTGCACTAAACTCACTCCAAACTTCAGACAAGTTGTACATAAAAAAATGTCATTTTTCTCTCTGATAATTTAATTTTGTAAAGAGTTTTCCCCCCTTATTGTTATACCTACTTACTAATCATTAATTTTGCAATTAAGAAAGCTGTAATATAAAATTGTCATGTGCATTTTTATATTCATTTCCTCTCTACTATATGTTAACCCTTTCAGTCACAACTTTTTTTGAGCTATGGGAAAATTCTCATATTTGGTATATAAAATAAACTATTTTTGTTGATAATTTTAACATCATTTTTTTTTATATGTCATATGTCACTTGGCATATGACATGTCCATGTTCATGGACATTATGACTTGAAGCAAAATAAAATAAACCTGAAGATTTTAGAAATTTATTTGAATATCATTAGAATGACGAAATAAACAAAATTTTTTGTAAATAACGAATTAATCATTTTACATAAAATTAAAAAAAACAGTTACGACCGCTTACAAAACATAAGTGAACATTACATTTCACGCAAAATGTATGTGATTTTCCCTTACAGTTCTCCATTTTGCAACGTGTACTATCTTTTTTTTCATCTATTTTCGGAAAATGTCCATAGCTGTCGAACCGTAATTCAATATATGGCCTTGCTTCAGTTTTGGTTTTTTTATTATTTGTTGTACCAGTATTTTCTTGACCAGATGGTCTGCCTCTCTTTGGTGGAACCTTGTGTAAAATGAGGTGTTGCCCAATACTCATTCTAAAGTCCCACAAATCCAGGATTTTATTGTGTTGTACGCCTAGCAGTTCAGCTTGTTTTCTATATTCCAACCACGAATTTACTATCGCCATATCTATAGCATGTGTTATCATACGTACAGTCCATTTTCTGGATCGTCTGTAGGATCTGTAAACGCTCAATAAAAAATCTAATTTATCAACACCACCCATGTTGGAATTGTAAAGCGATATGGCTTCCGGTCTAGATACATTTATATACTCTTTCGACGTCTTATCCCATCTCTGGCACAAATCCATTTTTCCCGCTGCAACAAAATTTGAAGCCACTAAAACTGGTTTATTGTCGAACCATTTTGTAATCACAATTCCATCTTCACTAACCGCTACATCAAAACTACCTCTACCATTTTTTTAGATCTTTATCAGATGTTAGTTCTGGTCCAAAAAATCGGTTTATTCTAATTGTTCCGACAGCCATAATAGATTCCTTGTTCAACCATTGAAAGAGGTGATAAGAACTAAAGAAATTATCAAAGTACAAACCGTGATGAGTTTCTTCAATTCTCTCAACTAGCTGCATCACAGTTCCAGCTCCTTGTCCAAACTGTGCATAATTTTCTTTTATTTCCGTTTCAGCACCTTGATATATGATGAAATCGTAAATGGTACCAGATTGTCCAGCCAATATCCATAATTTGATCCCCCATTTTTTCGGTTTATTTGGGAGGTACTGCTTGACATTGATCTGTCCCTTGAATGGACCAATTTGCTCGTCAATGCACAAATTTGTTTCGGTTTGAAGTTCCCTACAACGATTTCTAATGGAATTATATATTTCTCGGACTTTCCACATGCGATCTGTTTCGTCAACTCTTGCTGTTACATCTACTAAGTGAATGGTATTGCGCAACTTAGAGAAGCGATTGAATGTCATATTATCTTTTACAATTGAAATACCTGTAAGCTGGGACCAATACAGTCTTGCTCTTGGGAATTTTAGATTTCCCATAATAATGTAAATGCCTACAAATCGCTTTATTTCTTCTTTATCTGATGGAGAAAACCGAGAAATATTTTTTTGTACGGCATATAAGTTAGTCATTTCTGAAATTTTCTCAAACAGAGCATCAGGTATGTATTTCATAAAATATTCAATAGGAGCAGGTAATTCATCAACTTGTACTTCTTCTGGAACAAACCACTGTACTGGCCTGGTAAGATAGGTAATATTTTTTTTCCAACAAACATCTTTCTTATTTGTGAGTTTGAACTCTTTACAAAACTCTAGCAGTGTCTCCTTTGCAGTTGTTTGTTTTTCAGTGGTTTGGTTGGAATTTTCTTTGGTTTTCATGTCCTCAGACATTGGTTGTTCTGTAGTCACTTCATTGGGATATTCTAGATTTTCTAACTCACCTCTTTCTGTTGACTTCTGTTCTTGGATCAATCCGTCAAAAATAGTTTCCTCAATATCTTGGATATCATCGCCAAATTCTGAGGAAACGTCATTTAGATCCGCAATACTGTTGGCGTCATCAGCATCTGACAAACGTAATATTTCTGAGTCATCGTCTTTCATGAGTAAATCCAGAAGTTCATCCTCAGTAAAGGGTCGTGACCATATCTTTTCTTTACTAGTTGACGGTAAACTTTCCATTTTATGGATATCTAAAACAACACGACCTTGCTAATTTTTATATGCATAAGTATACCTAAGTCATTTTGTCCATCTACATGGACATATAAATATACACCACTTTATAAGATATTTTCAGTCAACAGTTTGATACATAATATAAACACACTATACTAATGCTCTTTACTTACCCAAATCAGCAGGTATTTGTACGAAAAAACAAGTTTATTCAATAGAAATCGTTCCAATAACAAACAGGTGTTTTCACCACCACGACAGCGTGCTAAATGCAACCTGTTTTGCGTTTTATATAGCTTCACAAATCGACTAACAGATGGCTATCAATGTATTCAATGCTTTTCTTATGCATGTACCCACACATGGACAAAATGATTTGGGCGATAATAACCATCGATGTTTTAAGAGAATGCTTTGAAAATCGATGTCCATCGGTGTGGACACGATGACTGAAAGGGTTAAGTAGGAGTACTTTTCAGATGTGCATTTAATTTAAATAATTTTCAGATTTAATAAGTTTGCAACAAACACCTTGCATTGAAACTAATGTAGAAAAGAACACATGTTAATTAGCATTTTGTACTATGATTATTTATTTTAAATTCCTCAGTTTCCTTTCTATAAAATTGAAGATGTCTAAAAACATTAGCATTCAAAATATAAATTACTAATTTTTAAAATATTCTCAGTAACAAGTTACAATACTGCTGTTTTCAAAATATACTGATAATAACATCAAAACAATAAACAATGAATTTATATTTTATTTATTGTACCAGGAAAACTTACAGAAAAGTATACAGTAACCAAAAAACAGTCAGATATTAGTTTTCCTTTCCATCTGACTCGATTTCTTTGCGAACTCCTGTTAAATGCCCCCTTTAAACAAATCAGTTGGGTGCCGGGTGAAACAATTTTTTAAGCAAATTCAAAATTAGTTTTTTGCATCGAAATGTATTTTTTAGGTTTCTTGGGTAATTATAAACAATAAAGTTCTCTTGTCATATTTCTGAAAAGTTGATAGTTTTCGAGTTAAATCTTTAAAGCGATTTTTCTTTATTTTAAAGCGATTTAAAATCTGACACTTGCGAAAATATGCATTTGCGATGCTTGAAAACTCTTAAGTTTTAATAAAATGACAGATCTTTTTTATTTAAGATGACCCAAAAATGCTAAAAACATATATTGTCGCGGGCAAAAAGGTGATGTTTTGAATTTGTTAAAAAATATATTTAACAATTTCTGCCCAAAAAATTTCGCCCGGTACCCTTCTGATTTGTTTATAGGGGATATTTTTTAACAAGAATCTACAAAGAACCGAATCAGAACAGTCAGACACAGGCAGCATAAATCCGGAGCCCGGAAGTGTCATAGGTTTTCGAAACGGGCCCTCGGGGAAATTAATTGGTGACCCCTGCTATATTATATTGATGATATATTAAATATAAATAAATTATTAACTACAAACATAAATATATGTACTCACTTCAAAAGAGATTTAAATAATATATGAATTTATTAGCTAAAACATCTCCTAAAATAGATGAAAAATATGCATAACAACAGAATCCCTTTCATTGAAGCGAAAACTGACATGACATAACGGCATTGCCAATTAAGAAATAATATTATATTCTGTCGCTTGGAGTAGGTCATATACATTCTATTTATATCTATGTCTATAGAATGGATACCCGTCTAAATAGGAGAAAGATAATCGAAACAAGTGCAAATTAAATGTGAAGCATAAATATTAGGTATAATGAAAAGTCGAATAAGTCAGGAAATAAAATTCGAAATTATTTATCCTCTCAGCTTTTTAACCTTCACCTACCCACGCATCAAGTTATGACATAACTACACGCGTGGCGTACTTTATACACCACAAGAAAATACACAATAACAGCGGATTTGTTTATTTTTTTTTTGAAAAAATACACTTAGTTGTTTGTTATAAACCTTATTGGGCATCAGTGAATACTTGGAGTTCCTTCTCAGTAAGCCAATTGGTATTTATAACTGGAATTACGGAATAACTGGATTCCATGGTAAATAAAATTGCTAATAAAAATTTTTTTGAAATGTGATTTTTTACGGGAGAAAAAGTATGTTTATAAAGAAAAATATATTTTGTGCCATAATGACTACAAAACAATTGAAATATGTACTTATATTACGACTTATATTAATATAATCGTGGCGCATATTGTGCACCACAGGAAACAACAAATAATAAACTGTAAATTACGATCTTCCCAGAACGCCGATTATAACGAAACTAAAACCAAATTGTAAAGCCCATTCCAGTGATAGGTTAGAGACATAAACAAGGTCAAAAATTAAATTTTTAAATATATTTGCAGTAGAATTCTTATATCTGGCGTACAAAATACGCCAGCGCGTGTAGTTAAAAGTTAATTTGGAAAAATAAAGCATAACAGAGTGGCGAAATACTCGACAAGGGAAATCTAAATTGCATTTCACGTCGTGTCATTCACCGTGATAATAATTTGAGCGAACTATTTCCTTTAATATCTACCAAAGGTGAATAAAGTATAAACTAAAAGAAAAGAAAAGATGGTTCAGATTTGATTACAGTACAGAGCCTCTACTACGTGCTTATACGTATTTCGGAATAACCGTTTCCTCATCGGAGCACCTAAAGGAAATAGTTTGCTAAAATTATTATCACGGTGAATGACAGGACGTGAAATGCAATTTGGATTTCCCTGGTCGAGTATTTCGCCACTCTGTTATGCTTTATTTTTCCAACTTAAAAAGCTCAGAGGATAAATAATTTCGAATTTTATTTCCTGATTTATTTAGACTTTTGATTCATAGATGGTGCTAGTAGCATCTTTGGTAATTATTTTGATAATTACCCGGAAAGTATGAAAAGATTTGATTTCAGTTCAGTGCCTCTACCTAGGTGCTCCGATGAGGAAACAGTTATTCCGAAATACGTATAAGCACATAGTAGAGGCTCTGTACTGTAATCAAATCTGAACCACCTTTTCTTTTCTTTTAGTTATTAGGTATAATATTTAACTGATAGAAGAGTCAGCTACGACAATGATCAGGAGTGGCTGATGCAGAGAGAATAGCAACACTGAAATGAAACTGGGCAGGTCACGTGGCTCGAATGACAGATAATGGATAGACAAAGCGAGTATTGGGATGGAGACCAAGAGACGATGCCTACCGAAGTAGAGGGCGTCCACCAACATGTTGGACTAATGATCTACAACGTTGTCATAGGAATTGGATGCAAGAGGCAGAAGATCGAAATAGATGGGAAATTATGAGGGGGATCTATGTCCAGCAGTGGACAAGTGAAGATTGAATGATGAGAAGAGTTGAGCGCTAACTATTTTTAGAAACAAAATTAGTAAAACAAAAAAGAAAAT
Source organism: Diabrotica virgifera virgifera (assembly GCF_917563875.1). Classification (NCBI taxonomy): domain Eukaryota; kingdom Metazoa; phylum Arthropoda; class Insecta; order Coleoptera; family Chrysomelidae; genus Diabrotica; species Diabrotica virgifera. Next base: position 43,362,369 of record NC_065445.1, on the reverse strand, counting down.
TATCAAATGAATTAAATCAACAGAAAATAGAATAAAATAATTATTTAAATAAAATAACAAATATCTTGTGACGTTTATAACGTTAAAATTTCCACAACAAATATAGGGGAGTGCATATAGATTTTCACTTCGGAAAAAAATCAAACAAGATCGAACTTTTGTAATTTCATTAAAAAATGTTTAATAAACAGCATATCAAAAAGTTCTACTCGAGAAGTGGGTGTTTCCTTTTTTAATAAACAAATGAACTGGGAAATTAGAAGTTTTTTTTTTAATAACTCCGAAAATATAAATTTTAGAAAAAAACTGACTTGACCCTTGAAAAATTCAGAAAATTTTACAAGAAAAACCTTATATAAAGATTGTTCTAAAATTAAATCTGTAGCTCCTATAATTTTTTATTTATAACACTAAAGTCACCCTCCCCACAAACATTAGCGCACTGTATACTGGCATATAGCGAAGTGTACGGTTGAGTTATTTTAATGTAATTCTTTAACTGATCGATCAAATGAAATTTTAGAAATTGGACATGAAAGAAGAATAATTAAACTATCTTATGGTTATAATAAAAAGAAATAAAATATATGGGCATAAGTACGGTGTGGGCTGAAACTGAGACTTACATGAATTTTGTTTAAATATGATTTAAAAATGTGTAACTAATACAATTTTTCTTATAAAACTCTCAATTTTGCACAACTTACCGTTCAAATACCTTACTAAACGATGTTCATTCAAAAAAAAAATAATTTTTGAATTTTCATAGTTTTAAAGAATTAACACTAATTTAAGACGGTATTACTCAAGTTTGAACAAGTCTATCACAGTTTTATAGGTGTTTTTTTAAAGCCTAGGATCGCTAGGATGTAGTCTTTAAAATGCACTGAATTAATTTACTTTAGAAATGAAATACACTATTTCTTTTTGAGACAATTAAGAAAGATAACAAACATGTAATACAAAAACCGAAAATTACCAGCTAAAAAAATGTTTATACAAAGTGATCAAAACTTTTTTCTGTAAAACTTACCTAAAATACATTTAATAATAAGCTTCAACAATGTTCAACAAAAAAAATTTTTTTTTAGCTCTTATACAGTATGTCTGCGTAATTTGGAACCTATTGATAACTTCTTTATTATCAGTCTTACGAAAAAAAGTTATTCTTTATAAAATACTCTGCATTATATATAATTTATGATTCAACTATCAAATATAAATTTTTATTAATTTTATACGTGGTATGTCAAAAAATATGAATTTCACCTAAGAGTAAAATACCTTTATAATTCACAATATCGAAAATTGTTATTGAAAAGTGGTTTGGAATTAAAAAATATGTTTCAGTGTTTAATTAAATCCTTCTAATTAAAATATTGTGAATAATAAAGGCCTCCACTCTTAAGAAAAATTCATATTATATTTTACATACCTCGTATAAAACTGCAAAAGTTTAATATATGATGGTTCTATCTTAGATTTTAGACCAGGTAGAGCATTTTATGAAGAATAACTTTTTTTCGTAAAATTGATAATAAAACTACTTCGCTACTTCACTGCAGCATCCATGTGCTTGCATATTGTAGAAGCCTTGGAGGTGTCACCAGGAAAGTGTACCAATAAGTTTTCAATTTAAAAATCTTTTAGTAATGTTTTTAATATTTTCAATATTATTAATTTTGCTATTAGGATTGAAAACTACTTCATCTTTTAATTAATAAACAATTAGCTGCCAAATCTGCGAGTAGAACTTTTTACTTTAACATGTATATAAACTAACAAAAAAAGTTTTAGAAAAATATAAGTTTGTTTGAATTATTCCGAAACAATGCATGTTTTTGTTCTAATTGCACTCCCCTAATAATATTTGAATAAATAAAGAATTCATAAAATTTATAAACACAATGAAATCCACCCCTTATACAAAACAAAAGAATTTCATAAATGAAGTGCTTTTAAACTTCCGTTAGATTTAATCTGGTAAACCCGTTACACAAAATGCTTGAAGTTTTTATTCATCGTCTTAAAACAGTCTTTTTTCAAAATGATGGATGATTACTTCGCAAAAAGGACAGACTCGGAAGCAAGACGCTGGCAAATTTCGAGGTGCCATATTAAATTTTTCCTTCGGGGAATAAATGCCTAGTGGCATCCTGTGAATTTTTAATCGTGTTTTATCTAAACAGTAAAGGACTGAGGATGTTCAAAGTAATTGCATGATTTATTATTAATGCATAAAGTTTCGTGGTAATTTTCTACTAAATGTCTCTAAGCATGATAGAAATAAATATTCATAGGAAAGCAAAGGAACTGAAACGAAAACGACAATAGACTACCCCAGCTAATTGAAAATAATATTCGAGAATAATTTTTCAATCAACAATGATAGTTATCGTCTACCCTAGACTAGCTCAATATCCCAAGTTGTGAGTCCACCTTGTCCTAATCAAAAACATGAACAATGAAAATCCAGAATGGAGCAAATAAAACAATAATATTTAACTAATCATGTTTATTGTTTAATACAGATATAATAAAAATATGACTTATTGAATGCACGTTGATCGCCATAATGATAATATTTTTTGCCTTTTCCCAGGCCAATTAATTTTTTTCGTTTAAAACTCATAAAAATGCAGTACAAAAACAACGCATTTCTTAAATATAGCAAAATTTTGAATTGCGAGGCACGAGTGCATCGCGCAGCCTAAGAAATAAAATTGCTAAGCTGAGGCCATGCGATGCGCACGTGCCTCGCAAGAATAAACCTGCGTATTGTAGCGGTATGGGTCTAACCAGTGTATTATTTAGTTCGCATCAAGTTGTTTTCGTAGTAAGAGTATCGCAGTAAAATTGAGAAAAATGCGTGATTATGAAAAAAATCAAAGTAAACTACAAAAACTAATGGATGATATGTTGTCAGATGAAGAGGTATTTGATTATTCATCGGAAAGTTATATCGCAAGTAGTTATTATTCAGATTCATCTAATTATTCTTCATCACCTGTTCAAAAAAAGAAGAAAAAAAGGTACTCAACGTTTCTATTAACTCTAATAGCATAGATCAACCCAGTACATCATTTGCAGTACAAATCGAAAGCGTTGAACAAGAAAAGCATGCTGACAACATGGAAACTAATTCTGTTAGCAGTCCTACGAATCTAATAGATGAAACGATTGAAAGTGGTATCAGAAACTTTGAGTGGGATAGTGATACAGCTGATGAAATACCTAGTGCTTTTACAGTGTTGAACTGGAATGAGGTAACAGGGGATAATTTGAAATATTTCACTGTTTTCGAGCAAGGCTTGAATATAAATGAAAATATCTCAGGTATGCATGGTAACCAGCCCATTGATTTATTTTTACTGTTTGTGGATGATGATATCATGAATTTGATGGTACAAGAAACCAATAAACACGCTTCGCAAAAAGCAGAAAGAACCAATTTACTTCAAGCTCGGATTCGACAAAGGAAGGATACTACTACTGACGAATTGAAAATATTTTGGGTATACAGATTTGGATGGGATTAGTTCAAATGCCTAGTGTGACATCCTATTGGAGTAAGAATATCTTATATTCAAACGAAATAAAATCGTTAATGTCCAGAAAACGATTTGAGCTCCTCTTGAGCCACTGGCATTTTCTGATAATGAAAGTACAGATACTTCACACAGACTTTACAAATCAAACCCCTTCTAAATCATATCAGTCAAAAATTTAAAAACGCAGTAAACCCTTCACGTAATGTTTGCGTAGACGAAACCCTCGTGTCTTTTCGAGGACGTCTTAGTTTTCTACAATATATAAAAAACAAAAGACACAAGTTTGGGGTAAAAGTTTTCAAACTTTGTCTTGAACAACGTTACACGTATGATTTCAAAATATATTGTGGGACAGAAAAAAGTACTACTTCTGACAGCGTACCAACATCGATTGTTATGGGGCTTTGCAAAAATTTATTGGATAGTGGTCGAACCATATTTGTGGATAACTATTATACCAGTATCGAACTTGCTCACAAATTGCTGGACAGACAAACTCATCTGGTTGGCACCTGAAGAAAAAATCGAAAGGGAATCACAAAAGATATAGTACAAAAAACATTTAAAAAAAGGCGAAGTTATTGCCAAGGAAAGTGATTCTGGAGTGGTGATACTGAAGTGGTGTGATAAGAGTGAAGTTTTGATGCTGACAACAAAACACAAAAATAAGATGGTTACTGTAAAGTCCAAAAATGTAACCAAGGAACCATGGAACCAAAGGAAAAACCAACAGCTATTAGAGACTATAACCAAAACAAAAGTTTCATTGATCTCTCTGATCAACTAAAAGCCTACTCTTCTTGCCTCAGACGTAGCCTCAAGTGGTACCGCAAATTGGCAATAGAAATTCTTCTAGGTTCAACTATCGTAAACGCGTTTATACTATATAAACAGGTTACTGGGAAAAATATCACAATTACCCAATTTAGAGAAGATATTGCCAAACACTTGCTAAATATAACCTCAAGAGAAAATCCTCCATTGGTAGAGAGCCATCACATTCAGGAAGTGAACACTACTAGTAGACGTAGATGCTCAAATTGCTACAAGAACATGTCCGAACAACACGGTAGAAAATACGCCACGTCTAAGGCCACTATGTCGCGTTATAAATGTATACAGTGCGATAAATTTTATTGTATACCTTGCTTTACTTCTGTTCATATGTGCAAATTACGAGTATAAACACTGCAAAATACTGATTTCTTACGTTTTATTTTATATTGTTGGAATACAAATTTTGTGTTCATAAATCTAAGCCAATATATTTTATTTTATATATTTTCAAATTTATTCTGTTTATTTTTCAAATAAAATAATACTTTGTTGTCTAAATTCATTGATTTTTTAGTTACCTAACAAACTACATTACAACAGTAAAAAGAATAAATACATAAAACAAAAATATTATGGTATGATATTGTGACATTCAACCCTTAATCAAATGATATATATTCGGGTCCAGGGCCGGGCCAACTAACTTAATTTGTTCATTGGGCCATCTACTCTTATTTCTCATAGCATTTCTACTCAAACGTGAAGCAATTCTGTGCAGCGCGGCTTGGAGTAAAACATTACATGCGAGACATATACAGTACGTAAACCGTTCAGCTGGACATAGGGAACATACATTGTGTATATTTAGATACATAAATACATACAATGTATTATATTGAGGTAATTGTGGCAACTGAGCTCTCTCGATGACAATTTGGTTGTTAGCATTAAGGGGCATTAACCTCAAAATTGACTACTCATTTCGACTGACACAAATAAACGTCAAAATATGACAATGTAGTAGCCAAATTTTTTTGGCCTAAGGGAATGGGAAAACTGTTTAGTTTTGAAATTAGTTTTTAAATGAAAAATATTTTAAAAATTAAAATAAAATTATTAACTCATTAATCATAAACTTTGTTTTTGATTTATTTATGGACAGCCTTGTTTCAAAACCCATTCATTCTATTAGTTCTAACAGCTCTATTGAACCAAAAACTCGTACTCGAACAGAAGCTTCAACTAACACAGGTTAGCGCAGTTGCCACAATTCTTTCAATGTATATTTCCTATGTCCAGCTGAACGATTTACGCACTGTATGTGCGGCGCGGCCTGTTGTGAATACATTCGTGCGAGGCACACTTGCCACACATGGCGATCAACGTGTTAACAAATATATACAAATTTTTGCCAAAAACTAACATTTTGTAGATTATACTTATGGCTTTGGTATCTGGTTCGATGGTAACTTCTTGATGTCGAATGGTACAGCTGTTGACTTCTCTTGACCTGGGCAGATGTTGTGGCCCTAGGTCAGTACAGCTCTAGTTTACTGGTGGTGTTGGTCGCTGCAGTCTAGTTGCGATACATCCATGAAGTCTTCGCCTTATCAGTAGCATCATCGGTGATATAGATGGCTTGAGACTCCCGAAGGGAGAAAAGTTGAGTTATTCCCAAAAACTAGAAGAATAATGTAATAAAAACCAAAATATGCCAAGTCTGCCATTCTTTTAAGAAATAATCAAAAAGAGTAGCAGATGACAAGAATAAATTAAATGGAATTAAGATTGAATATTACTAGTTAAAGTTTGATTACTAAACGTGCATATATGTAAATTAAAAAGATGTATTTAAAATTAAAATATCAGAACACATGCTTTGACATTGGAGGTTAGGTATAAAAAATATTAGAAAGACTGTTAGATGTAGAAACGTAATTAAAATATAATATTATGTATTCTTACCCCAAGAGAATATGGTCTGATGAAATAAATGGGGCCTTATGGGCTCATCTCTTTAAATAGATTAATTTTGCCCCTCCATTACTAATTGTCACTCTCATTGACATGGCAGCGCAAAGTATGAGTAGATGGGTAACCATGTTGCGTATTAAAAGACAGATATCTACAGAGTAAGAATACATATGAAGTACGTTCCGTATGATGATTTAGACTTTAGATGAAAATAGATACAGGAAATAGAGGATAATAAAAGAGGGCGCCAACGAGTTTTTAAAGAAGAAAACTGGTAAAACAAATAGAAGAAAATTATTGTTAATGAAATATTAAAGAAAATAAAGTAAAATAATTATTTAAAAATAAAATATCAAAGATGTGACGTTTGCAATGTTACAGAATAAAAAGGGTAAAATATGTAAATATATTTACCAAGCAGTCGGTGTGTTTTGATTTAGTGCAGTCTTCGTACAAAGCCTATTTGATAACGGGTAAACCTAGAAACACGTGGCAGATGATAGTAAGAGACTTGAATTAAATCAAAACGAAATGGTCTATTTTTATTTGGTTTCACGCTATAAGTACTCGATGCAGGGTGCAAAATAATAGCGGTTTATTTCAGTAAACTGCTGATGCTTTAGTGGATTTGATTCCTAGCATCGCCCGATGGCAGTGATATGCCTCATGTTCATAGTTTGCTTTAATAATTGTCGACACTCTCTTCATCTTTCTTCGTTAGAGGTGGTTTAATGCATACATTGGTAGAATATATGGATATATTACAAAATCTGTCGCCCCCCGCAGAATTGGAAATGGGGCTCCCTGACATATGTATCAAAAAGTTATATGTGTTGTAGCCCAGTAAATGAACGTGAAATACGGCGATACCGTGTACATTTTCAATGTCACCACCGAAGTGGTCCAGTAAATACTTTTCGAGTTATTTACGAGTGAGAATGTTCAACATTGTTCAACAAAAAAACCACGTTTTCATGCCGTTTTTCGCAAATAACTCAAGAAGTAAGTATTCGTTAGTAGCAAAAACGTAGCTTATACAAAATTGAAGTCTATCGACCCAGTAAATACAAATTTGTAGCTCATGAAAAATTGTTCTTATTCGTCAAATTCCAAATCGAATGTTTCAACGTAAAATAACCAAAAAATGAAACACTTTTCGGGGAAAACTCATTAAAACTTTTTTAAAGTGTTTTTAGCACCCCAAATGAAACTAATCATTACCGTTTTTACAAATTACTTAACTTTTTTTTATATAATCTGTAAAATTCACCTGTTCAAACTGCTTATTTTTGAATGGGTTTTAATTGAAACGGCTCTAACGAGTCACTAATCACAAGTGTATGCAAATTTAGACAGCCATACCTAAAATATTTATAAAAGCAAAACCTTCAATTCTCTTTGAGATTTTTCGTATCAGTAATACTCAATGGCGGTTCCATTACCGATTTTCTGAGGGGGGGGGGTCGTGAACTTTATGGTACATGCTTACATGCATAGCTTAGGTTACCTCACACTACCTCATTAAGCACAACCTTTACTACCGTTCGGCACAAAGCTAAAAACAGTTTTCTCGTAGCAAGCGGGATATGTGTTTGAAACTATAAACATTGGAACTGCAAATATTTAAATTTATATTATTTTAAATTATCGAGGAGGGGGCTCTTTGGATCCGCCCTTGCTAATTCTTTTTAAGTTATTTTGAAAAAAGGCATATTTCTAAACAAAAACTTTTTACTATAAAACCAAATTTTTTCAAAAATAAGAACCTCCAACCGATCCAACTTAGGGGGAGATTTTCACGTTTTTTTTTTAGCAAAAAAGGGGCCAACTTTATTTTGAGTGTAACTCGCTTAGTTTTGATGCTATAAAATGCTATAAAAATAATTAAACATTAAGAAAAGTTTCAATGAGCTTTCCCCGATAAGTGTTTCGTTTGTTGGTTATTTCACATTGAAATATTTGATTGAACTAATAAGAACAATTTTTCATAAGCTACAACTTTGCTTTTACTGTGTCGATATACATCATGAATAGATACACAATTTTTTTAGTTTCTTATAAGCTATATACCGAATACGTAGTTTTTTGTTGAAACATAAACATTTTCACTCGCAAGTAACTTAAAAAGTACTTACTAACTTAGATAAAGAAGCTCTATACAACAGAAGTTGCTTATAATTAGTTAATTTATCCATTTACGTACTAATTTTAAATGTATGTTTTTCACCCACGAGAAGGGGTGACTTTCACCCCCGAAGTAAAAGCGACCAACGGCACAAGTCCAACTTTGAAGTGGAGAATAAGTATATGAATCTAAATCCAAATTGCCAAGCAAATACATCGTGACGCTGATAATTACACTCCAAAACAGTCATTTACTGGGCTATTAGTGCATTCATGCACTGTTTACGACAACTTAGGTACATTTGTCATCTTTATATAATAAAATAGAAACAAAATTAATAAACGACTACATTATTACATAGGTAGCATTAGTCTATGAGATGAGCAACTTTAATTTTATTAAAACATAAATAAGATACATTGTATCTATCTGATGGGGAACTTAATTTTCAATATTGCATTGCTTAAAAAACGTTGCGTATGTATGCGTAAAATATCAATAACACATTTTTAAATTAGACGACAAGATGGGGCCCCTGAGATATTGGGGCCTCCGCAAGTTTCATGCTGCGGGGGCCTCTGTTACGCCCCTGAATATATTTACAAAGTAGTCGGTGCGTTTTGATTCAGTCCAGTCTTCTTACAAAGCCTCTTCAATAACTGGTAAACCTAGAAACACGTGTCAGAGGATGGTAAGAGACTCGAATTGAATCAAAACGAAACAGTTTATTTTCAGTTTTATTTATAACAGTCTTGTTTTTCAAAATGATGGATGATTACTTCGCAAAAAGGACAGACTCGGAAGCAAGGCGCTGTCAATTTTTAAGTTGCGTTCCTGGGACGACTTTGTTGGAAGATAGCATGTGATTTGTTTTTATTGGTGTCGATAATGCGCCAGTCATTCGCATTACAGCCAATAATACAGTCCATTTGTCCTGCAATCTCTTACTAGTTGTTACGTCTCTCTTGGTAGTTCGAGAATTATCCTCGATCCAAATAGCTGATCCAAAAATTATTTACTTTATACTTCCTGTCTCTCTGATCTTCATATTTACCGTCGTTAGATTCCTGGAACAGAGATTCATCAACGGTAGTTTTCTAATAAATATGTCGTTTGGTTATTTGAACGAAGATTATATCGAACACTCTCAAAGCAGCAGTAATATTCACCTGCAGGACTCTGATTTGAGCCATCAAGGCCTATGATAGTAAAATTTTCTATACACCCACAACTCGAATAATTACATTTTTTCACTGATGTCGCATTCATGATCCTAGCTTTCTTTCTATAAAACAAAGTCGAGAAAACGTAGCATTTCGCCAGCCTAACTCTTATATTAGCTCAGCCATATACATCTATCTCGATTGTTTTTCAGACATCTCTGTATAAGTATTATTGTGTTTTCAATTTATCAATCAAAATTAAATCAAAATGAAAATTAAATTAATTTTTTTTTTAAATAACGCGGGCACATAAATTTGATACACCCTGTATATTGAGCTGTAAATATTTATTAGAATTTAATTTGGATGTAAGTAGATTTCTCTTTTAATGAGCTTTCCGATGAACCATTAAAGACTTTTGTGAATAATTAAAGTGAAAAGGACGATGTATTTAGTTTTAAAATGAAAAAGATTTTATTACGGGAACTATAAAATCCACAGGTAGATGGTAATTATCAATTTCGAGAAGAGTGGTTTAAGAGAAAGTTTGGAATTTTAATATTTGTTTCAACCCGAGTAAATGTTGTAGAGTTTCCCCGAAAGTAATTAAGGATGGTCGGAATAATTTTGAAAATGACTGTTTGTTTGTCGAATGGAAAAGTCGATGTTTCTGATTCTTGGCAATGTGGAAGGGGAAAAGTGGATTGGATGATTGAGAGAGAAAAAGAAGTCAGTATGTTATTTGGCAGCGCTGAGGAGCGGTCGACGTTTTGGTGGATAAGTAGTTAGCAAGTACCAGTGGTTTGTTTGATAGTGGAGAATAGTATTGAAAAGTGGAACGAGAGACAGATCAAATTGAGACGAAATACCTCTTTGATTCTGTATTATTGTGAGAAGGAGAGCAGAGAATTTTTGGGAGTTTTGTTTTGAATCGAGTACGTGTCAAAAGAGGCCCGGCTTGTTGGAGAATTGGTGCTGGTATGCTGATAGTTTTGAAGCTGGAGAACGGAGAGGGCTTTGATGAGTAGCTTTTAACATAGTCAACGAGGGAGAGCTGTTTTTGGGTCACGAGAGGACATCAGAGTGATTGAAGCAAAAGGTCAGTCAACTTATGTGAAAGATATTTTTATGTTCGGAAACTAAAATTTTGAGTAAAAAGCGTAGGAATTAAAATTCCAATATTTCAGAAAGTAGATAGGGAGTATAGCTAATCTTGCGAATACATAATTTGGTTTTGTTTATTTTGTTGTACCAAAGTCATCGGAAACAAACCGATAAATATTTTTTAACTAGCATAAATTTAAATGTTAGAAATTTCATTCGGACATCTGTGTCCACAGGTTTTAGATTTGATAGATTTTAGAGTATCGATTTTGATAAATAAAAGACAATTCAGTATGTTTATTTTATATTTGGCTTCATTTCTTTTCCCTATTTTATCCCGATTAGGATCAACTAAGAGATACTGAACCCACGAGAGAAGATAATTATAACGTAAGGTAATTTAGACATTATCTTGATATTATAAAAAGGCACCCTGAGATTTTTTTATGCATTTTTATGTATGATTTGCGACAATTAAATAATTAATCAAATTAATAATAATTAATATAAAATTAATAAGAAGCAGATCATAACAGTATATTAAGGGGTAGGCGCAAAATATTGGTCAAATGGTATTTAAATGCAGTCATTTTTTTCGAATACTAAGAAAACTAATAAGTATTTTTGAAAAATTTAAACGCAGAATAAAAGATTGCATTATTACTGAGTGCCGAAAGTCCCTTAGAATAACCCAAAATTTTCTTTGGAATGAGATATTTAAAATTAAAACTCACACTAAATTTTCTCTTTTTTTCACCGCTGTAACTTATTAACCTAAACATTATAGATGCTTTCACGGACTTTCGGCCCTCAGTAATAATGCAATCTTTCATTCTGCGTTTAAATTTTTCAAAAATACTTATAATTTTCTCAGGATTCGAAAAAAATGAATGCATTTAAACAGCAGTGGACCAAGATTTTGCGCCTACCCAATTAAGTGCAAAAATAGCTTCACTTATTCCTACGCATTTGTCAGACCCAAATTGTGTGTCATTAAATGAGCAATACTCAGTACTTTGTCAGAGACTGTCGATTGTGTAAACTGGTATTTGTACATTATAATTTTCAAATCAAATAATTTTTTGAATATACCTCTAACAACGAACTTTACATTTAAAATGTTAACCAGAAATGTGTCATATGATGTGAACATGAACATAATAGTGACCAAACTACCGATTTTGTTGGATCTATATGATTTTATATTGTGACAATATTAAGTCTAAACAATATTAGGTACGTAGAATGTGAAGTGTGGAAAATGTTGAAAATATTAGATTCAAAATGCTACATATAAAAAAATAATGACAAATATTATTATTAATAATAAATACTCAGGGAACTACAAAAAGCTGCGAAAATTTAGGGTAATCGCATTAACTCACAATTAATTCATTAAGTTCAAGTCCTGAACTGCAATCGTGCCTGCAAAAGCATGTAGATTCCCGTGAATACCGGTATTGGATTATTCACCAAGGAATTTCTGATCCTTGAGAGCATTTTCGGTCTCTAAAGGAACGGTGAGTATACCTTCATTTGATATGGGCGTTGAAGCTATTTTGATGGGATCCTAAAGTGCATGTTAACTATTTTTCCTCTCCTGTTTAGTAAATTCTTTATACAGTTCAAAAATTGCGTTCTTAATTTTTCAGAAATTTTAAAACATTTGGTTAATGGCCAATTCTATATATTTTGTCGAAATATCGAGTTATTTTCACTATTTTTGTTTCCCCGCGTATATTTAAATTCATAGATTTCAAAAGCGCTTTTGATACAATTAACCAGAGGAGAACCAGATTAGAAATTGATGGAATAGCTTGAGCATCTTGAAATCCCATAAAAATTAAGGCATATTCTAACAGTGAGCATACAGAATACCAACAGCAAAGATCAGTTTCAACGGAATAACTTCTAAGGAGATCAAGATCAACAAAGGCGCGAAACAAGGTGATCCTCCCTGACACTGTTTACACTGATATTAGAAATAAAAAAAATGAATAACCATTTTCAATTTCGTTGCAAAACGAAAATACAGCCGAACAATATTCTAGTCCAATCAGAGAGCGCAGCAAGCACCTCTACCAGTTTCGAAACTTATTAGTCTCTTATCAGGAGGCACATATGCTGCTCTCTCTGATCCAACCAAAACAAACCCCAGCGTGCAGTCCCGGATTACAACGAAATGGCATAGATGCCCTAGCGGCAACTGCTAGCAAAAAGACTAAGTTTGCACTCTAATGGCATATAAAACAACATAATGTTATTCTACACCCCACCAGAATGAAAACAATGGGAACCTTCTCTGGTTACACCTCCGAGTCTTCTACAATTTGCAAGCCATACGGATGCTGAGACTAAGGAAGATGAGGGAATTCTACAATTTACAATTCACGTCCCATCTGCTCAGCGCGGTAAAGTTCCAACAAGAATGGTTCCCTTCGTACCCCACACGGAGTAAATGTAAATCAAAAATGAATAACCATTTTCAATTTCGTTGCAAAACGAAAATACAGCCGAACCATATTCTAGTCCAATCCTATGTGCCTCCTGATGAGAGACTAATAAGTTTCGAAACCGGTAGAGGTGCTTGCTGGACTCTCTGATTAGAGATAAACCAGCACAAAACAAAACACGTGATGATAGGGAAGGAAGACACAACAACGTAGAAATATCTAATAACACACAACCATAAATTTGAAACTGTATCCACCTTTAGCTACTTGGGAGTAACAATAGGGAAAACAGGAAAAGAGAGAACAGAGGAAAATATTCTGAAACCAAAAAACCATATGGAATGAATAGAAACCTGCTAACAAGGAAGTAAGAGAACAAATTAATATGGACCTATATAAGACATTAATAAGACGTGTTGTTACATGAAACAACAATGAAGAAAAAGAAGGGGGAAGACAGTCTTCTAAAATTTGAAACAAAAATAATGAGGACGATACTGGGTAACAATGTAATAAGTGAGGGAGAAAGAAGAATAAAAACAAATTCCGAAATTGAGGAAGAATTAAAGAGAGAAAATATAGTCAGACACATAAAATCTCATCGCCTAGAATGGACAGAACGGATATACAGGGACGCCCACACTCAGATACGTTGAGAAGGATAACCAACTTGACACAGCTATGGCCCATGTGTAGAAAACGGCCTAGAAAAAGATGGCTGAATGATGTATTACTATAAGATACAAGACAAATGAATGGATTAGCCAATGGATGGAAAGACCAATGGAAATTTCAGTGCAAGGACAGGATAAATGGAAAAAAGTCATACAGCAGCAAAGAAACACAGCAGGCTATAAACGACATAGAGGAGTAATCCATCTCATTCAAAAATAGGATTTTGAACGTCATGGCGTTAGTTATAATCCCCAGGGCCTGTAATGCTTCATGAATTAATAGATATTCTACTTGGCTGTATAATTTTTCATTTATTGACTTAGGCAAATATGCAAATAAAAAAGTATGAAATATGCGCACAAATATGCAGTATTTTATGCAAAAATATGCAGTATTTTATGCAAAATATGCATATTTATCTAGAAAATATGCATGTAATAAAAAATATTTACAATATTTTTTTATTTACAAAAATACTTACAATATTATAAATACATAACATATACAATTATTTTAACATATAAATATTATTTTGAATTGTGGTAACAATAGATTATCAAAAAATGATGTTCAAAATTTTGTAATAAAAACTTATGGCTTCTATCTGAATATATATATTTGTAAATAGAAAAACTTCTTCCGACATTAACTGATGTAACTGTGGAATTTTTCAAATTTACTATAATAGATGGTTCTAAATTAAGTGGTTCGGAAAATTTCCCAGCTAGTACTTGAACCACTTCAGAAAGAACCTGGTAACCACTATTTTTTTCGATGGCTACTTTAAATTTTTGAAAAATTTCCTTTTCAATAGTACCTTTAACGTTTTGACACAATGAATCAAATTCTTTTATTAAAACTGTACTCTCTAACAATAATAATTTGGAGGATTCTAATTGAGTTATAGTTTTCTGGACAAAACTATAATTTGATTTTATGAATGACAGTTGCTGTTGGAGGATGTTATTTAAGAAGGCTTGCTTAGCTTCCAGTAAAGATTGGCAACTATCATCCGTTAAAAGGTTACTTATTTTTTTTTAAATCAACAAAATGATTAGCAATGGAAATTAGCACCTTCCAACCATGTTCCCCAACGTGTTAAAATGGGTTGCGGTGGCAGTGAAACAGCAGGAAGCATATCTCTGTAACATTGTATTCTTACAGGTGATTTCAGGAATACCTTTTTGACGCTCGCTATTAAACTGTTAACTAGTGAAAATTTTTTTCCTACTTCCTTCGCAACTCTGTTTATTCCATGCGCTAAACAATATGTATTAAGTTTGGATAAAATATTTTTAAACTTTGTCCTGCTTTCACCATATATGATGCGGCATCAGATAAAATAAGCAATAATTTATCATTAGGCACAGCAGCAGGAAGAAAAAAGTTTGCTAATGCTTCTTGTAGAAACCGTGATATTGTTAGAGCGTTGGTTTTTTCCACTTGCTTACAAGAAATTAAATAGGATTTTGGAAAGGTTTCATCGCTAAGTACACCAATCAATAAGTGCACAATGTATCTTCCTGACGAGTCAGTGGTCTCGTCCACACATATGTAAAAGTAATTATTACCTATTTCGGCTTTTATGTTGTGGATAACTGAGGAGTATAAAAAATTGACATTATTTCTCTTTAGAGTTCGTTCACTGGGAATAATTTGTTTGCAATATTTTTTTTAAAAAAGAACTAAAGTTTTCATTAGATAATTTTGAAAGCGGTATATTAGAAAATACTAAAGCACGACACAAGTCTTCGTTAAAAGTTTCTTG
Organism: Diabrotica virgifera virgifera; assembly: GCF_917563875.1. Taxonomy (NCBI): domain Eukaryota; kingdom Metazoa; phylum Arthropoda; class Insecta; order Coleoptera; family Chrysomelidae; genus Diabrotica; species Diabrotica virgifera. The sequence continues at coordinate 43,346,779 of NC_065445.1, read as the reverse complement.
TTCGGTTTTTTTTGGAACTTGACTGAAAGCACTTGGACACTGAAAGTTGATATTTTTCACCGGATGTGGTTTTTACTTTTTCATCTAAATGTTTCGCGGTTCTGACATGCTGATCTATTTGAAATTTTTTTTCAGATGAAATCTAAAAAAGAATATAAATATTCTATAGTTGTACCCATTTTTGAAATCTAAAATTGTAGAAATTAACTAAAAATGAACCGTTTTTGCATAAAAATTAAAATATTTAAATTAAATCAAATAAAAATCGGTGTAGTAATCTTGATAATGTCAAGAAATGACTGTGCAAGAAGGAAGAACCCCCAAATATTTACAAGAGGCTCTTGGACTTTTCTGTTTACAGAAAAAATACTGTGAGCATAAATTAAAAGCACTTAATTAATTAAGTCCAATATATGATATGTTTTTGTTTTTAGCAAAATTAAAACAAACTATGCTATTGTTAGAAAAAAAATGTTAGCGACCTTTCAGTAAACTATTGAATGATTTGAATTTTAAATATATTCCGTCCGCTATAACTTTTCCTATGCGGTACGATTCATTTTCAATCAAATTAAGTCAAAACAGAAAATGAAACGTACGCCGATGTGTGTAGTATACAGTGAGCACGTAAAGGTTGGAATAAATTCAATTTCTCGAGAATGGACGATTTTAGAAAAAAAAAATACCGAAACAGGTCAATTTTTATTTTTAAATTGCCACTTTTTGGCATATATATATCATACTAGTGTCGTCACCCATATGGGCGTGATGACGTCATCTACGATTTTTTTAAATGAGAGTAGGGGCCGTGTGATAGCTCAATTAAAAGGTAATTCAATTCTCTATTTAGTAATATAAACATTAACATAATTATTTATACAGGGTGTCCAAAATTTTTTTTGAAATAAACGACATCGCACACATCTTATGGAAAATATAATGTCACTCAAATTCAATAAAATTTATACGAATAGTTTCGTTTTAAATTAACGGTCAAATCTTATCGTTGCGCCACCTCTTAATTATGATTAATTACGGCGCAAATTGCAATTAAAGTTTATCGAAATCACATTTTTGGAGTCAGTAAAACTGTCAGTTACAATCACTATTGCTCTGGGTGCTATTCAAAAGAGCTTAAACCCCGCTGGGCCTAAGCGGATTAGTGAAACTAATCCGCTGATTTATGGAGTACCGACAATTTGGGTATTATAAAATATTTTTTCTCTCTCTAACTTATGTACGTATCCATTTGATTTCAGATTTATTTATATCAATTTCTGCTCTTATTATTGAAAATATGGAGTTGGCGCAATGATAAGATTTGACCGTTAATTTAAAACGAATCTATTCGTATAAATTTTATTGAATTTGAGTGACATTATATTTTCCATAAGATGTGTGCGATGTCCTTTATTGACATAAAAAGAAGAAGGTGCGTAATTTATTTAACTCAAAATACATTTTACTCTTATCAGAAAACAGTTTATTTGATAAATGTTTATGTTTATTTGACATGTTTATTTGACAAATAAATATTGTTTTTTGAAGATATTCTTCTTTAGCGGCGAATCGATTGAGGGTAAAATTGTACATGATCCGTGCGCCTGCGCACACTGACAGTATGTAGTTCTGACAGTATGTAGTTCATTGCTAATCTTTTAAGATAGGTATGTATGCATCTGTAACCGTGCAAATAAATCATTAAAAGAATATATTAGTGGGTTTTAGGAAATGTATTATTTATTATAATTCTTGTGTTTTTGGATTTGTGTTTCCCTGTAGTAAAATAATAAAATATTATGTAAGCATAACATTTTTACACTATATGTCGCCGTGTTGTGTAATTATATCCGAAACTTACATGTATATTTCTAGGGCCTCGCTGGAGTAGTGGGCAATGCGTTAGCACTGAGATTGGAAGGTTCCGGATGCAATTCCTGGGCGATTCATATTTTTTTTTATTTTTGGTTGTTTTAATAAAAATTTTTTGAAAGTGGTAGATAAGAAAGTTAGTTTGATTTTTAAATAAAATACAAATAACCTTTTAAGTATATTTACTTCGTTTAAATTACCTATTATATAATAGAAGGATATCTTCTTACGTGCGTACAAAGTACACACACACTCTTTTTTTCTTAAATTCAGTATTAAAGCAGCCACCCTCCTTCCTCTTGACAGTGTGAACATTTAATTTAAGCGAAAAGCAATGATTATTTTTCAAATAATCATTTTTTTCTGTCCTTTGAGAGCAGTAAAATATATTTTGAATTTAATAAATTAGTGGCATTCCTCTTTTTATGTCAGTAAATTTAATCAAAAAAAATTTTTTTGGACACCCTCTGTAAATAATTATGTTATTGGTTATATTACTGAATAGAGAATTTAATAACCTTTCAAATGAGCTATCACACGCCCCCTATTCCCATTTAAAAAATCATCGATGACGTCATCACGCCCAGATGGGTGACGTTACTAGTACGATATATACGTCAAAAAGTCGTTATTTAAAAATAAAAATGGACCTGTTTCGGGATTTTTTTCCAAAATCGTCCATTCTCGAGAAAATGAATTTATTCCAACCTTTACGTGCTCACTGTATAGTATACAGTATACAAAATGTATATACACATCGACGTTCGTTTCAATTTATGTTTTGACTTAATTTGATTGAAAATGAATCGTACCGCATGGGAAAAGTTATAGCGGACGGACTATAGGTATCCTATTTTTTATTGCAAGGAGTTTAAAAAATTCTTAAAAAAAGAAAAAATACATCGATTTATTGCGAACTAGCCTAGTGTCGGTACTTTTCTTAAACATAATCTCCAATTTTAAAATCTTTGTTTGTAACACCGAGTAAAATTTTTAAAATAAAATAAAAAATAATACGTATGTACTTACCGTTTTGCCACAACATGAGTAATAAACTTTATCCATATCCATAGATAGCTCTTTGTAAGGTTTTATCCAAGTTGAAACATTGCTTATTTTCGGTATTTTCAAGGCACAATAATTATTCACAATTAGAAATACACGTTGTTTACGCCTCCAATTTTACAAAAAAAGTTAAACCAAGTGAAACTGACCGTCAAAATAAAAAATTTTACCTAGAGACATAAACTGGCCAACACAAACCCTTAATTCCAGGACAAAACGTGACAAAACTATAAGCCGCTGTCTTTTATTAGTTACTATACCAAGAATTTGAATACCAAGTGATTATAAAACACAATTTAATATTGGCTTTTCATGCTATCTGTAACTTTGAATATAAAAATATATAGTTAACAGTAAATTTTCAAATTATATGCACTTTATGCTCACTTTTATAAAAATATGCAAAATTTGATATTTTTGTATTTTTATGCATTATATGCAAAATATGCAATTTGCATATTTGCCTAAGTCTAATTATGACGTAGTCTATTATCGATTTCTCTCCTCGAGTACTTCGTGGGTGTAAATAATACATCTATCAATAAGCGTAATAAGGTATATATGTATAGCCCTAGTTAAATCTACTGTTTCACAGACAAATTAGAGCATCCGCTGCACGAATTCAATATTTAGGGCACAGATTCAGGCCTTATTAAAGTTGTAATGGACTGTCGATGTGCAGTCTAAACCGTAATAATAGCTATTATTTGCTTATTGTAGGTATAGCGCGAACTTTTACAATTCCACAATAACCGAGCCAATTATGCGAAGTTACTGGAAGCGACTTTATTATTACGTTCATTCAGCTGTGACGAGTTAATAGGATGGAATTGCGACTTATGGAAGTTGTTATGTAAAATCAATATAAAATAAAATTATTTAAAATGATTAGGATAATACTCTTTTAATAAAATAGTAACATATAATACGAATACAAAAATTAAGGGGCTGGCGAGAAGATTTTTTTTAATCAAACGCACTGATCCCACCATCATGTTGGAGAGCTCATTCTCATTGAAACTACTGAACAGACTTATTTTTATCTCTTAGAAGTAAAAATGACAGATCAGAAGAGGTCTCAACAAACAACAAACGAACGTTCTACCGGTCGATACTGTATATTCAATGCTTAACAAAAATATGCTTTGAAAAACGCTTCAGAAAAGTACCGAATATAAAAGCTGGAACCAGAAATGTAAAAGTGGTATAATAGGTATATACCAAAATAAAAACACTCTTAAATATTAAAGAAAGATCCAATGTTATGCCCTCTCTACACTGCAATAAATCTTCTTCTCCAGCCTTAAGTAATCCAACTTTGGACACAGGCCTCCCCAAATTCAATCCAGTGTTGTCTATTTTCCGCCATCTGTTTCCAGTTGTGTCCTCAAATCTCCTTAATGTGATCAGCCCATCTCATTTGTGGCTTTGCTCTGCTTCTCCCTCCTAACCATGGTCTCCATTGTTGTATTTCGTGGTTCCATCTTTTATCCTTCAGTCGGGCATTGTCATATGTCCTGCGAAGCTCCATTTTAATTTGGCAGCATGTTCTCCTGCGTCTTTTACTTTGGTTTTGCTTCTAATCCGTTTGATTGTTTTTTTCTATGTCTCACCCTGAGCATTGATCTTTCCATCGCTCTTTGTTTCATTACTATTTTATTCATATTGGCCCTGGTGAGTGTCCACGTCTGTGAACCACACTTGAATATAGGGAGAATACACTGATCGTCAACTCTGGTTTTTAAATATTGTTCTCTTTTAGTGTTTTTCAAGTTCCAATTCAGTTTTTCAAATCCTGCTCACTCTAACCTTATTTTGCTGGTAGTTTCGCCAGTTTGATTTTCTTTGTTGTTGACTTTCATTATCTGTCCCAGGTAGATGTATTTGCTTACTGTTTCTAAATTGATGTCATTCAACGTTATTTTTCTAATGTCCGTTGCATTCGTTGTTACGGTTTTTTTCAAGTTCATCTTAAGACATACTTTTTCCGAAGCTTGAAAGAGTTGCGTCATCATGGTCTGTAATTCTTCGAAACTTGTAGCGAATGTTACAACGTCGTCAGCATATATTTCAAATGACTCAGTTTTCTTCCATTAACATTTATTCATTTATCTGCCCAGTTAATGTTTTTGAACACGTCTTCCAGTCCCAGTGTGAATAGCTTTGGTGAGATAACGTCTCCCTGTCGAACATCTCTGTTGATTGGTATAGCTTTGGTTTTCTCATCTATTTGTATTTTAATTGTAGCTTTCTAGACCAGGGCACATCTGTAAAAATATTAGTACATTTGGACGTTCAGAGGTGACTCAAATTTTTTTGCAGACATTTCTTGAAAATAACTCAAATAATAATATTTGAGTTATCCTCCCTCTCAAAAAGGTCCGGAACATTGTTTAAATAATCAAAATGTCAAAAAATGAAGGAAACATTCGATTTTTTTCTTCGTTTTTTGATTATAACTTTAAAAGTATTCATTTCCGAAAAAACTTGTACTGACATAAAAGTTGCGTAATTAAATTTTCAACAATATAGAATTCAAAAATACCAAGTTTCTTGTAAAATATATAATATATACCTTTTACAAGAAACTTGGTATTTTTGTGATTTATGGTATACAGCCAGCTACAGGAAGTTTATTTTCCTCGTGCATTTTAATATAGAATTCGTTAAAAATTTAAAAAATAGTCACCCTTGTTGCAAAATAGCAATAATTGCGAAAAAACCATACAAAAACAAGTATTCGCATTTTACGTTTTTCAACCATTTATACTACACTTAGGACCTTCATATTTCACTCACAGAAATTTTATGAAACAGTAAAACAATACTGTAAATTTAATTAAGGTTGGTTAAATAGATTTTGCCAAATAAATTTGGCAATCCAGCTTTCGCAAAAAAAATTCATTTTTTCAAAATGTTACAGGACTGAAAATAAAGCAGATAGCAAGTTGAAATTTTTTTTTCTTATAGAAGTGTACTGTACCTTTTATTTACAATTTGCAAAACTAAAATCGATTAACTACCACGGCGTCAGGAATTTTTTTAAATAAACATTAATTATTGGTGCTACGCGCAGGACAGCGGATAGTTTGCTCTGATTGGGCATTCCAATGACCTTTGATAATTATTGATACATTTTAATTTTTATTATATTTCGATATAAATAAATAAATTTGTTTATTGCAAAATAAAAACACATACTCTATCCTTTGAAATAACACTTTTTTTAGCAAAAACTTTCTTTGTTGATATATTTTAACTTAGAAAATAAAATTTTATTATTTTTAAACATATGCAATTGTTTAAACAATATTTCACAAACAATAATAAAATTAGTTTGATTTTTGTGGAATTAAAATATTAAAGTACAACAAAATATAGAGTAAGAAAATAATGTATTAGATAAAGATTGGAAGAAATTTTGGTGGAAATCAACTTGTGTGAATTCTACACCGCTGTCCTGCGCGTAGCACCAAAAATTAATGTTTATTTAAAAAAATTCCTGACGCCGTGGTAATTAATCGATTTTAATTTTGCAAATTGCAAAGGAAAGGTACAGTACACTTCTATAAGCAAAAAAAAAATTCAACTTGGTATCTGCTTTATTTTCAGTCCTGCAACATTAAAAAAAAATGATTTTTTTTTGCGAAAGCTGGATTGCAAAATTTATTTTGCAAAATCTATTAAACTGATCTTATTAAAATTTACGTGCTATTTTACTATATCATAAAGTTTTTCTGGGTAAAATATGAAGGTCCTAAGTGTAGCATAAATGGTTGAAAAACGTAAAATGCGAATACTTGTCTTTGTATGTTTTTTTTTCGCAATTATTGCTATTTTGCAACAAGGGTGACTATTTTTTAAATTTTCAACCAGTTCTGTATTGTAGGAAATTTAATTACGCAACTTTTTTGTTAGTACAACTTTTCTCAGAAATGAATAGTTTTAAAGTTATAATCAAAAAACCAATAAAAAATCGAATTTTTCCTTTCATATTTTGACATTTTGATTATTTAAACAATGTTCCCGACCATTTTGAGTGGGAGGATAACTTAGATATTATTATTTGAGCTATTTTCAAGCAATTTCTGCAAAAAAATTTGAGTCACCTCTCAACGTCCATCTCAAAACAGATCCGCCCTGGACTATTCTTTAAAATATTGTGTATGAGCATTCTGTATTGAGAATATATCCTGCAGTTGTTTATAGCTCTCTTTATTGCCCAAAGTTCTAGGGAGTCGAATGCCTATTTATAATCAACGAAGCCAATGTATAAGTTAAAGTGATATTAATTGGCTTTCTCTATTAGCGTTCTGACTGTGAGAAGATAATCCGCTGTACTGTAACCCTTTCGGAATCCTACCTGCTCTACCGGTTGATAGCTATCAAGCTTCGACGTTAACCTATTGATTATTACTCTCATAAACAGTTTGTACATTTGGGATAGCAGGGAGATTGGCCTATTGTTCTTTAGATCACCCGTGTCTCCTTTTTTAAAGAGAATTATTATCAAACTTTCTTTCCAATCATCTAGGATTTATTTTCTGTAAAAGCATTCGTTGAAAAGACTTTTCAATTATTCGAGAATAATTTCACTCCTCTCCTTCAAGAATCATCATATTATTCCAGGATATTCCATAATATCATAAGAATGACAGTAATCCCTACCTAGCCCCACTCCAGCGAACCAATGTATAAATGAACGGTCCGCCATATAGTCCGTTGAAATGTTACATTATTTAGGCCATACCTTGCATTTGTTAGAGGAGTCAATTTTACTTTTTTTAATGTATATGGGGTATCAGTTGAAGCTTAAGTTTAAGATTTTGGGGTCGTCACCCTTGTCCTCCGGCCGCTATCTTCGAAAGTAGGTGCAAAGGGGTTTCGCGCCTTATCTCGTAAACTATCAACCCTACGGAAAATCTAATAAAACATGAAATGTAGCAAATTAAATGTTATATAATTTTGTTTCAATCACTTTTTATCGTCAAGTGACCAACAAAAAAGATATAAACAAAAATAAGTAAAAATTTTTTAACAAGTTTCCTTTTGGAGGTTTTCAGTTCATTGTACAATAAAATAATATTTGACCAATTTTGTACGGGATTTTTCAGCGAACAATTTCCAATATAAAGGTGTTTAATTCTATTTATTTGTCTAGGTTTTACAGCGCTCCAAACTTGACCAGATTCTCGAATACTCATAGGGATACAATAAAAACAAACTATCTTAATATTATTTTATTCATACAATCTATTACGATTTGAATATTCCCATGCAATTATTAATCTATTTTTGACCTTTCTCCCCACTATAAAACTTAGAACCCTAAGCATATATAGAAAAGCCGCATAAAATAGTTTGAGGATAAATTCGCCGGTCCAGAAGCAGAATGACGTAATCGCATAATATAAAAAAATCTTCAGAAGAGCAATAAAATGATTTTTAAATATTTAAAATAGGGATTAAATAAAGAGAAATCGTTCAGGAGCATCGATATGGCGTTTGTTTTTGCCAACGATGGTTTTATTTTCATCGATATTGGTTCGAATTTCATTATCTTAATTTAGTCGCCCCATTTTCAACCCTATCTACAGTTACGTCATTATGCATCTGAAGCAAGGTCTAACATAGCGCGTATTTCAGTAACGACGCAACTACCCTATAGATAGGGTTACCATAATTTATTAAGGCCAAATCCGGACAGAGGTAGTCCAAGGGGTTGTAGAAAATGTAAAATGTGAATTTGACTGTGTTGCTACCTCTACATTGTACATATATGCGACATGCTTAGTCTGTACTGGGCCCAGGGATAGGATGTTCTTCATTCGTACTTTTCAGAAGACATAATTTTTCTCAAAAGTGGCTTGTCATTTTTTATTTTGTCATGGAATTCGGAACATGACATTACAGAATTCGCTTTAATATTGAGAAGCTCCTTTACAACAGGCAGAGATAATCTTCCTCTTTCAGCCGTCCATATAAAATTCATCATCGAAAAAAAAACGTTCAGTAGGAGCCAAAGTACCAGGCAGACAAAAGATGAATTCTACTATTTTCAAAATATTCGTAAAGGAAACGTTGCTTTTAGAAAATGCTTCAAATATTTCTTGCCATTTGTCATGGGTTTCTTCTTTAGATAGTAAAGTCCATTTAGGTTTCAGCTTTTTTAGAACTTGGAGAAGTGACGAGCGCTCATGAAATAATTCATCCACATTGACAGAATTCGGTACAACGCTGACTATAGTTAAAGCGCTCTCTTCCGTCTCTTTCCAGGTAGCCTTGTAGCCTTAACCATTTGATTTAGCGCAGAATGAAATTTCCCACCGTTGCGTTGGGCCAAGTGTATTCCATTTTTTTAGTAAAGAAAAAAATCCGGACATTTCTCATATCCGGACGCCAATCCGGACATGTCTTTCAAATCCGGACTGTCCGGACGAAGTCCGGACGTATGGTAACCCTACCTATAGAGGCTTAGCGCTTCTTTACAGTTCGTTCTTTTTGTATCATCTTTACATAGTATTTTAGAAGTTAATTGCGCAATAAACAGGAATTGACAAAATTTGCAGTTACGTCATTTTTCTTTCCTACCGGACTGAATATCTACCTGCTATTACTTTTATTATTATAATTTATCCTAGGTGGCACAGGAGTCGGTCCCTCTCTACTTAACTTATTCTTACAGTTGTGCTACCTATTTGGCCCCGTGCAGTCGTATTAAAAATTGTGAAAAGGATTTTGAGTTTTATAGATAATACTATTGAGAGTCTTGTGGGTAAAATTTATATTTTTGTGATAAGATAAGCATTTTGTGTTTTTTGTAAGAGCGCTTCATGAGTGGTGGTTCTTTTATTTGTAAGAAACCTCTGGGGAAAATTATTTGTCAGTGGGAAAGTCGAGCCATCTTTACTCACTGTTGTCTGGAAACCCTGAGATACAAACGATTCGCTTAAACAGTGACAAAAAATGCATTTAATTTTTTCTCACTTCCTCCAACACAAGATGCAGCCCGTTTCCGCAGACTCCGAGTGTATCACCAGATTCAGTCGTGGCTCGGTAAACATTGTGATCCAGAAAATTGGGGCTGGAAAAAGCATGGAAAATTTCGGATACCAATCCAAACTTCCAAACCTCCAGTATCCCCGAGCTTATGAAATTCATCTTTAGCAGATGCAATGGAAACTGGAAGTGCATGTGGTTGCCGAAAAGCAGACCTCAAATGTTCAGCAGTGTGCCTCTATTTTGGTGGTGAAAGTTGCGGCAACATCGTGGACATATCAACATTAATTATTGAAGAAAATGAATTGGAAGATGAATTACCGACAATGACGCCAACTCTAACTCTCATTATACCACAAAAATTCTGATTCAGATCTTGACTCGCAGCCTGAACCATCCAAAAAAAATTAAAGAGTAATAACTATGATAGATCTCTTTCAACATATAATAATAAATAATATTTTGTCTAGAAATTGTCCATGGATTAGGCCTATTGGGGATACCACACAGAAAACGCGCCCCCAGACTCTACCTCATAGGTGGCCAGGAAAAGGGTCAAAAATAGCTTAATAATAGCATCGGAACGTTAAAATCATAATAAATAAATATATAGATAGAAGAGTAAGCCCAAGGTTTTCCTACGAGAATTCGGGAATCTGGTCAAGTTTGGAGCACTGTAAAACCTAGATAAATAAATAAAATTAAACAACTTTATAGTGGAAATTGTTCGTTGAAAAATCCTTTATAAAATCGCTATGACCTTATTTTATTGTAAAATGAACGGAAGAAAGTTATAACCGCCAAAAGGAAACTTCTTAAAAAAATTTTCTCTTATTTTTGTTTATAACTTTTTTGTTGGTCACTTGACGATAAAAAGTAATATATATAAAAGAGTAGAAAATTTAATTTTCTATATTCCACGTGTAATTAAATTTCCTGTATGGTTGCTAGTTTAGAAGAAACAGCGCGAAAGCCCTTTGCACCCTTTTTTCCAAGATTGGGGCCGGGGGACAAGGGCGGCGACCCTAAAAACTTGAACTTAAGCTTTTACTGAACCCCCCTACACATTAAAAAAAAATAAAATTTACTCCTCTAAGAAATGCAACCCTAAATGTAACATTTGAATGGACTAATAGGAAATAAAAGAATTGCATTTTCCAGTGAACAGAGTAGTACGTCTGAAGCTCTAAAAATGACGTAAGAGAGGACGTGGAAAGCTCGTCTAAGAGAATATCGGCAGGGTTCAACCCGGAAGCGTAGTGAGTTAATTTTAATAATAATTCTTTTAATAATATTGATTTTAGCTTTATATTTCATTATATTAAATGTGAAAACTTTTCTGAACATAATTTGGTTAAAATATTATTTCTCCAGCACATAAACTCGAAAAGGTACCTTTTACAAATAATTTTTGTTTCTGTTATATTTTTAAATCCTTTTTATATTAAATCATATTTTTTCTTTGAAAGAAAATATAAATAATGTTTTCATCATATCAAGTTATAAAGGAGAGTTTTAAAATTATTTTATTAAATAGATAAATAAAACTCGAAAGCCATTTAGGTACCTAAAAAAATGAAAAAATTTCATAAAAGCCTTCTTTGCACTTCAAAGATCGTAAATATTACACATTCCCTGTTTTTAAAGTATTAAAGAAAGAATGAAACAGAAACGAATTCCTACCTTTATATCATATTTTTACGTTTCACTTTTGGTGAAATAAAAGATGTGTAATATTCCGAGAAAGGCCTTTGATGCTGAAATATTGAAAAAATTTTCTTTTTATATTTGAGTTTATAACACTCGTGTTCAATCTGCTATAACTAATAAAGATCCGGCTTTATATAAAGGGGACGTATAGAAATAGAAAAAGTTTTAAATTAGGCTTTATATGAGTTCAAGAAAGCCTTTTTTATGAAAAAATAAATTTCGACTTTACATACGAAAAGTGGACAAAAGTGGAAAAGAAATGGCGCATAAAGATCAATGAATCTAAAACATAATATATTATATTTACAAAATGTCGCACAATATCGCACAATATAGAAATAAATAACAAAGTAATTCCACAAGCTGAAAGCGTTAAATTCCTTGGAATGTACCTGGACAAAACTTTGATATGGAGAATCCATATACGGAAAAAGCACCAACAAGTAAACTTAAAATTTTGTAAACGTTATTGGATACTGGGCAGAATATCGAAGTTGTCTATACGTAACAAATTGTTGGTATTAAATACAATACTCAAACCGGTCTGGACCTATGGGATCCAGCTATGGGGTAGAGCAGCAAAATCCAACCTATCGATAACGGAAAGATTACAATCTAAAGTGGTAATGCTATATAACAGACGCCCCATGATTCGTGTCAAACAAAAACATTTATTGTGATTTTGAAATACCTACGATCAATGAAGTGACAGTTCAGTGCAGTGCTCGGTACATAAAACGCCTAGAAAGCCACCCAACTGCCCTGGACATGAGCTTAGTAACAGTTAACAAACTCACAGACTAAAACGTAAAAATCCACTGGACCTGATTTATAAATAAGTATTCTAACTCACCGTAATTGTGTGTATAATTTAGATATATGTATTGTTTGCAAATGTGAAATGTCGACACCCCCCATCGAACAAGGTTGTAACTCAGTTTTAGCGATTTTACAGGAGAGGCAAAAAACGAAAACATGACTTTTTAAAAATTTGTAGCGAAATGATTAGACTCTTTTACACTAATGTGATATGATATTTATATCATAATAAGGAATTACTGTGAGATGTATGTTTTGTAATTTTAATAACTATTGAAAATCTTGAGTTTGATTGAGATACAACCTTGAGATTAAACATGAGTATTCGTAGAAAAAGGTTGTAAGTCGCGTAACAACCATTTTACACTCTCTGTATTAATTATTTTTCCCGTTTAACTATTAAAAGGTTGTATGTTTTGAGTTATTTGCAGTATAGCTAGGAGAAAATGAGTTTTTAAGGGATTTTTGAACAAAATATCAACCAACAATTTTCACAACTTTAATTGGAAATTCAAAATTTTACAATAACAACAATATTCTATCACTATGAAAAAATCATGGTATAAAATATCTCAACTTTTTCGCATTTTTATTGCGTATCTGTAAATATTTAATTCTAGACAATTTTACTTGATTACTTTAGTCTTTTACTATTAATATATACTTCAAAATTAATATGTGTGTCCTTAAATAGGTTAAAATTTAGAATTTGGTTCTGATTTAATTCAGTTACGGATTTAGGCTTGCCTGATTCTTTGGCATATCGTATCATGCTTATCCATTGGTCTGGAGCATGTACGACTTAATGTTTTTTCCGTTTTTCTCTAAGGGCATGCATTGAATCGCCCTCGTTTTGTGAATGTGCTATTCCGAAAAATACATGTGTATTCTTTTTCTCATGATCATCTTTCAGTGCGTCACAGTTTTTCGATTTCTCTCTAACGCATTAAATTGTATGTGACAGAAAAAAGGCACGTCTGTGAATACTTTGGTAATTAATTGATGGATTCGATTAGATCCAATAGATGATTATTAAGAACAATAAAAGCCGAAAGAGAAAGCAACTACAGAGTGGTGTGTACAAACTAACTTGTGGTGACTGTCCGAAAACGTACATCGGTCAAACTGGCAGAACTTTTGACAAACGGATAGCAGAACACAAAAGGGCATTCAACAATAGAAAAACAGACACTTCTACATACGCACTTCACCTTCTAGATCATAATCATTCTTTCAATGAAGAGTTTCAAATTCTACATATTCAAAATAAAGGCCTTAAGCTATCTTTTTTAGAATCTATGGAAATTAATAAACTGAAAAATACAGATATAATTCTGAATGACCAACTCGAGACAAACAGCTCCCCACTCCTCAACCTCTTCAGTTGAAGACTTAAAAAGGCAAACACATTGTAAACTATATCACTTGAGAAAGGCACTCCGCCGAAACAGCTGTAGTCACTTAGTTATAATAAATTTTGTGGAAGTATAGAAAACAAACGTTTTCAGTGTTTTATTGTTAGACTTTGGTAATTATTCTAGTTTGGTGATTATTCTAGTTGTCGATAGATGGCGCCATAATCAAAAAAGAATTATTTATTAAATAAAATAATACTATTATCAATATAATCTGTACAATTTATAAGACTATACAAATGAAAGAAAATACCATTTTATAAATGCAATAGACACAATTGATTTGGTTTTATTCCAAATTGAAAATAAAATTTGACAACTGTCAGATTTAACTAAAATATCACGTTAGAATAAATGTCATAAATGTGTATTATCACGGACTTACCTTTTTTTCTATAATTTGTGACGCACTGAAAAATGTTCATGAAAAGGAGAATAATGTTAATATTACACTGTTTCACTGTATAGAAGTATGTAGCAAAAGCTATTCTATATTTATTTTGTCCACCGCAACTATCAAAATGGAAAAAAGTCTTTCATTCCTTTTTTTATTTTATCCCGGCACCTGCCACGTGGCTTTGCAAGACGCCAACTGCCACGTGGGGTGCTCACAGCACCCCTTTAAAATTTTCTGTGATCTACTTGTTTATAAACAAAATAATGTGTTGAGTTACATAAGAATATAAAGAAAAACATGTTTTATTAACTAATTAGCTACTAATATATTATAAAATTTAAAAAATAAAATTAAAAAGGTATTATAAGCAAATTAGCAAGTACCAACCCATAATAAATGAAGTGAAGTAAAATATCTAAAAAAATTAAAATTTAATGATTATGGAGACTATATTAATATTTTAAATCAGTTATTACAATAAAAAATGTAAATCTGACCTGTTTATCAAAAACACAAAAAAAAAATTTTAAACTCAAACTGCCAGATGATGACACCCCGATTCGACTTTAGAGCTACAAGTTCAGAATGACACTAAATAACCACTTCAAACTAAAACAGATCTATGCTATATAATATTATAGAAAGCTACTATGACGCACAGCACGGTTAACAAACTTGAAATACCAAATATTTGATGAAAATATGTTATGGGGTGCTGCTAGCACCCCACGTGGCAGGTGCCGGGTTAATTTCTATAAATTGACTTATGAGATACACCATATGTTTAAATACTTAATAAATTAAAAATATGTGCAACAAAGTTGTAACTCATTTAACAACCTTGTTAATCGTCAAGTATAAAGAAAGCAAATATTTAACATAGGGAGTATCCAGTGTTACTGCCTTTTTCACGCTAAAATGGCACACGTAAGTTAAAATACAACTTTTTTCAATGGAGTATTAGCCAAACTATTGAGAATTAAACTATGTCGTTTATATTGACGTGTGCGCAATTTTTTGCTGAATTCGCCTGTGTTGAAATCTGAAAATAGATGTAACTTGAGTTACAACCTTGTTCGATGGGGGTGTCGATGTATGTATGTAAATAGCATATTATGAAAATGTCATGTTTCTTCCATAGTAGTGGTCCAGTCATCAACTCTAAAGTCAATTTTTTACTTCGAACCCCAAAGTACCTGTACCAAAGGCGCTTATTGTTAGAATGTTTATAACTAACTGATAGCTGAATGAACGTTTAAAAAAAAACATACAAAAAATACTGATAAAAGTTATCTTGCAATAAGTAAGATAAATGCAATAATTTTGCTATATCTGTGCTTTCTGGAAACACAAATCTAAGGCTTCTCTAATCGTTACCGAAAAAATAGTGCTATCTCTGTAATTGAATCTTTTAATTCTTGGATAGTCTGCAACCCAGTTAAATTTATTAAAAACTATAAACAATATTATACAGGTGTGAAATCCAGGAATCTGGCTGGTCATTCGATAGCTCCTCTTCTTCCCATCCAACGATTTGGAAATGTATAGTCAAGAAACTCACGAACGCCTCAAAGATAATGAGTAAGTGCTCCATCTTGCTGAAATCAAATTGATCTATTCACGAGATGAGGATTTATATCATCAGGAAAAATTGTGGCTAATTCTAGAATTAACTCCAATTCTTAAAATTCACATTACTCTTCACCTGCTAACACATGTCGATACTACGTATGTGCCTCCACCATCCAATGCGGATTTTCATCTGAACAGTACCTGCAGTTCAATGGAAGGTCGCCTCATCAGTAAAAAGGATTTGGTTAAAACGATAGGATTAGTACTAAATGTATTTATCATCGTGTCACATTTCTGCGATCTGGATCGTCTTCATTTAGTTTCTGTATCAATTGTGCTATATATGGATGCCATATCTCCTTTTTTAAATATTTACGAACAGGTAATTGACTGATTTCATTTTCGGTTGCAATTATTCTAGTAGTCCTATTAGTCCAGAGAAATAAGGATTTTTTCAGGACACTCAATGATCCAGGTAGCTGACTACTTTTTTAGTTATTGTAGACCTTACTTACTTACTTACTTACTTACTTACTTAAGCCGTCCTCTTGTACCTTACGGTGTCGAGGTAAGTAAAGAAATCAGACGTCTCCATGCCTTTCGGTCTATAGCTAGTCTTTCTGCTTCTCTCCACCCAATATTTCTTTTTACGCAAGCCTTTCCAATATTTGCGTTCCACGTTCTTGCTGGCCTGCCTATTCGTCGTTTGTTGTCAGATGCCGCTTGCCATACCCTCTTTACAGTTCTACCTTTACTCATTCTCGCCCTATGTCCGAACCACGATAACTGTTTCGTTTCAAGTCTGTCTAAGGTCCTTCCAACACCACACCTTTCACGTATGCGCTGTTTCACATTATAAGAATTTCGATCGTGCGATGGTTAAAATCTACATTGTGGCTCGAGCCTCTTTCTCTGAAGGGAGATGGATTCCATATGATTGCTCGAGCTACTATGTAGATTTTAACCATCGCACGGTCGAAATTCTTATAATGTGAAACAGCGCTATGTTTTCATTTCTTATACGATCACGTCTGGTCACCCCGGATACCGCACGTAAATATCGCATTTCGCATGCTTGAATTTTACTACGGATGTTGTCGTTCACTGTCCACGTTTCACTACCGTAGAGTAGCGCTGGCTCGTATACAGTTTGAAATACTTTCATTTTTGTTTTCAGGCTTACTTCTTTCTTTCTAATAAAACTTTTATTTAGTGCATAGTATAATTTTGATGCACTCATTTCTCTGCTATTTATTTCTGGTTCTATATTTCCTTGCCCATTCATTGTTGATCCTAGATACTTGAAGTCTTCTACTTGTGTAATGGTCTCATTATTCAGCTTTACATTTATATTTTCTTGAGTTTTCGATATTACTAAAGCTTCTGTTTTTTCAATATTCATTTTCATCCCAAATTTCTTAAAGGCTTCATTCCAAACATTCACATTCACTTCCAAGTCTTTTTCTGATTTTGCCACAATTACCAGGTCATCGGCATCAACTCTGACACGTAAACTTGTTGAAGTTTATACCACCCCAACCCTAGTTCTTTTTACCTTACCCCTGCATTCCTTTGCAATTTCGTCCACTAGAGTGATGAATAACAAAGGACTGAGAACACCACCTTGTCTTACACCTGTCCTTGTGTAGAATTCTAGAGATGATTGATTGTTCGTTCTTACATTATTACGTATACATTTATATATACTCTTTACTTTTTACTTACTTACTTAGTCCTAAGCCTTTCTACCTTTAGGTGTAAGGCTGGTGAAGTTGAGTTTGGCATTGTAGTCTCCGTGCTTTCCGATCTTGCGTTAGGTTTCTTGCACTTTCCAATGTCAATCCCTTCTTCTCGATTTCTTTCCTGATTTCATCTACCCACATAACTCTTGGTCTCCCTCTTTTGTTTTTCCCCTGCACTCTAGTTTCGAACACTCGTTTTGTTAGCCTCTCGTTCGACATTCTACACACGTGCCCGAACCATCTAAGTTGTCCTTCTACTATTTTTTCATTGATTGGTTCTAGTTTTAGGTTTTGTCTAATTGTTTCGTTTCGTATTTTGTCTGTCCCCTTTCTGTTTGCTATTTTCCTCAAGAACCTCATTTCCATAGCATTGACTCTGGATTTTTGTCTCCCCGTCAATGTCCATGTCTCGCTGCTATACATGATTGTTGGTCTAACTACTGATTTAACGACTGCCACTTTTACTTTTTCCGGTATCTCTTTTTTCCAAAAAAATGTTGTTTTCATAGTGTTAAATAAGCTTCCTGTTCGTCCCATTCTCTCGTTTATTTCCATGTCTTGTTTACCATTTGATTCGATTATTACTCCTAGGTATTTAAAATATTCCACTTGCTCTAGTTGTTTCCCGTCTAATTCTATTGCGTGTGTCTTCCTCGTATTTGAAATTATCATTGTTTTTGTTTTCTCTGTATTAATTTTCATATTTATGTTTGATAGTTCTTCTTCTAACATTTCAAGATTGTTCTGTAAGTCTTCTCTGTTTTATGCTATCAATACCATGTCGTCTGCAAATAGTAGCTCCGATAGTTGAGTCTGTTTCATTTGCCTGTATCCTAATGTTAGTTTTCTCATTCTTCTCTTGGCTTTCTTTATCGCTTCATCCAGTACCACTGAGAATAGCAGTGAACTCAGCACGCATCCCTGTTTGACGCCTTGACTTGTAGTAAATTCTCTGGATTCCTCGTTATTGGTTCTTACTGTATTTGTATTACTTTTGTACATATCCTTTATTACTTCTATTATGTGTCTGTCGACTCCCCTTTCTTTTAGTGTCTTCCAAATGTCCTTTCTTCGTATTCTGTCAAACGCCTTTTCCAGGTCAATGAAGCACATATGTATCTCTCTATTCTTCTTGATTACCTTCTCACTTACTTGTCTTAATGTGAATATTAGGTCTTGCGTGCTTCTCTCCTTCCTGAATCCACACTGTGTGTCTTCCATAGTTGTTTCTATTTGGGTTTTTATTCTTCTCTCTATTATTCTTGTAAATACCTTCCCAGGGATACTTGATATGGTAATACCTCGGTAATTATTAGCTACAGTTTCTCTTGTCTCCCTTTTTGTGTATTGGTAATATAATGTCTTTCTTCCAGTCCTTTGGTAATTCTGCTCTATTTATGATATCATTCATTAGTTCTTTCATGCTATCCATTCCCTCTGTCCCCATGAATTTTATCATTTCCGGGGTGATATGATTCTTGCCTGGTGCTTTGCCCTGTTTTACTCTTTCTATTGCTTTATCTAATTCCTCTCTTGTTATGGATTCCACTTGTTCTACATTCCTTTCTTGTATCTCCCCTATGTTGTCCTTGTCTACATGAGTTAGCTCTTTGAAATGTTCTCTCCATCTTTCCATTCTTGTCTTTTATATTCGGCACAATGTGCTCTTTCTTTTGTCTGAGTTGTTTTAATGTACCGTAGAAGTATACTCTTTATTGCTTGGATTAACTTCAGTTTCACATTTCTACGGTTTAATATTTCCCAGATCTTGTTACATGGCGCCCGATCAAATGCTTTTTCTAAGTCCACAAAACAGAAACAACTTACTGTTTTGCTCTAGGGCTTTTTCTGATAACTGTCTCACCGTGAATATGAGATCGGTTGTAACTCGCCCTGGCCTAAAGCCGCATTAGCTGTCATCTAGTGTGGCCTCGATATTTAATATATCATTGTTGGTAGCAACTACCAACAATGATATTCCCCTGTAGTTAGAACACTTATGTTTATCACCTTTTTTCTGTAATGATAGAATAGTTGCAAGAGTCCAATCTCTAGGTATGCATCCAGTACGCCAACAGCTCCTTATGACCTTCCATAGTAATTATAATCCTTCTCCTTCCATATATTTAATTAGCTCAGCCTTAATATTATTGTAGACCTATAGGAAGAAAACCTAGCTGTTTGCTGCCTAGAGTTCGCGTCCGTTTTTTAATTATTAACAATTTAGTGCAAAAATCGCGATTTTTTCGATTTTTTGCACCCCATTCAAAAGCTAAACAGTTGACATAAAACTACAAAATTTAACTTTTTAGAACATTGAAACGGACATGATTTCGGCGCCGTAAATTATCGCCCGTGTGGCCTTTTGCTTAGATCCAGCTAGATCATATGGATACAGCTACGTCCATCAATCTTCCATATTCATCAGCAAGCAATCCAACAGTGCCTAAGCATTTGGCATTTGTTTTTTTTTTCAAAATCTCATTTAATTTTATTCTTAAATGCTAAATAAATATGAATAGTTAATTTTATATTTTATTTGCCACTTCCAAAACTCATTGTTCACTTTTTATATTAAGATAAGACGAAGTTAAACCTGAGTGACTGAGCTAGAAGAAGCCTTAACAATCGACTCCATCACAGTTACAGTATGCGGCAAAATAAACAGTAGTGAAAGGAATATTTGTATGTTAATGATGATTTATATATCTAGTATACATGATATAGCCTTGCAAACATTATTCACGACGACTCACGTTCCCAATAAAACCCTCTAGCCAGTGGCAGATCTACGGGGAGGGAAAATGAGGAAATTTGACCCCTAACAAGATCCAAAATTAAATAAAAAAATTATTCATACATAAAAATCCATTAGCTGACATGAAACCGAAACCAGAGAAATACAAATTCCACCCATAGTATGGTATAACTAGACCCAAACCAAGACATCCAAAGTGAAAGTTATCCTCCAACACCAAATTGTTCTATATGGTCCACATAATGTTCAGAAAAAAGTCACACCATTTTCAGCGTCGGGTTTTGGAGGGAGAGGGGGGAGAAATCGGTAAATTCGTAGTTTTTTACGTTTTTCGTCATTATTTCTAAAACTATGCGGTTTAGCATGAACAACCTTCTATACAAAAATGTTCTACATTAAATTTGAAATAAAAAAGGCCCCATGCATAATCCTTAAATGAACGGTTTCAAAGTTACGGAGATAGTATATTAATATTATAATTGGTTCAAAAAAAGGCCTAACCCAGACATCCAAAGTAAAAGTTTTCCTCCAACACAAAATTGTTCTATATAGTCCACATATTGCTCAGTAAAAAGTTACACCAATTTGGGCGTCCGGTTTGGGGGGAGATGGGGTAGAAGTCGGTAAATTAGTAGTTGTTTTAAGTTTTTCGTCAATAATTCTAAGACTATGCTTTAGCGTAAATTATGTTCTATACAAAAATTTTCTACATAATATTTAAAACAAAAAAAGTTCAATACATAATTATTGTTATAAAATCAACGCTTCCAGTGTTACGGAGGGTGAAAAGTGGAGGTTTTCGATACTTTTTAGAATTTTTGGGCAATTTATAATATTATTACTGATAAAAGAAATTTTTTTGTAAATAAAATTTGCTATTTCAGTGGCCGATGGTATGTTAGTGATAAGCTCTTGAAGAAACGTCAACCTCACCATCCAAAATCATCATCAATTGTCCAAATAATATAAAAAGTGTCGAAAACCTCCACATTTCACCCTCCGTAACTCTGGAACCGTTTATTTTATAACAATTATGTATAGGACCTTTTTTTTAATTTTATGTGGAACATTTTTGTATAGAACATTGTTTACGCTAAAGCATAGTTTTAGAACTATTGACGAAAAACGTAAAAAACTACTAATTTACCGACTTCTCCCCCATATCCGTCCCAAACCGGAATCTCAATATGGTGTAACTTTTTACTGAACAATATGTGGACCATATAGAACAATTAGGTGTTGGAGGAAAACTTTTACTTTGGATGTCTGGGTTAGGCGTTATTTTGGACCAATTACACTATACTACCTCCGTAACTTTGGAACCGATCATTTTAGAAGGATTATGCATACGACCTTTTTTATTTCAAATTTAATGTAGAACATTTTTGTATAGAAGGTTGTTCATGCTAAACCGCATAGTTTTAGAAATATTGACGAAAAACCTAAAAAACTACGAACATTATGTGGACCATACAGAACAATTTGGTGTTGGAGGATAACTTTCACTTTGGATGTCTGGGTTATGCCATTATTTGGATCAATTTTATCATACTACCAATAAATACGTTAGTTATTAAAATAAAGGGAACTTAATGCCTTAATGCCTATAAGTTATTATTTATGTCGTTTAGATAATCTGACTTTGTATTTTTATGTCTTTTATTTGGTTTTCCATTGGGAGTTCCCCAATAAGGTAAATTTGCCCTCCCAAGGCAAATTTATAGATCCGCCACGCCTGCTCTGGCACGAAAAAATCTTTAATTCTTGTCCACAATTCCAAAATTGCAGACGGTGGATCTTTCTGACTCCTTCAGCATTCCACATATGTACGCATCTGGTGGCGTTAGTTCTGGTGAGTGGCAACTCCCAAAATTATCGCGCAGTATTCAAAGAGACTCCCTGACAATGTGACAGGTTGTCCCATCCTGCTGAAAACATTGTTGATTTTAAGCTTGAACCGTTTTCGTGACCTTTTCCGTATGACCGAAAATTGTACTACACCATAAATTTTTTTTCCGCAAAACTGAGAACCATTTTCAAGCACCTAACATTATCACCACATTCACATAGGTTATAGCTACGTTCAGAAACCACTCAGTACGTTTCGGCGCCTGACACATGCAAATTTGAGGCATACAAATTTCAGTACTGTTTATTTTGCCGCATACCGTAGTTGCAGTTTTATTATTATAAATTAACGCCTCAACATTCTGGGGGCCGTAGAATGTTACAAATTCAATAAAAATAAAAGAAATTTAAAAGATAAGTAAACATAAACCAGTTGAATTACTCAGTTATAAATTGTTTACATTAGTGTATTCATTTAAATTTGAATAAAGAAAAAAATATCTCCTCAAAATGCGTTGCTTTGTACCCTTTATCGCTATATACATAGCAGTTAACTCGTTTAGATACACGAAAGAACCATTTCAATTCTATTCAATAACCAGATTAGCTTCATTTAAATTCCACAAAGCACATAATGTTCAATCTCGTCGAAATTGGCTAGAGTGCTCTGGTAAACAAGCTTTTACTTTTATACACAATATTTTCCGTGGGGATGCTGGATATCCCCAAGATAAATCTGAGTTTGCTTTAGTATATAATATACTTTCCTCAGTTGAGTAGAATATCACTAAATAAATTGACCCTGACCTTTTTCTATAAAATATAATTCTTAACCTTTCAGTGCTATCGTCTGATCTCACAGGGTTAACCTATTCATACCTTTAATTAAAGATCTGTCCCGATATTCTGGCTCGATATTTTACCTATACTCTGGGCTAATTAGCAAAATACTATGATCAGGTATTTACCAGCAATTTTATTGTTGGAATCGAATCTTATAATTGTATATATTAATAATATAGGTATGCAAAGTCCGCAGATAGTGTGCTTTTTTTATAAACAAAATGGCGCCCGAAAATCGTGTTTTTTTATACATACCAATTTTCATATCTTTAAAATACTCATAACATATATTATTATAGTAAAAACTATCGATGTTACGATGTATACGCTTTTACATCCGAAAATCCCGACAGATTATTGGCATAAAAATTTAGATTTTTCAAGACACAATGTTGTTGGCTGTGTATTTTTTTTTAAATTAGGTCAATCTCATCATTAAATATTACATATGGTCAGTTGTCTTATATCATCCTCAGTTCGGTTCAGCGTTCCCAATATTTTGTCATTTAATTCCAGTCGATTTTACCCTATTAGTTTCATTCTATCACCGAGTCAATTCCTACCTCTATCGCACCCTGTATACTTCAACGAAAAAGGCAGCTATAAAAATATCCCAAAAACCGCATGCTGCTTTTATCGTAACAAAATTGTAAGCTTTTAGGTCGGCATTAGGCGTGCCTGAATATTACAGGTGACTGTTATTTGGCACCCCATAAAAAGACAATATGCGGAATGAAGTTGAGTTCTGCGAAATTGTCCATTTCTTTCAGATAAAGCGGCTTAAACGCGAATCGCAGAGCCAGGGTAAAATAAAATAAAAATATGACTTCGGTATAATAAATGAGTAGGGAAATATTTTCGATTGCGTATTTGAAATTTTTGGCCTGAAAAAAATTTTTGTGAAGCTATTATCTAAGGAATTTTAATATTATACAGGGTGTTTGGTAAAGAATGGGCCATAGCTTAACCTCAGGTTTCTGAGATTAAAATAGGCCGATTTAAGCTAACTTACCTTAGTACAAAGTTTATAGTAACCGAGATACAGGGTGTCAAAGTTAAACTTTTTTTTTATTTATTATTGAATATTTCCTGACAGGTATGAGATAACAACATGAAATTTAGTATGTAGGGGTTTTTTGGGCCGAGAAAACTAAATTCCCTACCAAAAATTATGTATTGCCCAGAGGGCGCCACATACGCCTTTCAGCACTCATTTATTACGTTAAATTTTTTTATCCCTCACTCTGTATAATTTTGACATTAAAATTTTTATTCTCCTATTAGTTTTACTTAAAAAAGGTACTTTTTCACCTCCCTAAACTCAACCGTTTTTGAGATAAACGCATTTTAAATCTGCGATACACCATGATTTTTAGCATAATATCATTGTAGTTACACCAGAAAAATAACTTAAAACAATAAAATTATCCAAAAATGTATCGCAAATTTCTTCAAATAGAATTTGCGATGCAATTACATAAATTTGAGAACTGGCACAATTATTATAGTTTTAAGTTATTTTTCGGGTGTAACTACAATGATATTATGCTAAAAATGATGGTGTATCGCAGATTTAAAATGCGTTTATCTCGAAAACGGTTGAGTTTAGGGAGATGAAAGAAGTATACCTTTTTTAAGTAAAACTAATAGGAGAATAAAAATTTTAATGTCAAAATTATACAGAGTGAGGGATAAAAAAAATTGAACGTAACAAATGAGTGCTGAAAGGCGTTTGTGGCGCCCTCTGGGCAATACATAATTTTTGGTAGAGAATTTAGTTTTCTCGACCCAAAAGACTCCCACATACCAAATTTCATGTTGTTATCTCATACCTGTCAGGAAATATTCAATAATAAATAAAAAAAATGTTTAACTTTGGCACCCTGTATCTCGGTTATTATAAACTTTGTACTAAGGTAAGTTAGCTTAAATCGGCCTATTTTAATCTCAGGAATCTGAGGTTAAGCTATGGCCCATTCTTTACCAAACACCCTGTATATTATATTTAATGGGCCTATAGTTATAAAGCCAGTGTAAGACCAATAATGACATATTAGCCCAGTCGGGATACCATTTAACCTTGCATTAGGAGCTGCCCCAAAATTTTTTTTTCTAATCTTTAGGGGGGGGGGGGTCAATGGTAGTATAAATTTAAAATCTCGACTGAATTTGACCGTTGCGTTAGTCGCCATCTTGATTTTAAACGAGAACTGTTTTTGCTCAGTATCTCCGCCATTTTCAACTTTTCGACAGAAAATATTCAACCTGAAATTGTTGAAAATGCGATTTTCTATAATTTCGTTTATTATAATTTTTTTCGTGCGGTCCATATTTTCCGAGTTATGGGATAAAAACAGTGACAGTTAAAGCATAATTCTTGATTTATTGAATTATCTCGTTTATTATTACCTTTACAACAAATTTTAATCTATAAAAAAATGAAGAGAACTAAATTTTGTACAATTTTTATTTCTTTTATTTTTTTGATAAAATCAATATTTAAGGTAGTACGTATGCGGTAAAGGTGCGAGCGTAAGACCCGATTGATTTTAAAGCAATTGTTTTTGTTCAATATCTTCCCCATTTTCAACTTTTCGACAAAAAGTGTAAGGGCTGAAATTGTTGCAATTACGATTTACTACAATTTTTCGAGAGAACCAGTGGCGGGTCTAAGAGGGGGGATGCGATAATTCCCCCAACGGGGTCCCCCAACAAAAAAAATTGTTGAAATATTAAAATATGTTAGCTGACATGAAACTTAATTATCGAGAGACCAATTCAACCAATAAAACCCGCTAGTTAATAAAATTAAGTAAACTTAATGCATATAAGTTATTATTTATGTCTTTTATGTACTTAGTTTGGTTGGTGTTTCATTGGAAGTTTCAAAAATTGTATAAAATATAATTCCCTTTGTTTTTGTTTATGTACAATTATATCGTAAAGGTAATAATAAATGAGACAATTCAATAATTATGCTTCCCCTCCGATTCCACTATTTTCCTCCTTAACTCGGAGAATATTGATCGCATAAAAAAATTGTGGAAAAGAAATTGTAGGAAATTGCGTTTCCAACAATTTTAGTTCCTACCGTTTTTGTCGAAAAGTTGAAAATGGCGGAGAGCAACAACGCTTCTCCTTTAAAATCAATATGGCGGCTTATTCAACCGCGGAATTCAGTCGAGATTTTATATTTACACTACCATTGATCTCCCCTAAAGGATAGAATTATCCTATCAGTTTGGAAAAAAGATTCAATTCAGTAATTATGCTTCCCCCACCACTTTTTACTATTTTCCCACTTAACCCGGAAAATATCAACCGCATGAAAAAAATTGTTAAAAAGAAATTGTAGGAAATCATATTTGGAAAAAGTTTAGTTGAAAATGGCGTAGATATTGAACAAAAACAATTGCTACAAAATCAATCATGTCTTACGCTCGCGCCATTATCGCATACATACTACCTTAAATATTAACTTTAGCAAAAAAATTAGAGAAACTAAAATTGTGTAGAATTCAATTCTCTCTATTTTTGTATAGGAACATTTTTGTCGTAAAACTAACAATAAACGAGATAATTCAATAATTATGCTCAATTTATATATAACTGTCACTATTTTTCGCTATAACTCGGAAAATATCGATGGCACGAAAAAATTGTAGAAATAGAAATGATAGAAAATTACTCTTTCAACAATTTTAGTTGTTATACTTTTTGTCCAAGAAGTTGAAAATGGCGGAGATATTGAGCAAAAACAGTTCTCGTTTAAAATCAAGATGGCGGCTAACGCAATGGCGGAATTCAGTCGAGATTTTAAATTTACACTACTATTGACCCCCTTAAAGATTAAAAAAATAAAATTTGGGGCAGCTCCTAATGCAAGGTTAGGCCTGTTATTCGTCTAACCCGATTGGACTATATGCATCAGAAACAAGACCCGATACAGCCACAATACAAAGACTACTGGAAACGGCAGAGATGAGAGTACTAAGAAGAATTACAAGAAATACACTGATAGATCGAAAGAAGAATGAAGATATTAGAAGACAATGTAACGTACAGTGCATAAACAAATGGACACTAAATAGAAAAAAAGAATGGAACAACCACATAACCAGAATGGGGAGACACGTGTGGTCAAAATAGCAAGAGATAAATCACCAATAGATAGAAGAAGTATCGGGCGACTGCGCAAAATATGGAGTGACAACCTTCCGTAGAGGTATCAATCCGCCAATGAAAAAGCAGAATTGCTTATAAAGAGGAAGAGGAAGAGGAAGAAGAAGAAGAAGATATTCAATGGAAATTAAACACAAACCTACTGTAAACTTAAACTACACGCGTATAAAATACACCATTTCTACTAAAATAATAGTAAAACCGTAGACATAATAAGAATAGACAAGGCATATTGAGCAAAATAATGTAACGCGCGGCTAGTCCATGGGTGGTCTATCTCTTTTTACCGAGCGATCCCTCGAATGTTGTAGCGTTTGAAAAAACTCCAACATTAATTTAATATCCCAATTCCCAAAAAGAATGTCTATTTTTTTAAATTTATTTTGTGAAGTTCAATATCATTATAAGATCCCAAGCCGTCCCTGTATACAGCCATGAAGTATTGCACAACATTTTAAATGTGTTAGAATTTGTAAGAAGTGCTGACAAAAGTACAGTTCTGATGCGTAGAAGAACTTTCTAGAAGAAATGTTGAACTGAAAGTTGAGTTCTTGTCAACTAAGCATCCCTAAGGATCAAAATCGCTCGGTACTTCCGTCGTATTTTTCCCCTGTAGTAGCTTCAGAGCGAAGCGCAAATGAGTCCAGCTTTACGTCCCAAGGTGATAGCATCTCCTCGGCTGGTACTCGCTCGAAGTAGGGCGTAGTCCCTTTGTTCCCCGCCGGTAAAATGTAGAATGGTCGCTGTGAAGATCTGAATGTGTGGTGAGTGCTCTGAGAGGATTTTTTTCCACATATAGTGATGGATTTAATGGAAAATCGAAGCCTCTTGAGAGTCAAATACCAGTTCTACAAACCGGCATTGTTGCCCATTTTTTCCTGTGTTATGTATGATGGTCAAGCCCTGATTTCATCGAAGAGATGTCGTTCCTGTTCCGTGATGTTTTGTTTCCAGTTCCCAGAAATGAAGTCTCCAAGTCCCCATTGTCCTGAAATTGAAGATTGAAGCCATGTCTTCCCCTGCCCCAGGTCGATGACCCCGTTTTGTTTTTGTTTGTGTACCCCGTGTGACAGTAAATAAAGGTATGATACATTTGTATCATATGGTATGATACATTTATATAAAGGTATTTTATATAAAGGTATGATACATTTGCTAATTTTGTTAAATTTCAAGAGGATAATATACTAAAGTTTATTGGTAAAGAGTTTAAAAGTATAATAGTCGCTTTCAAAATGGAAAAGTTTCTTGTAATAACGTTTGTTGTTAGTTTGATATCTAAAGATCCCGTAATATAATATTTAAAAGTCCTGTTTTGCTATGATAGTTGTTTAAAATTGTTTTGTTTGAATATAAATTTGCATATCATGTAATAAAAATAAAATGACAGTGACTTTGACATTTGACAGCTACGTCAAATCTTGTGTTTGTTTTGAAATCGTTGAAATACACTGCTAAACAAAGTTAAATTTTGTTGTATTCAAGAAAAATAATGTAAAATTGAAGATTTTTTGTACGGAATTAATGTAAAAGCTTTGTGGACATTTTGTCCTGTAGTAAAGTCAATAAGTTTGAGGTTTTAAATAAATGTTTGTGAAAGTGTACCTATTTTATTTCTCTTATATAACCCTTTGGAGAAAATTATTAACCAAATGTCTAATGCAACTGTATAAGTTTTAGTACAGAAGAAAGAATATGGCATAGAAGCCAGTAAAAGAAAAGATGTTGCCCAGTCTAACCCCAAAGAGGAATCAATGATGAATGTCCCCCCATTTGGTACCCCGTAAGTGAGAAAAAAGTCTTAGTAAGTACCCATATATGAACCAGAGGATTTGTTTCGAACGGCGTCCTTTTTTTTAAATAGTAGAAAGATCCTCTAGTCAGAGTAAGTACCCTTTGTATTTGTTATGGTAGTTTAGTCATCTTAACACCCCTTCACCCTCCCTAACGAATCTACGACCTAGCTCCCGCACAACAAATGAGCTGCCGTCTTGCAAAGAAGGTTTGCATGTCTGTTCCTTCTACTAGCCCCATTTCTACCCCCCAGTATTTTTATAGTTAGTTCTTTCCTTGTCCCCATAATGAGCAGACATGAAAAACGCTTCAACAGACAAAGATGGCTAGACCACTCAAAGTGAATATTGGCCAATGACGTTCTTGATATTGGCGTTACATCTCTATTCACCGAGCGGCCCATATTTTACCTAGTCTATTCTTATTATGTCTATGGATAAAAACAAATGCGGTAATCCCCACTTATGTCTCTTGATGTAATCCACGACCGATGTGTACTAGTTTTGCACAAAGTTGCGCTTTAATAGCTGGAGATTTGGAGAAATTGAGTTTGACTGATTCAGTCAATCACCTGTTTCTCCTTGGCCAAGATGGTTGGGTCATACACCCACGCCATGCAAAAAGTTTTCATGTATTTGTAATGTTTTTGTGGCCATTTTTTCCTGTTTTTTATTTCTGTTGAATGTTATACGGAAGACAACTATAGTGCATATGTTATAGTCAAAGCCCGAATTTCAGGCACTCCTAGGTTTGACTAGGCAATCCTCAGGTCTGACTGACGGTCTTAGTCAAAGCCCGAAATAAATTAGGGGTTTCGGCCTTTGACTAGTCAAACCTAGGAGAGACTAAGTTGGTCAGTCAAAGGTCGAAATTTAATTTTATGGAATCGGCGTTTGACTAGTCAAACCCCGATTAGCTATTAAAATGTCGTAATCTGTTAGATTAGGTTTAATAAAACGTTATTTTTTAATTTTAATGTTTATTATTTTTATATTGTCGCAATTTTTTTATTTAGCTAATGCCTCGACAACTAATGGCCATTGGCGTGGTAGGTACGGTGTTTTTTGCAGTCAGGTACCTAGTGTTATGTGTAGTGTGTGTGTTGAGTAAGTGTCTTGTTACTTTACAAAGTCGACGTCATTGTCTTTGCAAAGAGACCCTAATTGTATCAGAACGTCTGCGGTCCCTCCGGTAAGTACCGATTCCACAAGGACAGAAACTATTTTCATTTATTAATTTATAATAAACGAAAAATTCCTGGCACTGGTGAGATTCTAACTCACGACCATTCGGATCTTTCGATCCAAAGGTAGGCGCTCTTACCAATGAGCCACAGACGGGGTCATTGTCGCAATTAAAATAAAAAAATAGTGTTTATTCTCACATGTTGAGGCATTATGGCATTTACAGTTGCACAATACGTTAGACCTTTTAGGTATACTTACATAATTTTGAAGAGCATTTCTTATTGCAGTAGCATTTTATAAAGCCTCGTCCTGCAAATTTAGAATTTTTTGTACTAATTTCTCTTTAAGACAGCTTAACGTCTGAAACATCTTCGAAATTAAGAAAATTCTCTTTGTATATTTTATTTCTTGAAAAAAGTGTGTTTATTGTTCCTAATTTCGTAACTCTATATAAAACGTCAATTGTTTTATCTTATATGATATCCAAAATATTTCGAGCATCTCCTTTGGCCCTATCAAAGCTGGGGAGAGGTATTGTTACAGTTTTTCCGATCGAAATTGACGGAAATTTTTTTCACTTAATTGATTCATAGCATTATCCTAGGTATGAAGACCTCCAATCGCATTTTATTTATTTATTTATTTTAATCTTTTCTGTCTGTGCACAACGCATGCATGTACCTTTTCTGTCAAAACCTTCATAGTATACACCAAGTGTGCTGTCAGCGCACACAACATGTACCACCTAATTACAAATTATGCACGTATGTGCGTCAGAGCTCTCTTTTTGGCAAATACAACAAACCACTTCTGAAGAAGTAATCTGAATTGTTTGACAATTTTCTTCCTCTCCTAGTGACGACGGTCCAGGGGCTTCCTTAGTATTATGGTGATCCTTAGTTTTTTCTCCGATTGCAATATCTTCTTTCACAGTTGACGATGGCATTCCCATTCCATATGTTTGTGCTAAAATAAAATTCATATAGGGGAAGGTGATACACAGTGAGACGCGGTACACAGTAAGACAATCAATTTAAATTCTAAAGTTGTCTTCATTTTGCTTCGCCAATCTACTTAAGGAGGGATATTACATCCCAGATGTCGCTACTATTGTTATTTTTGCAATATGGCGTATAGTGTAAATGTGTTTAACTAAAACGTGTTTTCGATAGTATAAAGTTACATTTAAACCAATATGCAGAGGAATATTTTGCTGAAACTATAAGCAATTGAGTGATGTTTTCTGAATATTGGCGCATAAGGTGTTGTGAACAAGGTACGTTGTTGTTTAGAACATATAAGTTGTTGTACTTTTTCAAAATGGTACATTTCAAAATAACGTCCAACAATACACAGTGAGACAAGCATTACTGGTACACAGTGGGACTGTCTCACTGTGTACCACAAATGAGTACTAACACAATTACCTGAATATAATGATACCGTTTTTGTTGCAGATGCCTAGAAAACTTAATGTTCCACGCAAAATTGGCAAGGCTTCTGCTGAACAGATGTCCAATGCTGTTAATGCTGTCATTGATGGAATATGTTCATTGAGACAAGCCGTACAACAATTTAATGTCAAATTTCAAACCCTTCAGAGATATGTGCAGAAGAAAATAAATAATCCCCAAAATTTACCAATCATTATGCAACCAAATTATTTGGTGAACAAAATTTTTACAGATGAACAGGAAGACATTCTGTGTAACTACAATAAAACCTGCAGTAATATGACGTACGGCCTAAGCACCATAGCTGTAAGACACATCGCATTTGATGTAGCTAAAGTAAACAAATTAAAGATACCAAAATCATGGACAAAACGTAGAATGGCCGGTATCGACTGGCTTCGTGCATTTATGAAAAGAAGAAAGTTGAGCATACGACAACCTGAGGCATGTAGCTTGGCACGCTTAACTTCTTTCAATCGACACAACGTTCAGCTGTTTTTTGATAATCACTAAAACGTCCTAAACAAATATCCTATTTTAATTGAGAATTCACGTATTTTTAATCTTGATGAGACTAGCACAAAAACTGTCCACGATCCCAAAAAAGTTGGGACTGAAAAATGAATTAAGCAAGTAAATAGCTGCACTAGTGGTGAACATGGTGTGCTCGTTACCACCTGTTGTATAATATCCGCCCTTGGCACATACTGTCCACCAGTGATGGTGTTTCCACTTAAATTATTTAAAGAGCATATGCTAGATGGAGCACCTCGTGGTACTTTGGATGACAGCAGAACTTTTTTTACAAGTATTAGAACATTTTATCAAATACAGCAGCAGTTCCAAAGAAAATCCGTCGCTGCTAATATTTGGTAACCACGAGAGCCACGTCACAGTGGAAGTAATCATGAAGGCTCGAGAAGCAGGTATCCATATTTTGACGTTGGCCCCCACATTGTAGCAACAAACTCCAGACCTTAGATGTGGCTGTCTTTGGGCCTTTCAAGGCATATTATAACGCTGCATGTGAGGCTTGGCTGCTGAATCATCCAGGAACGCCTATCAGAATATACAATATTCTGATAGGCTGAATATGATATTCTGAATATCCAATATTGAGTTGGTTGGTACAGCACACGATAAAGCTCTCGTACCTCAAAATATTCGGTCAGGCTTTGAAAAAATAGGAATATGTCCCTTCAATCTGGATAATTTTAGAGAAAGCTACTTTCTTGGATCGGCAGTGACAGATCGTCCTATGGAAATTGTAGAAGAGGAGTCCTTCAATAATGTCGTTCCGGGATCATAGGCTGTAAGCTCTGTTCCTCTAGACATAAGTCCTGAAACACCCTCTAGAAATACCAAAGAAAATAAAAATTTCATTTCACCAGAAATATTGCAAGGATATCCTTACGCCAAGGCAAGAAAAGTTAATAGGAAGTCGAGAGAGAAGAAGAAAAGTAATATCCTTACAAGCACGCCTGAGAAACATGCGCTTGAAGCAAAACGGAACCAGTTGGTTTCTTCGACAATGAAATAGAAAGTTACCCGTGTTGTGGACATTGAGAGTTCTCCGGATGAAAGTGAACCAGCTTTTAATTTGGGAGATAGTGATGATAACGATGATTCTTGGATAGGACCAGTGGATGATGAAGCATTTGACTGCAATCGTGACCCTGTAGAGGGTGATTATATTTTAGTGAAATTCAAAGAAAAGTCGAAAAGTATATTTTACGTGGGACTTGTTGTATCGCGCAACAATTCAGAAATATAGGTCAATTTTATGCCCAAAACCAACAAAATAGGTGCCTCGTGTTTCGTATTTCCCACTGTTCCTGATATTGCTTTTGTGAAGAAAGAAGATGTCAGATTTTGAGGTGTCAGATGAAGAGGTTGACAGCATCTTACAATAAATTTGAAATAAATTTTGGTCATCTAGACGTTCGCTAATTAGCCTTCATTTCAGATATCAGCTCTTATGTTTTCTTGGGAAATATATAAGTATTTTACGAAGTTATATTGAATATTTTTTTTATTTTCCTTGTCGAACTATGGAATATATCATGTGTCTCACTGTGTACTAGTAACATGTCTCAATGTGTACCAGGGGTGGTACACACTGAGACATGTGCAAGGTTATTTTTAATGTTACATACATTTTTGAATTAAAACTAAAGGCCTTTATATTTGTGGAAGTTATACATAAAATACCAAAAATCATTATGACTGAAGCTGTTAGTTCTTATCGATGATTAAAAAAATTAAATCGCCAATAATTCATTTTTTGTCTCACTGTGTACCACCTTCCCCTACTTAGTGAAACCAAATTACGTTTTTCAAGAAATCAAATAAGAGAATGCAAAGAGAATTTTCTTAATTTCGAAGATGTTCCAGATGTTAAGCTGTCTCTACAAAGAGAAATTTGTACAAAATATTCTAAATTTGGAGGACAAGGCTTTATAAAATGCTACTGCAATAAGAAATGCTCTTTAAAACCATGTAAGTGTAAAAGGTCTAACGAACTGTGCAACTCTAAATCCTATAATACATCAACATGTGAGAATAAACATTAATTTTTTTATTTTAATTACGACAACATAAAAAAAATAAACATTAGATTTAAAAAAGTACGTTTTATTAAACCTAATCTAACAAATTACGACATTTTAATATCTGATCGGGGTTTGACTATTCAAAATTAAATTTCGACCTTTGCCTGACCAACTTGGTCTCTCCTAGGTTTGACTAGTCAAAGGCCGAAACTCTAATTTATTTCGGCCTTTGACTAAGACCGTCAGTCAGACCTGAGGATTGCCTAGTCAAACCTAGGAGTGCCTGAAATTCGGGCTTTGACTATAGCACATACAAGATTAAATAAAAAAATTGTAATACAACCAGAGACTATTAAGATGCTCTTGCACATAACCGTGGTACTTTTACCTTCTATTGACCAGTAGCTCCGATGATGACAATATTGTCGAAAGCTTTGCTTAGTAAATAAATACATTTTACACAATTTGACATACTATTTTTTTATTTCCTTGATTCGTTCACGGGTGTGTACAATTTATCAGTCTTTCAACTATTTATATAAATGTTTAGAAAGAAAGAACCATCTTGTGAACAGGATGGTTCCTCCACATGTAGATTACATCTCCTCTTATTTTTCCCTGTATTATCAGTCATAGCATTTCATATCGTGTTGCCTCAAGTTAAAGTTTTTATTAAAAAGGGTTCAAGGCAGGTTTTGTTTATATTCGATTCAGAGTTGGACTACCATCTCCATATAGCAACTATTTCAGCATCCTTATGCACCATCAGTGAAGTTTATGCAGTCACAACTCTGAAGGGAATACAAACATTCTGCCTCTTTTAAGGCAAACCATCGCGATGCAATGAACCCACCTTTTGAGACGCAATACAGCGACATCTTCTCGTATTACGAGGAAAACAACGAAAAGCCCCAGATACAAAGTTTACTACTTTTTAAACAATTAGAATAATTGAAATAAAAATATAATAAACAATATTTTAAATCTAAGATTTTTCGTTAATATACTGCTTTCTGGCTGTATCCCATATCTCCGGATTTTACAATATATAATCACGTAGAGACGACGAAAATAGGAGAAAGCAAATAGAGGACACTTAGGCCACGCATTTACCTTCTCTTCGTCTAGGAAAAGGACCGAAAGACAGTTTCTAAATACTCAAAAACTGAGTAAAATGAAAAAGATTAAAAAGGGTTCAAGGCAGGTTTTGTTTATATTCGATTCAGAGTTGGACTACCATCTCCATATAGCAACTATTTCAGCATCCTTATGCATCATCAGTGAAGTTTATGCAGTCACAACTCTGAAGGGAATACAAACATTCTGCCTCTTTTAAGGCAAACCATCGCGATGCAATGAACCCACCTTTTGAGACGCAATACAGCGACATCTCTCGTATTACGAGGAAAACAACAAAAAGCCCCAGATACAAAGTTTACTACTTTTTAAACAATTAGAATAATTGAAATAAAAATATAATAAACAATATTTTAAATCTAAGACTTTTCGTTAATAAACTGCTTTCTGGCTGCATCCCATATCTCCGGATTTTACAATATATAATCACGTAGAGACGACGAAAATAGGAGAAAGCAAATAGAGGACACTTAGGCCACGCATTTACCTTCTCTTCGTCTAGAAAAAGGACCGAAAGACAGTTTCTAAATACTCAAAAACTGAGTAAAAGTTTTACGTTACGTTACGTTAAAGTTTTTATACTAGATTTTTTTACTATAACATCCAGATAGACTAAATTTATAGGATAGGTAGTCCTAGTGGTAGGGGAGCCCAAGCGGGGATTTTTGCAGTTACTCGAGCGCGTCAGATTATCATATGGGGAGAAACCTGGTGCCATGCAGATGTACTTCTACCATATATTAGCTCTTAACACAGGGGAGTTCGTTAAGGGGGGCCCGAAAAAAATCTATCCTTAGAAATACTCGAAATTGTCAGATTAAGATAAGGTAAGATAAGATAAGAGAACAGAA
The DNA here is from genome assembly GCF_917563875.1 of Diabrotica virgifera virgifera. Taxonomy (NCBI): domain Eukaryota; kingdom Metazoa; phylum Arthropoda; class Insecta; order Coleoptera; family Chrysomelidae; genus Diabrotica; species Diabrotica virgifera. Next base: position 43,310,582 of record NC_065445.1, on the reverse strand, counting down.
TGGTGGAGTCAAGAACTAAAGAAAATAATAAAGGAAAAGAAGCAAGCCTGGAAAAAATATCAACAATGTAGAAATGAAAATAACAAAGTAGAATACATGGAGAAACGTAATAGAGCAAAGATAGCAGTAAGGAAAGCGAAAAATATGAGCTGGGAAGAATTCGGAAAAGAATTGGAAGCAAATTACAAAACAGATAACAGAAAATTCTGGAACCGTATAAAGGGTCTAAGAGGGAAAAAAGGTAGGGAACAGTATGGAATCAAAGATAAAAATAACCAATTGAAAATAGAGACTACAGAAATAGTAGAAGTATGGAAACAATACTACGAAGATAAATTCAAACACGAAGAAGTAGAAATATATGAAGCAGGAAGAAATAGACCAGAACTGGAGGAGGAAGAGGAACCAGAGAGTATAAGGAAGGAAGAACTGGAAGAAGCTATAAACAATATTAAACTTGGAAAAGCGGCAGGAGAGGACCAACTAGATCCAGAAATGATAAAATGGATGGGTGAAAAAGGAGAGGACTGGCTATTACAGATATGCAAGGAAGCATGGAGTACAGAGAAAATCCCAGATGACTGGAAGAAGAACATAGTTCTACCAATATACAAAAAAGGACAACATAATGAATGCGAGAATTATAGAGCAATATGCTTGTCATCGGTCGCCTTCAAGGTATACACGAGAATTATAGAGAAGCGTCTAAGATCAGTGATAGAGAAAGAATTGGAAGACGAACAGGCTGCATTCAGATCAAACCGTCAAACAAACGATAACGTCTACATCATAAGAAATATAATAGAGAGACAATGCCGTAAAGGGAATGAACTATTTCTCATGTTCGTCGATCTGAAGGCGGCATTTGATACGATAAACAGAGAAATATTGTGGAAAATATTGGAGAGCTATAATATACCAAAAAAGATGATAAAAGTCATAAAATCTATATATATGGAAGTAGAAGGCCAAGTACAAATAAATGGAGAAAGATCAGGCACTTTTAAATGGGATAAGGGAATTAAACAAGGAGATGGACTAAGCCCCCTCTTGTTTATAATAGTCATGGATACTTTAATCAAAAATACCAAAGATCAAACAAGAAACCTTCAATACATAGTAGGATATAAAAACTTAAATGCAATAAAGATCAACTCCCTTCTATACGCTGATGATATAGTTCTAATCACAGACACAGTAGAGAAAATGCAGAAACTAATAGATATTTGGCAAAAAGAGATACATAAATTAAAAATGGAAATGAACCTCAACAAAACAAAACTTATGATAATAAATGAAGATGAGAAAAGAGAAAGGAATACTAATATAATAGTAAGGGAAAAAGTAATAGAACATGTATCTACTTTTGAATATCTGGGAAATATAATAACAGATGATGGGAAAACGGACTTGGCAATAAGTAATAAACTGAAGAAGGCAACTAGCGTGTATTACTCTTTAAATAATACAATTTTTGGAAAGTCAGAAATAAGCAACAAAACTAAACTCAGAGTATATAACAGCATAGTAAATCCGATAATGACATATGGGGCGGAAACATGGATTGTCCAAAAGAAACATGAATCAATGATAAACGCGACGGAGATGAAATACATGAGAAAAATAGCCGGAGTTACGAAGTTTGACAGATTCAGAAATGAAGATATAAGAAGAGAGTTGGAACAAGAACCGATAATTAGGAAGATCGAAAACAAACAATTAAGCTGGTTTGGACACATACAACGAATGGAGCAAAATAGACTTACAAAGAAGGTACATGAAGCCAAAATGGGAAACAAAAGAAAAAAGGGAAGGCCGAGGAAGACATGGATGGACCAGATCCAAGATATAGGTGAAAGGAGACACATCAGTATGAGGGATATGAAGAAACTGGCCACCAATAGAAGCAATTGGAAGAAGTGGATAAAAGGCGGAACCCGACATCCGACGCCCTGAAGGGCACTAAGGATTATGAGAAAGAAGAAGAAGAAGATAAGGTAAGTTAAGGACATGCAAAACAGTGTATATTTCAACAATCTGACGATTTGAGAGGGGAGTAAAGAAATGGGCTGAAATGAGTTAAAAATTTTCACAAAAAAAAAAGCGAGCCCCAAATTTTTATTCCAGATTTGGATTCTTTACGTAAAAATAAGCAACTTTTATTCGAAACATTTTTTAAAATTATGGATAGATGGCGCTATAATCGGAAAAACGATTGTTGAAAAGGGAAAATTAAATTAAAAATGGAGAGTCCCACTGAAATGGAAAACTTTAATTAACTTTTTTTGGTTTTAGGACCTACTCTTCACAACCCAATAGGTCCCCAAATCGCTCGAGTGACTACACATTTAGCATAATTCGCTCCCTTACTATAGAACTAATACTGTATATTTATTAACACTATTAAAAAAACCCAAAAAAAATATTTATTATATATTTTTTATATATAAAAAGTGTACATAGATCCTTTATACATTTACATTTTAAAATTAACTGTGTACATAGATCCTTTACACTCTAGTAACTTAGAAAATATTAATTTTAAAACGTGATTGGCTTGTTTGAAAATTTTTTAGGTTCGAACAACTTACTTTTAACATAAAAACATGTTTTGAAAAGTTTGTCACATAGACTCTTCATGCACTTGCGTCTTCAATTATATTTTGACAACTATTAAATAAATATGAACTGACATAACTATATATAATATTACATAATAGAGGATATTATAGCCTCTCACGCTATTTTGAACTTAAAAACCTAAATCTTAAATCTTGAACTGAGAAGTCGAATTCGTTCAGAATTTCTTAACTGTGGAAGATCATTACGTTCTTCAGCAGCAGTTTCATTAATGGGTACCGCAGCAGGTTCATTAATGGGTACCGATTCATTATCAGGATGATCAGGTTTTATCATTGGATCTATATTTTCGTTGACAGGGGTTTGGATGTAAATGAGCTGGATGATCTGAACGTCGGATAGACGGCATAAGATACAGAGGGGTTCGTGATACTGTGGCTGATAAATAATTACTTCTGGTTCGTTTAAAAATAAGGTTACATTCTTTTTAGGTACCATGGTTTTACGAATTTGGTCAATGTGACGTTTTAGACAATAGCCATCATCAAGTTGGACTTGGTAATGTAACAATCCATACTTTTTAACAATTGTGCCCAATTTCCAAAGTTCCAGGTTACCTTGGTAATACCGTACTTGTACTCTCTCCCCCACATTTAACTGCCTGGCACCATTGGGTTGATTTTCTGATCTGGTAAGTTTTGGTGGACGTAAGTAGTGCGTCGAGTTTGATTCTTAAACATCTGTTCAGGTAAATTTTGGGGTTTTGAAAAATTTTTAAATTGATCGCTTACAAAAATTGTAGCGTTGTCTGACACCATAATTTGAGGATATCCGTGAGTAGAACTTATCTCTAACAGAAGATCGGTGTTTTTTTCTGATGTTGGCGCATACCTAAGAACTTTGATTTCAGCCCATCGTGATTCAGCGTCAACCACAACAAAAAAAAAACAAAAACTTGGGAATAGACCCGCATAAACAATATGGATGCGGTCCAAATTTTCTGTTGGAGTATCCTAGTGGTGTAGTGGAGCTTTTGAAGGTGATTTTCGGATTTCAGTGCAAGGTTGACATCACTTGACCATAATTTCAATGTCTTTGTCCATGTTTTTCTAATAGCAATACTTTCTTGCAAGTTGTTTCATATTTGTAATGCCTATGTGAGTTCTGTGGAATACTATTAGCTGATGCTATTAACTGAATTAAAAAATATATATCTTCATAAAAAATCAAATTCTACTGCAACGTTTTTTGTGGTTTTAAATCAATATCGTTTTCCTTAGACCATAATATTATAACATAAATAATAATCTTGTCAGTCGATTTTCTTTATCACAAGCTTCAAGAATTTCAAAAATATTTTCCAATTTACCGTTTTGATCTATCGGCAAATTATAAGCTCAGGCTATGATTTATTACCAGTTAACGAGAATTTAATGGGAAAGTATTGATTTGGGACTTTTTGTACAATCCGGAAACCTATCGAGATTTAATGCAGTTATAAAGAAAGACAGAAAACGGACATAATTTTATTGGTAAAAGTAATAAAAGTAAAACGTTCGTATGAGTTGAGAAATGAAAAATAAGTTGTAAACACTGCTCTTCTCGGCTCGTGAGTTTTTGTATAACATATCAAGTAGTAAAAGTGTTAATTATACAGTGAGCACGTAAAGGTTGGAATAAATTCATTTTCTCGAGAATGGACGATTTTGGAAAAAAATCCGGAAATAGGTCAATTTTTATTTTCAAATTACGACTTTTTGGCATATATATTATACTAGTGACGTCACCCATCTGGGCGTGGTGACGTCATCGATGATTTTTTTAAATGGGAATCGAGGTCGTGTGATTATTTGAAAGGTAATTTAATTCTCTATTCAGTAGTATAAACATTAACGTATTATTTATACAGGGTATCCAAAAAAATGTTTTAATTAAATTTATTGACATAAAAAGAAGAATGCATGTAATTTATTTAGTCCAAAATACATTTTACTTCTCTCAGAAAACAGAAAAAAATGTTTATTTGAAAAGTAATAATTGCTTTTCGCTTAAATTAAATGTTCAAACTGTAAAGAGGAAGCAGGAGGAATTTAAGCAAAAAACAATATTTATTTGTCAAATAAACATTATTTCCTGTTTTCTGATAGCAGTAAAATGTATTTTGAGTTAAAAAAATTACACACATTCTTCTTTTATGTCAGTAGATTTAATTAAAAAAAATGTTTGGACACCCTTTATAAATAATTATGTTAATGTTTATATTTGTGAATAGAGAAATGAATCGCCTTTCAAATGAGCTATCACACGACCCCTATTTTCATTAAAAAAATTATAGATAATGTCATCACGCCCAGATGGGTGACGTCACCAGTATGGTACATATGCCAAAAAGTCGCAATTTAAAAATAAAAATTGACCTGTTTCGGGATTTTTTTTCAAAATCATCCATTCTCGAGGAAATAAATTTATTCCAACCTTTACGTGCTTACTGTAAGATCTAATAAAAGTCTAGGATGACTCACTTTATTCTCATTTTTACAAAATTTACTCGTTTTATTTAGTCTGAGTCGACCTGGGGCCTATTAGAGACATTTTTTTTTAAATGTGTAGATGTTCTCGCCAGCGCTGGGATTTGTTCCCTGACCAACTTGCGTGGAAGTCAGATATTAGACATCCTACCGCCTGAGCTATCCGGGCTATTTAAATATTATAAACTGCGCGTCATAGAAAACGGGCACCCTAAAAAATGGGTAATTTTTGATGTCGCGTATCTCCTAAACCTGTTGTCCGATTTAAGTGATTTTTTGAATATGTTATAGCCCTATTCTTTGTAAATATCCCTGTATTAATATTTTTGCAAAACAGGTAAATTTTTATTATATACCGGGTGTACGAATCAAACTGTGTTTTTTTCTCAAAGTTCGCAACACCCTGTGGCATATTCTAGCATTTATAAAATACTGAAATTACAACCCAACTATAGCCTCAGGTTTTCTTAACATTCTGTTTTTTGATTCATTCATTTATGATGGATAATACAAAAGTTATGTACTTTAACAACTAGGCATGCTCTTTATCAGTACAGGGTGTTCCTAAAGAAGTACGACAAACTTTAAGGGGTAATTCTGCATGAAAACATAATGACCGGTTGCTTCATAAACATATGTCCGCAAATGCTTCGTTTCCGACATACAGGATGTTGAATTTTTTCTTAAAAACTGACGATTTATTTATTGCCCTAAAATCGGTTGAGATATGCAAATGAAATTTGGTGGGTTTTAAGACGTAATTTTTGAACATTTTTTGATATACAATTAAGAATTTTTTATTCACCATTGGCGTACATACGAATAATATGATCGGTCATATTACCCGTATGCGCTCCAATAGTGAATATAAAATTCTTAGTTGAATGTCAAAAAATGCGCAATAACTATCTCTTAAAACCTACCAAATTTCATTTGCATATCTCAACCGGTTTTAAAGCAATAAATAAATCATCAGTTTGTAAGAAAAAAATTAACATCCCGTATCTCGGAAACGAAGCTTTTGCGGATATATGATTATAAAGAAAACTGTCATTATTTTAATGCAGAATTACCCCTTAAAGTTTGTCGAACTTATTTAGTCCCTAAAACACTTTAGACTTATAACACCCTGTACTGATGAAGAACATGGCTAGTTGTTAAAATACATAACTTTTGTATTATCCAACATAAGCGAATGAATCAAAAAACAGAATGTTAAGAAAACCTGACGCTATAGTTCACTTTTAATTTCAGTATTTTATAAATGCTAGAATAATCCACAGGGTGTTGCGAACTTTGAGAAAAAAAACACAGTTTGATTCGTACACCCGGTATACAATGAAAATTTACCTCTTTTGCAAAAATATTATTACAAAGATATTGACAAAGAATAGGCCTATAACAAATTCAAAAAATCATTTAAATCGGACAACAGGTTTAGGAGATACGCGACATCAAAAATGACCCATTTTTTAGGGTGCCCGTTTTCTATGACGCGCTTTTATATTATACAAAGAAAGGTCATAAATTATACCGCATATTCTGCGACCAAAAATAGTTCGATTAAACTTAACTTACCTTAGTACAAATGTGCTCATAAAAAAGTTACAGCCCTTTGAAGTTACAAAATCAAAATCGATTTTTTTCAATATATCGAAAACTATTAGAGATTTTTTTATTGAAAATGGACATGTATCATTCTCATAGCAGGAACATCTTAAAACAAAATTATAGTGAAATTTTTCCACCCTATAAAAATTTTATAGGGGTTTTGTTCCCTTAAACCCCCCCAAACTTTTGTGTACGTTCCAATTAATTCATTTTTGTGGTACCATTAGTTAATCACAACATTTCTAGAACTTTTTTGCCACTTAGTATTTTTTTGATAAGCCAGTTTTTATCGAGATGCGGCTTATTTTTTAATATATTTACATAAAAATTTTATGGGGGTTTTGTTCCTTTAAACCCCACACATGTTTGTGTACGTTCCAATTAAACTATTATTTTGGTACGATTAGTTAAACACAGTGTTTTTAAAACTTTTTTGCCTCTTAGTCTTTTTTTTGATAAGTCACCTTTTATCGAGATGTTGCTTCTTTTTCAAAATATACCTAAAAATTTAAATTATAAATAAATTTTCAGATTATTAACAGGTCTCTATAATCGTACTTAACCATATACATACAAATACGTGGTGGATTCGACAAATATTCAAAATATCTCGATAAACAGTGGCTTATCGAAAAAGTACTAGGAGGCAAAAAAGTTTTAAAAACATTGTGTTTCACTAATGGTGCCATAATAATAATTTATTTGGAACGTACACAAAAGTTTGGGGGGTTTAAGGGAACAAGACCACCATAAAATTTTTATGGGGTGCACAAATTTCACTTTAATTTTTATTTAAGATGTTGCTGTCATAAGAATGCCACATGTCCATTTTCAATAAAAAATCTCTAAGAGTTCTCGATATATGAAAAAAATCGATTTTCATTTTGTAACTTCAAAGGGCTGTAACTTTTTTTGTGTGCACTATTGTATATAGGTAAGTGAGGTTCAATCGATTTATTTTTGACCCCAGAATCTGTGGTATAATTTATGATCAATCTTTTCGGGACACCCTGTATATAGATAATAAATCAGATGTGTAAAAATGAAATCTGTATGTAGGTTGAAAGGAATTTATTAACAACTAACATTAAAAAGCTTCGTAGACATATATGTAAGGCATTTATAATTACAAAAGAAATGTTTATATTTGTATAACGGACTCCCCTTTAACAGGAGTAAATTTACTCTTCCATTATGTTTTACGTGTCATTTTACATTGACGATTCAAATATTCTCGAAATATGTACTACTTCATCAGTAATTAAATTTTTCGCAAAATTAACGAAAACATTGGTTACTTTATCAAGAAAAATAATTTAAAGCTTCATGCTACCTTATATTTACTTGGTTAAATGCAAAATAGTGTAGGAAACAAAGGTTGAACCTTGCAAAATGGACACAAGTCCGGTTTTATTTTTTTTTCTGGTATATCAAGGGGAGCTTATTATAAGACTAACTTTTTCTGAAAAAATTTCGGCCCTGAACTCCCCTTTTCATCCCTTTAAACGGGGTAATTTGGGGTTTTTGCGGAACGTAGCCCTTCCTGTACCTTTTACAAAAAATTTCTTTTATAGAAATATGAAGAGGACTATATTTTCTGCGATTTATTTCCCGATAGCATCTGTCTATCATCCACAGTTTAGCGGGGGTGGCGCCCCAAAATTGACAAGTTTTTAAAAAATATGTTTTAAAAAAATATGGTGCTATTTACAATTTTGTATAATGCACCCCCATTTCTTCCCCGGAACCACCCCAAAAAAAGAAGAATTAATAAATAAAGTGATTTTCTTGGAATCCCTCACACACAATGCCCTTTATTAATATGCTTCATATATCATTTTGTGCACGTTATTATTACCCATGCATGGACATCAAAAGCGATTTCCTAGTGCAACCCCTGTAGCCAAAAAAAATAAATAAAATGGGGGGTTGAATTTTTTTTTGCTTTTTGATCCATATGGGCATATGCTTCATCAATAGTGCTTTTCAAAAATATATATGGTCATTGCAACATCCCTGCGGAAACCACCCCTATCCTTGAAAATATACTGCAGAAACTACCCCTATCCCTTGGCGAGCATGTTTTTACGATTTTCTCATTATCTATGCATTCTTTTTAAACAAAACTTATACAAGGTTAGAGACCACTATTTACTCTAAAAATTAGGTCCTATTAATTTTTTTCATATAAGCAACCGTTACGGCACAGTGGCGCCGTAAACCTCAAATATGTTTTGGCGGGCTCCAGTTTTTGTTTTTTTTTCGTCATCTGTTCGTTTTATTGATAAAGCACTTATGTAAAATAGAACAACACAGTTTACCTACAAATTATGACTTTTTTACACATTTTACAATCTTTGCGCCCCAAAGCCACAGTGGTGGCCCAAAATAAATTTTTGAATATTTTCGCCACCAACACGCATTTTATTGCCTTAATACTACCTTAATAGCACAATATTCACCCTTAAGTGGTCGCTAAGCAGTGGCGGATCCAGGGAGAGGTGACGGGGCGATTAGCCTTCCCCTCTCAAACCAAGTGATATTATATTTAAAGATTGTAAAAATCTTCATTTTTTTTGTATAGAAATTTATCCAACTGGCACCCCCTCTTAACGATGCTGGATCCGCCACTGTCGCTAGAGCATAAAAAGCACGACATTTTTATAAAAATAATAATATAATATAAGTATTTCTATAAAAATAAATGAATATTTTTATAATCTTTAAATATAATATCACTTGGTTTGAGAGGGGGGTGGGGGGGGGGGTGATCACCACCATCACCCCTTCCTAGATCCGCCAGTGCTTAGCCACCACTTAAGGGTGAATATTGTGCTATTAAGGTAGCATTAATACAATAAAATGCGTGTAGGTGGCGAAAATATGCAAAAATTGATTTTGGGCCACCACTGTGGTTTTTGGGGCGCAAAGATTGTAAAATGTGCATGCATAGGTCATAATTTGTAGGTTACACTGTGTTGTTTTATTTTACATAAGTACTTTATCAATAAAACGAACAGATGACGAAAAAAACAACAAAAACTGGAGCCCGCCAAAGCATATATGAGGTTTACGGCGCCATTGTGCCGTAACGGTTGTTTATACGAAAAAAAATGAATAGGACCCTAATTTTTAGAAAAAATAGTGGTCTTTAACCTTTTATAAGTTTTGTCTAAAAAGAATGCATAGGTAATGAGAAAATCGTAAAAACATCCTCGCCAAGGGATAGGGGTAGTTTCTGCAGTATATTTTCAAGGATAGGGGTGGTTTCCGCAGGGATGTTGCAATAACCATATATATTTTTGAAAAGCACTATTGATGAAGCATATGCCCATATGGATCAAAAAGCAAAAAACAAAAAAATAATTTCAACCCCCCATTTTATTTATCTTTTTTGGCTACAGGGGTTGCACTAGGAAATCGCTTTTGGTATCGATGCATGGGTAATTATAACGTGCACAAAATTGTATATGAAGCATATTAATAAAGGGCATTGTGTGTGAAGGATTCCAAGAAAATCACTTTACTTTTTAATTCTTCTTTTTTTGGGGTGGTTCCGGGAAAAAAATGGGGGTGCATTATACAAATTTGTAAATAGCACAAGTACATGGGTAATTGCTGAAAGTCTTTTTACTCTAGTATAAACGGTTCAGATGGTATAGAAAGGGGTTTTTTTAAAATGTAACACCCTGTAATTAAAAAAAGGGCAATTAACCTTAAGTGAAACCTATACCAAAAAATCAGTTACTTATTTGTGAATAATTGCCGCAGGATTACTTCTTAATTTCCGTTACAGTTAGGGAAGAATATATATTTTTTTAAAAACATCTTTTTTAAAAACTTGTGAACTTTGGGGCGCCACTCCCGCTAAACGGTAGATGATAGACATATGCTGTCGAAAAATAAATCGTAGAAAATATAGCCCTCTTCATATTTCTATAAAAAAATTTTTTTGTAAAAGGTACAGGAAGGGCTATGTTCCGCAAAAACCACAAATTACCCCCTTTAAAGGGGTGAAAAAGGGGGTTCCGGGGCGAAGTTTTTTCAGAAAAAGTTAGTCTTATAGTAAGCACCCCTTGATATAACAGAAAAAAAAAAAACTAAAACCGGACTTGCTTCCATTTTGCAAGGTTCAACCTCTGTTTCCTACACTAAAACGTTTAGTAATACACAAATTTAAGTATTAATTCTTTTGAAAGTTTTTTGATCCTAAAATTAAAAAAAAATATGTTGAGTGAATGTAGATGGCAATTGATGGCAAATGTGGCGCATGACGACGGAATTTCTGGAATATCTTTAGATCCCTGATTTTGTACCTTTTGTATATCGTCTTGATTTATGTTATTGTTAATTTGGTTTGTGTATAATATAGTGTAAAACTCTTAGACTATTCCAGACTAGTCCATAAGATCCTGTACTGAATATAAAACGTGAGAAGAACTACACACACAAACAACAAATGACCCTATCTACTAATAAAATTTCTAGGTACATTAGGCAACAAGGAAGTTCACTGATGCGTTCATGTAAAACTAGAAGAAAACATCGATAGGAAATTTAATATCCGCTCTTTGCATAAAAGCTCTCTACTAGTCTCAAAACAACTTTTTGTCACGTTAAATAACCGGCATTTTCGACATCTCTTTTTATAACCTCAAAATGGCCGCCACCTGCGAATATTCCCTGACTCCTTTATGGAATTCCCGCAGGAATATGCGACTATATTTCTCTTATCAGAAGAGCCCCATAAAGCGAGCGTAGGCAGAGGAAATTGATATTTTAAAACTTTTTATAGCCGGCCTCCGGTTTATGGTGAAAAGTTTATATCCTACTATCTTTCAACAGTAAAGTTTTTTGTATTTATAGTCTAAGAGCTAGTGAACCCTCCGACTAACGGTCGTCCTGTAAGGCTAGAAATTTGTCTAGTGATAATTCATAGCACACCAAGGCTAAAAACCATGACATGGCAGGCATCAGTGGTGCACGTGTATCTACCATGTGAATCGAAAAGTGCATAGTTTAGGGGTCAAATAATTTTTCTCTTGTAAGATTTAAATTTAAGTATGTGTTTGAGTAAGTCATTTAGAAGAAATGTGTACAATGACAGGCGATTCTGAAGAGCATAAGACCTTGCCAGGCGAGGGGAAAGATTAGGGGTTTTTCCTACAATTTTTTTTGCATCGAACAATTTTTTTAGGTTTTTTGAATCATTACAAACAGAAAAGGTCTTAAGTGATTTTTCTCCTAAGTTAATAGTTTTTGTTATATAAGCGATTGAAAATTTTGAAAATTACGAAATCGGCCATTTTTAAGCCTAAATCGGACATTTATCTAAAAATGTCAAAGTTGCCAAGGTAGGTAGATATTCTTTAGACATTTATTGATGAAATCCCAAAGAGTTTTTTGCATTGCAATCTCGGAAACCCCTTTGTTTTTTAATTGATAACAAAGCGGGCGCGACACTGGAATATAAGTGAGGACGTTTGAGTTGGCATAAATTCATTATCTCGAGAATGGGCAAATTTCAAGAGAAATCCCCAGACAGGTCGATTTTTATTTTTAAATTAGGACTTTTTGGCATATTTATAATACTAGTAACATCATCCATCTGAGCGTGATGACGTAATCGATGATTTTTTTTAAATGAGAGTAGGGGTTGTGTGATAGCTCATTTGAAAGGTTATTTAATTCTCTATTTACTAATATAAACATTAACATAATTATTTAAACAGGGTGTACAAAAAAACTTTTTTTTATTAAATTAACTTTGATTAAATTTGACAAATAGAAGAAAATTTTTTTTGTACAGCCTGTATAAACAATTATGTTAATGTTTATATTACTGAATAGAGAATTAAATAAACTTTCAAATGAGCTATCACACAACACCTACTCTCATTTAAAAAAATCATCGATTACGTCATCACGCTCAGATGGATGATGTCACTAGTATTATATATATGCCAAAAAGTCCTAATTTAAAAATAAAAATCGGCCTGTCTGAGGATTTCTCTTGAAATTTGCCCATTCTCGAGATAATGAATTTATGCCAACTCAAACGTCCTCACTTATACTACAGTGTCGCGCCCACTTGATTAGCAATTAAAAAACAAAGGGGTTTCCGATATTGCATTGCAAAAAACTCTTTGGGATTTCATCAATCAATATTTAAAGAATATCTAACTACCTTGGCAACTTTAAAATGTTTTGATAAATGTCTGATTTATGGTTAAAAATGGCCGATTTCGCAATTTATAAAAAATTTTTCAATCGCTTATATAACAAAAACTATTAACTTAAGATAAAAATCACTAAAGACCTTTTCTGTTTGGAAAGACTTAAAAAATATAAAAAAAAAATTTGTTCGATGCAAAAAAAAAAATAGTTTTAGGAAAAACCCCTAATCTTTCCCCTCGCCTGGCAAGGTCTTTTGCTCTTCAGAATCGCCTGCCATTGTACACATTTCTTCTAAATGACTTACTCAAACACATACTTAATTTAAACCTTACAAGAGAAAGTTTATTTTACCCCTAAACTATGCACTTTTCGATTCACCTGGTAGATACACGTGTACCACTGATGCCTGCCAGGTCATGGTTTTTAGCCTTGGTGTGCTATGAATTATCACTGGACAAATTTCTAGCCTTACAGGATGACCGTTAGTCGGAGGGTTCACTAGCTCTTAGACTATTACTAAATGTAATACCTATGAGACCACGGTACATGGTCCTTTTTTAGGTAGATTACGAAAGTCTTAAAAGTGGTTTTAACTGCTTCGTTTGAGCGAGTCTACCACTTTCTGAAAAATTTCAGAGTGCAGGTTGGACGCGTTTCCGCATGCTCCACGCCTAAACCTGTAGCTCTAGAGCGCTTAGGTTTTGTTAAAAACTATAATTGAGGGGTCCGGCAGTAAAAAATGGTAAGGGACAGTAAAGAAGTTTTGAGTTTTGAAGTGTTGAATTTTGAAAAAAATATTCTTATATTTTTTATTAAAAAACTATTATTATTATTATTATATGTTAAAACTAGCTGAATATGTTGTTAATACGTAGGCAAAATATGGAAAACCAAATATTTTTTTAAAATGATTAATTAGAAAAGTATGAAAATATGAACTAAAACTTAACACTGTTTAACTAAAATATTTGAAATAATTCAACGAAACGTGTTAAGTGGTGTTGACTTAACATAATTTGGTAGGTACTAGGAATTCATTTTAAATTTAGATACCATTTGTGGTAAACAGCTGGAATCAATTCCCAAAATGATTCTACATCTACATCTTTCAGGTTTTCTAAAACCTGAAAGGTTTTAAACCCGTTTAAATAAAAATAATAATGTAGCGCTGCTGGAGAGAATTTATTTTCATGTTTGCAAGTAAAAAATGTTAAGTTTTTATGCAAAGTTAACGTGGATGTAAAGAATGTTAGGTACATCCCTTACCATTTTTTACTTGCGAACATTTATTCTAAGAATATACAGAAATTGTTTTCTTTATAGAAACTTGATCAAGCTAGCTTCACTACATACTTGAAATTCAGGATTTTTATCTGAGTTGCAATCATCGTAGCTCTCAGAATTGTCACTGTTAACAGCAAAAAAGCCATTTAGATTTGAGCAACCTGCATTATCATGGACACATAACATTATTTTCATGCTTATGCAAGTCCCTTACCAAATTTTAAGAAATTAATTTGGCTCCATCGAATATTAAGAGGATAACCTAAGTAAAATTTTCTGCTTTGCCATGTCCCTTGCCATCGTTTACATACTATTTCGCGAAAAATCAAAATTTGTCCCTTACCATTGTTTACCACCGAGCCCCTTAATTTTTAATTTTAATCAAAAGATTATACGTTAAAATAAAACAAATTATTTTGTTGGACAAAAAAAAAACACCCGCAAGATGTCATTCTAGCACAGTACAGTTTTATGATTACAAAACTCTTTATCATTTTTAATTGAAATTACTTATAATTAATTAATTAATCTTGAAGAGTATCCATCACAAATGTGGTGTCAAGGTAACAAAGTACGAAATACTCGAAGAAGTACCACAAAGTTTTTTATTATTAAAAAGGTCAAAAATGGACGCGTTTCAGCTCAGCAAGAGCCATCATCAGCAAAAAGTACAGGAACACAAACATCAAAACTGACCAGAACAGGAAGGAGGAAGAATCAACTAGTTTAAACGACACATATTCTTACACAAACATTGTAGCGTTTATAAAACCAGTGAAAATATGATCTTTTAGATTTGTAGTTTTTACAGCCCCTCTCTGGGAAGTCCAAATTTTTTTTAATCAGTTTTTTACTTAAATTCAAATTAGATAGAATTTCCTAAAACCGCCCCTGTGTACATTCTACATGTTACAAACTATAGCACCATATTAACTAATTTTAAGAAATGCTTGGTACTACAAATTTTGATGCGTAGATTTCTATTCGAACTTTCTAGAAGTAATATTAGAAATCAGTTTGATTGGTTTGTTCGAATTTGGCACAAAAATCGAAGATGATAATTTGCCGTGAAGAACGGAAATCGGAAATTACGTATGACGAGAGCAGAGAATCTTGTCAAGAAGCGAAGAAGGAGCGATTCATTCTTACAATGGTAGCGAATCAATGAACATCAATCGATAGTCAATAACCGGCTTTTTGGTTCCGCAAAATGAATTTCCAAGTTAAATTGGGTTCTATCAAAGTTCTTTTGTGGTGTTAGTTAGGTGTCCCATCAGTTGGTTATGTAGCAGTTTTTTTATGGTAAAATAAGTGGAATATACGCTTTTTGCGTATAACTTACTGCGTATTTGTGAAGCCGGCATGGTATGAATATTGTGGTGATGAATTAAACCCAAGACTCCTGTCTCCTGCATTAGAAAACCTATTTCCCGAGGTAAATAAGCAATTTTCCTTTTTTATGATATTTTCATCATTTTCATGGTATGGTACAATTTCCGTGTAATTTTACATGGACATTCGTCGAGTGACGTATGAACTACGTTCTGTCAAGTGTCAAAATGGTGAATGTTTTGAATTTTAAGGTAAAGTGACTTTTAATTATAACATTTTCATAAACTATTAACGTATTTTTTTTATCAACAGAAACTTATTTTTTTTTGGAACTTAAAATATAAAAATATGACAAAGTAAATTGTTGATCAGATCAGAAAATAATTTTTGCTTCCATCATTAAAATAAGAATATTGTAAAAGACATAATTGTGAGTTAATATTAAAATCCTTTTGAAACCTTTTGAAATATTTGAAAAATAAAAGACTTGTAGAATGATATTTGACAAGTGATATAGTTGACGTTTGATATTTCCAATAAGTAAGTACTACGAGGAGTAGTCAATAATTCTTTAATGTAAACATGGTTCCCTGGATGAATATAAATTTTGTTTTAATGTAAATGCTATATACAAGTTATAATTATGTCAGATATCAAATCCTCAACGCAATAAATTTATTGCTGATCTTTTGGTGCACCATAATCTATGTTATAGAAAAGTAGATGTGTTTCTTTACAGGTAATTAAAATCTTTGATGTAATCTGAAAGTTTAATTTTTGTTTTGTTATCTAAAAATGAATGAGTTTTCAATAAATACCCTATCTATATTTTGTCCTGTTTATTTACCACCAACCTATTGGCAAAATTTTAACCACAAATTTAAAAGCTTTTTAGAGTCGATTAAGAGAAATATTTTTACCCAGTTAGAGTCAGATGTTGGATCATATAAAGTAAAACTCCTGGTAAGGCGCCCTTAAGAAAATATAGCCAGGATTTCTTCTAACACCCCAGGATATCTGTGTAAGTACCCTTGTCTAAATTGGTGATAGTAGTAAATATTTCCTAATCCCTAACTTCTTAAACGAACCTACAACTCAGCTCTCCAACCAAAACACGAGCCGCCGTAGCAAAGTAGTTTTGAGAAATATCCTTTAGTTTCCTCCTGACCCCATTGTATTTAAGTGTTCTCAACCTCATACCCTTCAAGAAGCAGTATCTACACTTTCCAAGCTTGTCTTCTTCCTAATTTCTAAACAGCTACAACATTAATCGGTATTTGTTGTTAAGCGATTTTAACATTGTATTATAATTAAAGCAGTAAATTGTATAAGGACATATTGTGTAAAGAAGAGTGTGATGGTTAAAAAAATTAGGGACTGGTTTACATGCAGTTCGATAGAACTCTTCAGATCAGCCGTAGATAGAGTAAAGATAGTGATGATGATACCCAACCTCCGATTGGGAAAAGGCTCTTACAGAAGATGTGTTGAGTAAATGACCAATCACTAGTTACAGGCGGACGTAACGACGACGTTACTCCTGACAAGTACCCATACGAAAAATATGAGTAATTTTCTTTTTTTATTAAAAATTCTTAGCAGCAGTCGGGCTTGAATTCATCTCTTAACGTTAAGACCTTCCTGGATTACTATGTATAAGATTGTTTTTTTTTCATCCTAAGCCATTATAGAGCCATATCTAAATCTTTGGTTCTGTCGAACTACAGCACAAGAGTTATCCTAAGAGCAGTTTAAAGATAAGTAAGGGGTGCCAAACCATAACGTTGTAAGTGCCACTCGAGCTGAAATACGTTTTATATGATAAAAACGTTGTATATGCCGACCTTTAGCTGCACTCTTGAAATCAAAGCTCTCCGATGCCCCCACCTTCAATACTGGGAAAGAGAAGGTCATAACGTTGTATGTGCCGATGTGCCTTATCAGTTGTTGCACAGTTGCTACGATCAGTCACCGGAAAATGGCAGACGAAGTACTTGAGTGTGTGACTGTAGCGTCAAAAAACGTGTTTTAAATACATTGAAATGGAAAAAAAAAACTATTAGGAAAGACAGTAAAAACAGAGGACTTACGTATATAAATACCAAAAATAATGAAGTAGGTGAAAAAACTGAGCCAAAGGAGGAAAGTTCTGATAAAAATATTTTTGTTGTGATATTAAAGTACCATTTAAAAAACAATAATAAACGCTAAATCTTTGTTTTGTTTCTACTATGTTTTTTGCCTAAAGTATTTTTTATTTAGTAACACTCGAAGCAAATACGATTTATTTGGACTTTAGGGTTACCATTTTTTAATTATTATTTTCGTTTAAGGTGTCCTGCAAATGCCAGTTCTCATGTACGTGCATAACATTAGATTGACGTAAGAAGCTTTTCCGTAACTTCAGGGATATGGGGAATTATAATGAACAGCAAATATACCTAAAAAACCTCATTCGGGTCTGCTTAGTAAATAGAAAGAGACATGGTAGTTACGATGATGCAACCCAAAGCCGGCGACAACGGACATACAAATATATTCTAATAATTCGGGGCATGTTTGAAGTTCAGGTATGTTAAATTGAATAGCTTTCTTTTGAAGCTTTAATTAATAAATTGTGTTCTGTAAGCAGAAGTTAATTCAAATTTTTTCAGGTTTGCAAGAAGACATTTTGTGAGACTTTTGGTGTAAGTGGACGACGTGTGCAGATTCTAGCCGAGACAATAATTGGTTGTGACGACGAAAGTTTGAAAGATAAACGGGGCGGTAAAAGATAAAGACGCGAGCCTGAATGGTAAGAAAAGATCATTAATTATATATCGTCAATTCCAGAGCAAAATAGTCACTACGATAGAAGTGACGCTCCAAATCGAAAATATCTCCCGACAGAGCTTAATGTAGTAAAGTTGTACAAAGGATTTTTGGTACTGTGTTGATTCTACCGAGCCACCAGTATCTAGACAGTGGTTTAATGACATATTTTTGACAGAGTTTAATCTTTCTTTTAAGCCCCCACGAGTTGACACATGCCCAACATGCGACTCGCTTAAAGTCCAAATAGACACAGCTCCAACAGAAGAAATAAAAACTGATGGTAAGCAAAAACTAGAAATTCACCACAGACAAGCTGAGCTAGCAAGACAACAAATGAGTAAAGATGGTATAGAATCCAGAGAAAATAACAAAGATATTAGAATGGTTCAATTTGATCTCCAGCAACAGATGTATCTTCCAACATTAACTCATACTCAAATGTACTACAGCCGTCAGCTTGCCTGTGTTAATATGGGTATTCATTTAGAAGACGAAGGAATGGGCATCATGTTTTTCTGAAATGAAACTATCAGGCAAAGGGGGTCTAACGAGATAGCTTCTTGTCTGTACAGATTTTTTACCAGTAGAGAAATTGGATTCACTACAAATAAGCAGAAACTAATCCTCTGGTCAGATAATTGTGGTGGTCAAAATAAGAACCAGGCTTTACTTGTTATGTATCTCGTTTTGATTGCAAAAGGTTTCTTTTCAGAAATTACTCATAAATATCCTGTGAAAGGATATACCTTTCTCGCGTGTGATCGTGATTTTGCTATTATAGAAAAGGCAAAGAAGCATGCCAAGCCGCTTATACCAAAAGACCTCATTGAAATGATTGCTAATGCTGGAAAGAAAAATCCGTTCTTAGTAGTGGATACTACAACATTTTTTGACTGGATGAATCAAGCTAAATCCATGATAAATACCAAAAAGTTGCAGATATCTTCGGCTACTATGATTCGAGTAACATCTGAAGACTTTGGTGAAGTTTATACAAAAAAAAGTTACTCGGATTTTGCTCCATGGCTTAAAACTTCAGTGATCAAACCTGGAATCACTAAGGTGAGCTTTAAGGAGTTGGAAATCGAGATGAAGGAAACCCCTATGCCATTTTCTGCCGAAAAAAATAAAGATATCCAAGCTATGCTACCATAATTAGAAGGAGAAGCAAAAATGTTTTATGAAATCTTACAAAATGCTGATCTTTAAATTTTTCATTAAAGTTACTTAAGCAAGTAAATACATGTTAGTTTTATTTTTACTATAATTATTGTTAATTTGGTCTTTTTCTCTTGACTTTTAAGTGCAAGTAAATACACACTTACAACGTTATGACTTGCATTAAGAATGGCACTAAAACGTTTTGTTCTCTTAGTTTTTTTTTAATTAATAAAAGCATAAACTATTTTATTTCATTGACTTCAAATTTGTCTGTCAATAGTGTTAATTGGACCAAAGTTTAATAATAAAAATTTTAAGAATTAATTCGTTCATTACTTTTCAACTAAAACAGTTTTTTGTCTCTACTGAAAACTTTTATTTTGGCCACTTACAACGTTATGGTTTGGCGCCCCTCAAGTTACTCTTAGGGTAAGAACAGAACAAGTGAGTCGAGGTGGAGGTGTAGGTCGCCGTGGATGCTACTAATTAAATCGCGGTCGATGTCGACAGCACATAGCAAGGAGGTCACCTGCGCTGTCAGTCGAGCTAGAACCACTATCAAGTGAAGTAGTTTAATGAAATTTGAATGACAAAAAGACTGTCAAGTGATGATAGTGATGACATGTCAGCTGTAAATAATCAGATCCTCCTTCATATTTCAAAAATTTACTGAATTTAATTACTTTAGAAATTCAAAAATAAACTGAATACAAAAAACGGATTATATAAAAAGTATCAACTCATATAGCGCAGGTAATGACAACTTGGCTTCGAACGGACCAATCACAGGGAAGCATCCTTGCAGGCCGCGTAGTAGACATCCATGTAAAACAAACATCTTATTTTCAAAAGCATCGATGTAAACCTCCTTGATGGCATCGCGCTAAACCTCCACTGCGACCCACTTGTTCTGTTCTTACTCTTAGGCAACAATCACAGAACGAAACATTTATCTTCATTTTAATTGGTTTTTACATTTCCCACCTTGACCCAAATATGTTTTAAATTAAGTACGTGTCTCGGTAATAATCTCAAAAACTCTTCATAACACAATGGCTGCGAACAAAATAATAATCCTTGCCTTACTTACTCCGTTGTCGTTGAAGAGCCTCGGCCTTCCTAACGACATCTCTCTATTCTTCTCTCTTGTTTTCAAAATTAAAAAATTAAAAGATTTAAAAAATTTCACATGGTTATGTCTTCTTGTAAGTCGCCAAACCATCTGAGATGGGGATCATTTTCTAGTCCCCTTTCTATATCAACTTTCACCAAAAAGGCTATTACAACCTTATGCTCTTTGTGATCAAGATGATCACAAATGAATGTTCTTACTGCATATCTCAGCAAACAGACCGACGTGTAAATTACGTGAATTTTGGGTACATTTTTCACCAATATACGTAAATTGCTTACGTGAATTTCACGTGAAAATTTGGTTGGAATGTCACATTGAAAATACGTCCTTAAATTACGTGAATAACTCGTCTTCAATAGACGTGTTAATTACCTTAAATAACAATAAAATGTTTCGGAAAATTCACGTTGCAAATACGTGTTGATTAACGTATCTTTTAGGGAATGTATATATTAGTATTCACGTGAAAGATACGTCCTAGGTTCACGTAAATAATTCGATCTTAATTAACTTATGAATCACGTAATTATTATCATATGATATAAATAAAACCAGCATAATATAAAGTATTAACAATGTATTTATTTAGTAGAATTTAGAGACTTTAAAACATTTGTCTTGTATAATTATTATTATACAATATAATGAACCAAAAATGGTACCGACCTAAAGACACACTAAAAAAAATGCCAACACAAAACACAACACAGGCAGAGTACACAGGTCACTTTTCACTTTTTATTTCTAGGAGGACACTTCGACACTTTCTTGTTTTTTTCTAATTGCATCATCGGCATTTCAACCCTCGAGCAGTGAGGTAAACGTTAATACGGAAGACATAATTATTACAAATAAACTCGCCTAAAATAAAACGAAGGAAATAAAGCTGTTCACGTTTCACTTTCACTTTTTGTTGTGAGAAGTGAGAACAGTGATGAGAAGCTGATAGCTGATAAGTGGTTATGATCATCGATTTTAAAAATCGATTATTTTTAAATTACAGTTAAACTATATTCTACTTACTTTAAATTAGTATTACGTATTTTATTTTTGTTTTAAAATTTCTTTTACTATTAACTAATTGGTCTTACTAAAAATCTATTTCAATACCAGAATAATATAAAAAAATAATCCTATCGAAACGTATCTTTTATTCGATAAATCGATTAATTTAGTTTTTGAACCAACTATGTTAATCACGTACATGTACCTTGGTCACGTGATAGTATTTAAAGGAGGAGAAAGGCTTGGTAGTACGTCATCACCGCGCGCGATTTGAAAATTAGACTCAACTGTGATACTTTCATCATTTTAGCTCCTGTGATACTTTTAAAGAAAAAAATAGCATCAAATCAAGGTTGGATTGAAATAGTTATGCTAAATGATTTTAGAAGCGAAATCATAAGCTTTTTGTTTAAATATTGGTATTATTTACATTACTTTTACGTGAAATACATCTAATTTTTCGACGTCCATAAAATACAGTGAGTAAAATTCAAGCGATGCGTATTTAACCAACACCGTTGTAAAATTTTGTTTCCCAAAATATTTCTCAAAATTTAACCAAAGGAAGTTATTTCTGTTTCGTGATTATTACGTGAAATAAACGTACCTTTGCGATGTAACTGACATTCACACCTATTATAAAAAACATGTACTATATTCGTCATTATGATTTTATATTATTTCTAATGTCAAACATATATAAAGGAAGCCCTAATATATAGGTGAATGATTTGGCACTGAAATACGTTTTTTTCCCGTCATAAATCACCGAGTTACGTATTCGTTGAAATTTGCCGTAAATTTAACGTAATCATCACGTAACTGGGCTCAAACCTGTTTGCTGGGATATATTCTATTGATTATGTTCAAAATAAGAGACCTAAAAGGAACTACAACGTTAACGGGGTTTTATTATTTCATATGGTAAATTGACCTCTAAATACGAAAACACCGCGGAGTGCTACCATTTAAAGGGGTGCGTTTTTGAGAAAGGGGTGAATTAGTCCCTAGGCACAGGGTGCATTAGGGTGAGTTCTATGCACTTTTGGTACAAACAAGGCTACAGAAAAATTGTTCTAGATTAAATTTACAATCGAAATATTTATCACCTTTTAAAATCAAAAATGTTTTTTTTACAAAAATATATTGAAAGGAAAAAGCAAAAAAAACACGAAAGAAAGCAATTGTGTTTTGCCCCATAAATTTTTTCCACGGAGATATAGGTATAGGCATTGCTTTACAGAAAAATAACTACTATCCCTCCTCTTTAAAATGACGTTCGGTAGAAGTCTTTAGGATTTATAATTTCCGAAATATGATTTTTCAAAGTTCGTCACTCACAGCATTTTTGGGTCATTTTCCCTATTATTTCGCAAACATTGTTCTGTAACTTTTTTCTACGCAGTTTTAGGTATATACAATGGTACATTTAGTAGGAATAGACGTCAATTGCCTATAGAATGGTCTATTGTAGAAGATTGTATGACTATTTTAAAGCAAGATATAGTTTTTCAAAGTTTCGTTCCTTTAACGATTTTTGGTATGCTTTACGATTATTTTTAAATTCCTCATTATAACTTTTTTTTCTTCTATATTTAGGTATATACATTGCTGAATACAAAAGAAAGCTTATTTTTTTACTTTCAAATAGTGTATCGTAAAAAATTCTAGGTCTATTGTTAAACAACATATTGACCATATAGGCAATTTTGATGTAATGTCAAAAAAATATAAAAATGGAATGTCAGTCAAGTTAAGTTAAAGTTATTGTAGATATTGTCCTGTAATTACGTTTGTAGAAAAAATATTTTATGATATGCGTATGCGTGTTAAAAAGTACATTTTTAAGGCACTCATGTGAATTGCAGAACTCGCTTCGCTCATTCTGCAAACTTTCACATGCGTGCCTTAAACGTGTACTTTTAACACTTATATCGTAAATAACTATTAATTTAATTTATGTAAAGAGGGCGATCACTGGATCTCCCTCTACAGGTCAAATTTTTGTCAAAAATTTACCTATTTTTCTTAGTTAAGGACAGATTGTAAATATTACATTAAAAAAAATTAAGTATATATTAATTTTATAAAAAAAATTATTTTTATAAAATGCTTTGAATAGCCTAAAACTTAAGATGCAATCATCAATCAAATTTTATCAATAGTATAAGAGGTATGTTTAAAAATATGAATTTCGCTCAAGAGTACAGAACCTTTATATTTCACAAAAATAGTCCTAGAATTTTTTACAATATGTACACCATTTTAAAGTAAAGAAAATAAGCTTTCCTGTGTATTCAGCAATGTATATACGTAAATGCAAAAGAAAGAAAGTTATAATGAGAAATATAAAAATAATCGTAAAAAATGAAAAATCGTTAAAAGTATAAAATTTGGAAAAACCATAGCTTGCTTAAAAATAGTCGTACAACCTTATACAATAAACAGTTTTAATGGTAATTGTCTTCTCTTCCTACTAAATATACCATTGTATATACCTAGAAACGCGTAGAAAAAAGTTACAGAACAATGTTTGCGAAATAATGGGGAAATGACCCAAAATGCTGTGAGCGGCGAATTTTGAAAAATTATATTTCAGAAACTATAACTCCTAAAGGCTTCTACCAAACGTCGCTTTAAAGAGAAATGATGTAAGTTTTTTTTTGTGAAGAAATGCCTATACCTATATCTCCGTGGTAAAAAGTTATGAGGCAAAAAACAAAATTGCTTTGTTTCGTGTTTTTTTTGCTTTAATTTTGAATATATTTTTGCAAAAAAAACTATTTCGACGTTTAAGGTGATAGTTCGATAGTAAATTTAATTTGGAACAATTTTTCTGTAGACGTGTTTGTACCAAAAGTGCATAGAACTCACCCTAATGCACCCTGTGCCTAGGGACTAATTCACCCCTTTCTCAAAAACACACCTCTTTAAATGGTAGCACTCCGCGGTTTTTTCGTATTTAGAGGTCCATTGACCATATGAAACAATAAAACCCCGTTAACGTTGTAGTTCGTTTCTGCAGTACATACATAATCAATAGCTTAATACACATAATACTCATACATAATAATAGACATCGAGACATCATCTTTATCATAAATGAGCAAAGTGGTGAAAGCAACATGCAGTTTTATTGTTGATCGCTAAAGCATATAGTTTTGGTCCATCATCACTGGCTTAATAACCGCAATCACAGCTTCTCAGAAAATGAATTCGTAACATTTCGTGTACTACTCCATATATAGCGTTTCACTAAAATACTAAACTTTCGCTAATTACAATTGAATGCCTACATTTTCGTTAATTACAATTACACAAACATTTCGAGATATCTGAAAACCGCCACATACGAATTCTAATTAGTTTCGAACAGTCGAAGTTAACTAATTATTTGGATACTAATTAAATCTGTTTCATCTCAGTTGATATGTAAACTGGGTCTGGGGTAAAATTAACGCGAATACACTTGAAAAATCTTTGGTTTCAATATAGACCAGGACGCATATTTAAAATATTAGTACATTTGGATGTTGTGAGGTGACTCATATTTTTTTGTAGAACATGCTTGAAAATAACTCATATAATAATATTTGAGGTATCCTCCCACTTAAAAAGGTCCGGAACATTGTTTAAATAATCAAAATTTCAAAAAATTAAGGAAAAATTCGATACTTTTCTTGGTTTTTTGATTATAATTTTAAAAGTATTAATTTATCAGAAAAGTTGCACTGACATCAAAGTTGCGTAATTAAATTTCCTACAATATAGGATTGTTAAGAATTTTCAAAATTGTCACTCTTGTTGCAAAATAGCAATAATTGCGAAAAAAAAAAACACAGAAAAACAAGTGTAAAAAACGTTAAAATACCGTTTTTTACATTTTCCTCCATTCCCAAAATACATCATCATCGATTTGGCTGAAAATTTGCCCACAGATAGCCAAAAGATAGGATTTTGAGTGGTTAGAAGGATTTGAATTATATTACAATACCAAAAAAGTTACATGCAGTAATATCAGACTCAAAAGTATATATAAGTCCAGTCAGGATAGCATTTGACCTTGAATGCCGAGCTGCCCAAAATTTTATTTTTCTGATCTTTAGGGGAGTCAATAGTAGCCTAAATTTAAAATCACGAATGAATTCCTCCGTTACGTTAGCCGCCATCTTGATTTTAAAGGAGAATTTGTTTTGCTCAATATCTCCGCCATTTTTAACTTTTCGACAAAAATGGTAGGAACTGAAATTGTTCCAAATAAATCGCATTTACAATTGTTACAATTTCTTTTTAACAATTTTTGTCGTGAGGTCGATATTTTCGAGTTAATTGTACTTAGAGTAGACGCCTATATTTTTGACTATAATATTGCATGTAACTTTTTTGGTATTGTAATATAATTCAAATCCTTCTCACCACTTAAAGCCCTATGTTTTGTCTATATGTCGGCAAATTTTCAGCCAAATCGATTATGATGTATTTTGGGAATTGGTTTTCTACACTATAAAATTTGATTAAAAGCTTGTTTTGAATCAAAGTAACTTGTTATAATGCCATATAATGACATTTTTGAGTCCCCTATATTAAAATATTATGCTTTCCATTGATACTTTATGATAGAAAATGCAAATTTGTATAAATAAACACCAAATCACTGTAAAATCGCATAAAATAACATTTTGAGAAAAAAGAAGAAGAAGATTTTTTGACCTTAAATATCTTATTTTTACGTCCCGCAGAAGCTATATACCAATTTTCAGACAAATCGTAGGTCCACAATTTTTTTGCTCCAAAATTGAGTGATTTGAAATGGAATGACCCTTATCCATTTTTGGTTTACATGTTTACTCTGATTGGAGTACGAACGGAACCATTCTCGTTGGAACTTTACCGCGCTGAGCAGATGGGACGTGAATTATAAATTATAAAATTTCATCTTCCTTAGTCTCAGCATCCGTATGGCTTGCAAACTGTAGAAGCCTCGGAGGTGTAACCAGAGAAGGTTCCCATTGTCTTCAGTCTGGTGGGATGTAGAATAACATTATGTTATTTTATATGCCATTAGAGTGAAAACTTAGTCTTTTGCTAGCAGTTGCCGCTAGGGCATCTATGCCATTTCGTTCGTTGCAATCCGTGACTGCACGCCGGGGCTTGTTTTGGTTGGATCAGAGAGAGCAGAATATGTGCCTCCTGATGAGAGAATAATAAGTTTCGAAACCGATAAAGGTGCTTGCTGCACTCTCTGATTGATTTACATGTTTACTTTGATTGGAGTACGAAGGGAACCATTCTCGTTGGAACTTTACCGCGCTGAGCAGATGGGACGTGAATTATAAATTATAAAATTTCATCTTCCTTAGTCTCAGCATCCGTATGGCTTGCAAATTGTAGAAGCCTCGGAGGTGTAACCAGAGAAGGTTCCCATTGTTTTCAGTCTGGTGGGATGTAGAATAACATTATGTTGTTTTATATGCCATTAGTCTTTTGACTAAGATATTCATCGTTACATTCGCCGAAACAACTGGAAAACAGTAATAGTAGGATTCCGCCAGGTCCGATACTATGGCTTTCTACGTGCAGAAGTCCAGTACTATAACATGAAATTGTTCCTAACTTTACTAGGGATAGTACTGTTTAAACAACAGGGACCATTACTGAAGAGGGAACAAACTCCCAAAGAGCTGTTAACCAACTTCATTTCTGGACTAAAATTTAAAGAAATAATTAAAACGAAGTTCAATACATATAATCAGCTCATATTTTACAAGCAAATATTAAGACCTGTACGAATTTGTGAATGCCTACTTTGACAGTTAGGCATAACAAGTAATATAGCAATAAATCAGGAATTCCAGAACGTATAAAGAAACAGTTTCATGTGTGTTGGAACTGGAACAAACCTATGGAGAATGCAGGATATTAACAGGCAAGAGTCAATAGTGGTAGGGGAGCCCAAGCGGGGATTTTTGCAGTAACTCGAGCGGGTCATATTATCATATGAGGAGAAACCTGGTGCCCTGTAGATGTACCTCTACCATAATATATTGGCTCTAAACATAGGGGCGTTCGTTAAGGGTGGGGGCCGCAAAATAAATCTATCCTTAGAAAAACTCGAAATCGTCAGATTAAGATAAGGTAAGTTAAGTACATGCAAAACAGTGTATATTTCAAAAATCTGACGATTTGGCGTAAGGAAATGGGTGAGTGATAAAGTTTCATAAGAAAAAAGCGAATATTTCGCGAAATTAACGATAGATCTAAAAACGCTGGACGGAATGGTCGCCCGAGAACTTTATCGTACCGATCTATTATCGTTATCGTACTAGATACTGGCATTCTATAAAAATAACAAAGTTACTCGTTATTTTGATATTTTAGAAACACCCTGTATACCTGAAAATATTTTATGGTTCTACACATCATTAATTCCTGCCTTTGAGAAAATGTTCGATGCCATATTTCGGGGACACACTATAGATTATTGCATAAATCAATAGAATATTAGTCATACTTGCATTTCAAATTAGTTCATATTTCTGAGAAATTAATAGTTTACAATATTTGCATTTTACTGCATGGATTTTAATGAAATTTTGGGAGTAGCCCAATCTCCTAATTCAAAGTCTATCCTATATACTATATACTATGGCGCTTTTATCATGGGGGCGGTTCCCACCGCTTCTCGTGGATATTTTATTTTCGAATTGCATGGAGCAAAAGGAAGAATTTTAAGAAAATTTAAAAATGCGCTATATAATTTGTTCTTATTTTTTTCAAAAACCTTTCATTTTAAACCCGTCCAACTTTTTGAAAGTAGAAATAAAACTATATTAAGAGGTATTGCAAAAGAAAAACAATGCATTTAAATTCTGGTGGATGAGGGGTTAAATGTATGTACTTCTCATTTTTCCTTAAAGTACATTATTCATATAATTTTTTGCACCATATCTCGCTTAGTTTGAATGTAACCGACATTTAACGGTGCTCGTTTTAAAGCCCTTTTCAAACACTACAAAAGCATGAGCACTTTGAACATGCACCAAAAAACAAACTCTTTTTACCTACCATATCTCTTTTTGTATTATATGTAAATAGAAAATTTACGAAGGAACGAATCTCTTTGTTATTTATAATCTAAAAAGAAAATTATATAGTGTTTTTAGTTTGATGCATAGTTTTTAAGGTATTCACAAAGAACCGTCCGAAAACGTGTCACCGTCAAACTCAAAAAGTATTGAGTTCTCAAAAAAAAGTATAGATCAATTTTTACTTAAAAATAGGTTCTCTAGCTACTTCCTTGCTTATTTTGACCAACAAATTTTCTACCACCTTGAAGGGGTGGGAATTGCCCCAAGATAAAAGCTCCATAATATATAGGGTAGATTTTGTTTCTTGAGCTATTCCCTACTTACTGTGAAAATATCAAGTACATCGATGTAGTAGGATGGAATTCGGAGCCAAATACTCTCATTGACTGCCCTATAATAATGCTCTGCTATGATCGTGTGAGAGAGGACACACATAAGATTCTAGCAAAATTTCTATTTTCTGTAACTTTTCGAGTTTTTGAGTTGCAGCAACGAGTTTTATGTCATTGGAAAGGTAATTTTGCATTCTTTCAAATGTGTAAAAACATACAGGGCGTATCTAAAAGATTAAGATTTTTTTTTTCATTTCCGGTTCAACCGGAAGCCATATTGTAGGTAAAATCTATTGCGATAATAGATAATAAAGTACTATATGCGTCTGCCAAATTTCAAATTTTAGTTTCTATTACAGAGGAAGTTACGGGCACTCGAATATTTTTTAATAAAAAATTCATAACTCCCCTCATATGAGGAGTTAAGAAATCTGACTAATGTTATTCAATTTAGCGATAGGATATCAAAAATATATCAAAAAATAAACAAATTCCTTGGAGCCATTTTTGAGAAAATCTAGTTCAAATTTAAGTCAAGTTTTGACCCCTTAAATATAGGCAACCCATAACTTTTTCTGAGAAACGATAATATTCTTGTTGCATCCCAATCTTTAGGCTATATAAATATTTTTCAAATTAAATTTATCTTAAACAAGTTTTTAGATTGGTAGGGAAATGTGTCGGGTGGGCGGTCAGCCATGCTGGCCGCCATTTTGGATTTGGAAGTGTCAAATTCCGTATTTCTATTTATCTATCGATGAGCTAACTTTAAGATAAATTTCATTCGTTTTGGTCAAAATTTGCAAAAATGGGCCCCAAATAAACCCACTATTTAGGCCCCCCTTTGAGAGATTTTTTTCAAAAGCTTAGTTTTTCGACAAAATTCTCTTAAATTTACTCATACCGAATTTCATAGAAATCGGTCCAGTAGTTTTTGCTGGGCGGTGGCGACATACGTACGTACGTACATACGTACGTACGTACAGCTGGTTCCTAAAAAAACTAACACGACTCTTAGTAAGATTTGATCATTTTGAGCAGTGTATGATTGGTCTGACATTATATTATATTTATTATGACAGACAAATAATAAAATAAACAAACAAACAGCCATTTTTTGAGGTTAAAGTTTTTTGACAGTATGTAATAAGTATTTATTATCCTTCAAAATATAATAAATTAAATATATATTATAAATTAAATATAATATAATAAATTAAAAATAATTAAACTCATATTCATTATATCACACCTCATCAAAAGCTTTTTACAACAACATAGTCAGCGATTTTGATATGACTTAGAGACAGACTACATCAAGATCGCCTATAAATCGTGCTGGTAATTGCCTT
This sequence comes from Diabrotica virgifera virgifera, assembly GCF_917563875.1. Taxonomy (NCBI): domain Eukaryota; kingdom Metazoa; phylum Arthropoda; class Insecta; order Coleoptera; family Chrysomelidae; genus Diabrotica; species Diabrotica virgifera. The sequence continues at coordinate 43,280,183 of NC_065445.1, read as the reverse complement.
GCAGCGAGACCAAAAACAAAGAGAAGAAGAAGAAAGTACACTGCTCAATTTTCTACAAAATACGCTTTAAGAGTCGTATCAGTTTTTTTTGGAACCAGATGTACATACTTCCGACATGTTTTTTTTATTTGCTTTTTATACTCGGGGGGATTCAAAACGTCGAAAAAAGTGAAATCTGAAAAAATTTTTTTTGCACGATCCTACAACTTTATCTATTATACTCATACTTCGTATGTAGTAAGATAAAGTAAAACTAAGAAATGCGTGCTCAATATTTGTCAAAAATCTATCGAATGATAACAAAGACGACTCCCCACGGAGAGGGGTGGGGGGTAAATTTAAAATTTTTAATTAGAATCCCGCGATATTTCGCGAAATGAACATCAGATCAAAAAACTGAGAAATACACTTATTCAATATATTTGAAAAATCTATCTAATGGCTCCAAATGCGACCCCCACGAAGGTGGGGTGGAGGGTTACTTTAAAATTTTAAATAGAAGCCCCCATTTTTATTGCAGATTCGAATTGCTTCCGTAAAAATAAGTAACTTTTATTTGAAACATTTTTTCGAATTATGGACAATTGGCGCTAAAATCGGAAGAAACGATTGTTGGAAATGGAAAATTAAATTAAAAATGGAAAGTCCCCACTAAAATGGAAAATTTTATTAACTTTTTTTGGTTTTAGAACCTACTCTTCACAACCCAATAGGTCTCTAAAGCGCTCGAGTGACTGCACATTTAGCCTACTTTCCTCCCCTACTATAGGTCAAATCTCAATATCTAGTGTAATCAGGAACGTAGAATCTGAAGTATTTGTATAACATAATTCTGTTTAAACAAATCCATGTTTAAACACTAAATATTTGTAGAGGTCCAGTCCTAAAACGCAAACAAATGACCCGACCTCGTCCTTCGAGGATGAGGACCCGATCTTTGAGTTTAAGTGAGGTAAAAAATGGTTTGTATTTATTCAAGTCCATCCCTGTCGGGTCAGATTTTCCATGTGAAGGTTTCATAATTGGATTGTTTGCTAGTCCAAGTTTACACATTGTCCGTTCAGAACGATAAACTGCTGAGGTAAGCGAAGTAGATTATTTACTTATACGATGAGTTTACAAAGGATATGAGAGAATAAGTTGCTGGTATGTTCTACACGTTCTCCAATATAGTCCGATCAAAGAACACAAAACTTTACTGTAGCCTCAAAAAAAAATAAAGGAAGAACAAAAATTTGCAGATACGTAGTTTAAAGTAACTATTATTATATAAGAAACAGTTTACAATTCTACATCCCCTCCGCAACTGACAGGAGTTGCCTGTCACCTCTTGTAAAATAATGACCTAATTGTTACCTATTGACCCACTTACCACGTGTGGAAGTCATATGTTGACCTAGGGCCGTAGCCATAGGAATTTTATCCATCCTTTGGATTTTGCCATATTTGCATCTATATAAGACTTTTAGTCTGTTTGAAAGGCTTTGACCTTTGTATTTTTTTGTTGGCTTACCAAGTTCTTTTAACACTGATGATGCTCTTGTTACAGAGCGAAAACATTTTGTTTCTATGTTTGTAGCCCTATAGGGGCCTTTTAAACTAATATACCTTTTACCAAGCCAAAAATTTTTTATTAAATTTTACTTGTAATTAATGGCATACAGCCACCTACAGGAAATTCTTCCTTGTGGACATTCAAAATAAGCCCGGAACTGGATAAAATGGCTAGTTCTAAGCAACTTTTGTTCTATAGAATTTTTTCACCAAGTCAATACTTTTGAGTTATTTGCGAGTGAATATGTTCATTAAAAAAAATGGTTTTGGACGGTTTTCACAAATAACTCAAAAAGTAAATATTTTATCGAAAAAAATATTGTTAACAATAAATGGGCCATGTTAAACAAAAAGCAACCAACCCTCAATTTGTAAATTAAGAGAAAATTAACTTTTTATGTTTTTCTAAATATTTAATTTTCCGTCGTATTTTTTAAACGATAACTTCACTAATCAATAGTTTAATTTTAGAGCAATTTTATCATAGTAGTATCAAAATTATCCTAATAAATTTTCACAAAAAAAATAGCCATATTGAGGGTTGGTTTCTTTTTTGTTGTTGGAAATATATCTAATAAAATGCAATCTGCAAAATCCAACCAACCCACAAAATCCATGAATAAAACCGAATAATTTCAGTCAACTTAGTAATACCATACAGTAGAATTTATACTATTAAACATAATATCAATACAAATAAAAAATATGCGATAATCAGTCAAAACAACAAACCATAATATTTAAAATGTAAGATAAACATAGCCTTAATCCTAAATCTTACCATTTTCTGCAATTTCGCGAGCCGCTTTAATTATTTTAACAGTTTTTCATTTAAACATATTTTTCGCATTAAAGATTCAAAGATTTCTTCATAATATAATAGATATAACACAACAAATATTTTAATATTTAAGCACTAACTAATATTGGTCAGTACCTACACGTAAAAACAAAAAGATGCAACATTCCAGGAACCGTAATCGGCATAACAATATCAACCCACTTGGCTGGTACTTTTCGACAGTGCAATGTAATAATATGTTCAGTCACACAAACAATCTAAGTGGGCTGGTTGTCTTATGCGAAATCTTAAATGAACTATTATTAAACAGAAATAATTTGGAGTAGTATTTTTCATGGTTTAATATTTAGAATGGCTTGGTTGCTTTTTACACAATGTAGAATACACATTTTTAAATCGATATGTGACATTATCTTGTTTTCCTCAAAAATGTGGGTTGGTTGCTTTTTGCATAACAAGGCCCAAATATATCTCATAAAAAGCGAAAACAATGGTATATGTATGAAGTCTGTAGACTCAGCAGAAGTAGAGTTGTAGCTAATGAAAAGTAGGTTCTTATTATTCGTCAAATTCTAAATCGAATATTTCAACGTGAAATAACAAAAAAAACGGAATACTTTTCGGGGACAACTCTTTAAAAACTTTTTTAAAGGGTTTAAAAAAGGTTTATTTCTGTTTTAAAAAAACTTCAAATATTAAAAGTAAGTGAGTTACGCACAAAATATTGTTGGTCTCTTTTATTTTTTGGTAAAAAGAATCGCGAGAATCACCCCCTAATTAGCATCCCAAATAAAATTAATCGTTACCGCTTCACAAATTACTTTATTTATGTATTCTTTAGAATGATCTATATAGGCCTGGATTCTGCGTACTAAAAAAGTTGATTAATAGCAAGCTAAAAATTTGTTAATAGCTTAAAGGTGTCTAGTCAGACAAACTTTGATTTACGGGAACACTTGAACAGGGGAAGTTTTAATTGTGGAACAGTTTAAAAATTTGGAATGTCAGACTACGAAAACGTCCCATGTATTTTGTCGGACAGAACTTCTAATTGATTTTTACCCTTTCATTAAAATCCCATGCATAAATCAGACTGCTATTTATCACCTGTCAATTATTGTCATGTGACATGTTCTACGTTTCGGGCTTATTAAAATGCCCAGTTGGTGATAAATACCAGCCTGATTTTTGTATGAGAGATTAATGAAAGGGTAATAAATCAATTACACATTCTCTCCGACAAAATACATGGAACGTTTTCGTAGTCTGACGTTCCAAATTTTTAACCAGTTCCACAATTAAAACTTCCCCTGTTCCAGTGTTCCCATACATTACAGTTTGTCCGACGAGAGACCGTTAAGCTATTAACAAATTTTCAGCTTGCTATTAATCAACTATTTTTGGTACGCGGGATCCAGACCTAATTAGTTTAATTAGTTTAAAGTGCTCATTTTTGAAAAAAAAATTGGATTTAAAGTAAATTTTTGTTTTAATTAAAAAAAAATCCAATTTTTTTTTCAAATTAACTTAAAAATCATTAGTAGGTAATACCTAAAACCTCAAAGAGTAATAAAATGCACGTTTTGCGTTTTTGAATATTTTGAAGTTTTTTCCTGTTGTACAAAATTTAGTTATGCTATGGCTGTTAAAAATTTGCATACACTCGTGATTAGTGACTCGTTCAAGCCATTTTAACTACAGCCTTTTCAAAAATAATCACTATAAACCGATGAAATTTACAGATTATATAAAGAATACATAACCAATTTAATTTGTGAAACGATAACGATTAATTTTATTTTGGATGCTAATTACGGGGTGATTTTCGCGACTAGCCTTCGTGCCAAGCAAAAGTATTCTTAAAACAGGGATATTCTAATAATCGATCATTGGTGGCTAGTGAAAACGTTCCGGGACCGCACATTTCTATTCCTAAAAGCGGAATATTCCTTTAACAGGTATTCTAATAAGCGGGTTCGACTTTACTTTTTGGTTATTTCACGTTGAAATATTTTATATGGAATTTGACGAATAAAAACCTACTTTTCATTAGCTAAAAATCTGCTTCTACTGTGTCAACACACTTCATACATACCACATCATTTTTTCAGTTTTTATAAGCTATATTTTTGCTAAGAATATTTTTTTCGATAGAATACTTAATTTTTGAGTTATTTGCGAAAACCGTCCAAAAACATTTCTTTTTTTATTAAAAATGAACATATCCACTCGCAAATAACTCGAAAAGTATTGACTTATGAAAAAACTCAATAGAACAAAATGTGCTTAGAATTAGTCATATTATCCAGTTCCGGACTTATTTTGAATGTATATTTTTCCCCCCAGAAGGGGGTTTTCCCAATTATTGTAAAATGGAGAGAATGTAGAATTATAAACTTTTTCTTATATAATAATAGACAATTTCAACTTCAACTACCTGTTCAAAAATTTTCATCTTTCCTTTATTTTTTTTGGGTCAGATTGTTCTTTGATCGGGCTAATACATTCAGAAATCTTTATAACGTTAAATCTATTTTAAAGTAGATTACTTTGAAAGGTTTGAAGGTATTTTGTGTATTGAATAGTTTTCTTTCAAACACTTTTATCATGGTAGTTTGTTTTATCGTGTCTTTTGTGTAATGAAAAGATATACTTGATCAAAAGGATGTCTTATAAATAAACGTTAAAATGTATAGATACTTACGTAATAGAAAATAGATATTGTACAGGGCGTCAATAAATTATATTTCATGAATAAAATACCATGACGTCACTTTTACTTTTCCTCCCCAGGGAGGAAAAGTAAAAGTGACGTTAGTATAGAACCAATTGAGATGAGACGAAGTGAGCCGAAGCCAGCCGCAGAGCGATTCTGAATTGAAGAATTGCTGGCGACATTTGTAATCGCGCACTAAGCGATTGCTTTCCACTCTAGCTTGGGGACTAGTCGATGTATGTGTTTGTAGATAAGAAGCGATCCACAAAAATTACGTATGTCTTGTTTTAATCTGAATTTATATCATTGGTGTATCAATTAATTTTGATTAACATGATAAAACATAAAAAATCAGCCAAAACCTTTAACACAGAACTTTAATCAAAAATAAAAAGAATTAACAAGATTATAAGTAACAATAATAAATAAAATCAAACAAGAGGCTGTATATGTCCACCACCAACATCTCTACATAACCGAACTTTACTTGTTAAGTTGACGTACACTGCAAAGTTGACGTAAACTGGAAAGTATATCTGAATTAAGAATAGACATGCACTGTATAGCTACCTCTGTCGTTCAGACCCACCTATGGTGACAATAATGACAATAATTTTGGATCACACGTTATAATAACTTGATTCCGAATTGAGGAATCGCGTGCAATTATGTATTGAATAATTGCTTCTTGTACTAACATTGTTACCGTGTTTTGATATTACTAAATACAATTTTGTTTTTATCTATTACAGATAACCTCGATGGCGGCTTCCTTAGAAACGACGAATATTATTTTTATTTTGTTATTTTGATTTTATTTTATACTGGGATAAAAGACTATATTTTTATTTTAATAAAACCTGCGTTTTACTGAGTCTGTTGTCCGAAAGAACTACCTATTAGAAGATACGACAGCCATACATACAGGGTGGGGCATTAGTATGAGAGTAAAATTACTCGTTTATCGTAAGACATACAAAAAAAGTTGTTATTTGGGTAAAAATTGAGGCACAGATAAGACCATAATTTAAAAATATTTTCAAATATACAGGGCCACCCGTATTGACAGGGTGACGCAAAATTATGGTTTTTTTAATAGAACACACTCTATATTTGTACATTTTTGGATTCTTATTGATGTCTTCTTTTTATAAAATATAGGGTTTTGTAATATTGTACGAAGTAAATTAAAAGATAATTACGTTTTTTTTATCAATGTCGTGGAAAAATTCTCACCTTGTACAATTCTATTGATGTTACATCATAATTTTTAATATAGTCTATTATTGTTAAATATGATTCGTATAGCGAAATATTTAATTTGAGTATACAGGGTTGGTCGAAACTAGAGGGTGAAATTTTATTAGGTGGCCGTGAAAATATTCAATCAAAAATAATTTTTCGAAAAAAATGCATATTAAACTAGACTGATCCTTAATTTATTAATATTGGACGAGATATCAAAATACCTACGTAGTTAAGATTGTTGGTTCGTGAAATATTAATAAAAATAAAAAATATTCTACTTATTCTTAGTTATCAATGACACTAAATTTGCTTAAACATTTGAAAATATACTATTTTTTTAGTTCCAGTTCCTTTTTTACCATTACTAATATGAATTTTTCTAATGAGGAACTGATAAGAATTTATCATCAGCAATTCCCTGATAGTCGAAAACCAAGAAGAGAAACTACATTTAAAAGTATACTAAAACGGTTTCAATAGACTAGATTTAGATTATGAGACCGCCAGTAATGATATGCAGATCCTCAGTGACAATAAGAATTACATTTAATTCATTTTATTCATTTACAATTTAGAGAGATTTTTTGTAATCTAAGTATCCAGTCCGTTGAAACTGTTCTAGTAAACTTTCAAAATATTCTCTTCTTGAAATCCACAAGCAAAAATTTCCTGTAGCTGTCTGTGTACCATTAATTACAAAAATTGAAGAAAAATCTTCTGCGTAAAAGGTATATTTATTTTAAAACCCCAAAAGGGCTACATATACGAAGCAGAACGTTTTCGCTCTAAAGAGAGCATCATTAGTGTTCTTTGCAAGCTCTACAGGCTAAGCCACCAAAAATACATGGGTTGATGTGGAGCATAGAGCTGCAGTAAAAACGCGCCATTGGGTTCTATTTTGAACTATTCACCTCATTCCAAGACTTTGATTGACCTATAAATTTGTGCTGGGCGACCTCTTTTTCTTTCTTCTTTGGGGTTCCACTCCACTGTGCCCCAACTTTTACCAAAATAACTTTTTTTCGTATTTCTTACGACAAACGAGTAATTTTACTAACTCACACTAATGCCTCAGCATGTATATTCAGTGTATACAAAATTTAATATTCATCTGACATAAAAGTTATATCTAGGTGAACAAACTAACTGAAATATCCCAAATTGGAGTTCGTTTGCAACATTTGTTTCTCTCGCTTAACCCACTTTATGCCTTTTCCTCCATTCGGGCAGGCCTATCTTAAATCGTAATTACATCATTCAGTCACCCGAAAAGGGGAAAATGCAAACTATATAATTAAATTTGAGACTGATTTTCTGGATGATGCTGCTCAACTAAATAGACAAACTGATTTCCCCCTGGTAATATTTGTCTGATGTACGAAACATGCTTGCCATAGGCGGGTAGGGAATATTCAAATGTTGTTAATTAATAAATCTTAAATACATGTACTTATCTTTATTTTATTTAATTTTCGGAACCCAAAACGGGGTGTGGTTGAAGGCCTGACATAAATTTATGACGATATTTAAAAAAAATTTATATAATTTTCTTTTAGGTATGTTTCTTAAATATACAGTGTGTGCCAAATAAAAGGGCCCACCTCGATATTTGGCAGTAGTTATTAGATTTTAAGGAAAAGCCGAAACAGGTCGATTTTTTAATCTAAGGGGGACACATTTTTACGGTACATATATCTGTCATTTGCCAACCCCCACCCTTCCACTTCCCCCTACCCCTTATTTTTAAATAGGGAATAGGGATCGTGTGCTAGTTTATTTAAAAGGTTATTAAATTCTCTATTTTATGTAACTTATTTAATGCAAAATACATTCTACTGCTGACACAAAACAGAAAAAAATGTTTTTTGATAAATAAACATTGCTTTTCGGTGGATTTCAGTGTTCAAGCTGCCACCTATCTGTCTTTTGGTAGGTTGAATATTGAATTTAAGCAACAAACAATGTTTATTTATGAAATAAACATTTTTCTCTTTTTTTTTTGTCAGCAGTAGAATGTGTTTTGAGTTAAATAAAATACATACATTCTTCTTTTTGTGTCAATTAATTGAATTTAAAGTAATTTTTCTTGGACACCCTGTATAAATAATTATGTCTAAATTACTGAATACTATTACTGAATAGAGCATTGACTAACCGTTAAAATGAGCTAGGACACGACCCCTATTCCCTATTTAAAAATAAGGGGTGGGGGAAGTGGAAGAGAGGGGTTGACAAATGACAGATGTATGTACCGTAAAAATGTGTCTCCATTAGACCAAAAATCGACCTGTTCCGGCATTTTCTTAAAATCTAATAACTACTGCCAAATATCGAGGTGGACTCTTTTTTTTGGCCCACACTGTATATATAATTTAGTATGATAAAGTATTGATGGATTGCAAAAAACTGCCAGAGATATCACTACTTTAAGTTGGGTTGATAGCGCGAGTCTCACCTTTCTTGTGCCCTTTAACCGTTTACTTTTTAAAAATTAATATTGCGAATAAGGTATCTTTGAAATAAACGGAGATACTGTAAAAAACCGAACAACTTTTTTGAAGTTATACTTCTTTAGGCGCGTTTGGGAGTAAATGTATATGTGCGCGAATTCATCAAAAGTCTTGCTGCTGGGCGCAGCTGAAACCTTATACGTGCTCTGATTGGGTAATTACAAGGACATATCAATAATTGTTCAATATGTCGGTTATGGGTAAACACATGTTGTGTATATTAGTTTTTATTGTTGTGAGGACAGCGACAAAAGCAAGTTTATAATTGTAGTGACCTTTTAAACAGTTTTTAAAAGCAAAAGGTACGTAATTGTAAATGTTTCAGTATTGTAATAAAGACTTACGTATGTACCTATTTGGAAAATGTAAAATGTACCTACCTAGTAGGTAATGCTTCGGTTTACATAATTTGATAACCAACAAAATTTCTACCAATCTACATCTAATATATTGTTTTCTTACTCTATGTTTTGTTGTATTTCAATATTTAAATTCCACAAAAATCAAACTAATTTGATTAAATTCAGAACTGTCAAACAGTTTAAGACGTTCAGTTGGTTTGTCTTCCCACATGACAGGTATGTGTAAGTGGTAGGGATGGCGGTTTTTGAGAAAACACCGGTTTTTGGTTATACCGGTTTTTCTACCTACGGTTTTACCTGGCGGTTATAACCGGTCAAAAAAACCGGTTATTAAGTAGTGAGAGAAGTTGCACATTGTATAGCATCCATAGAAAAAATATGTTTTACTAATGTTTATTTCTGATTTATTGATAAAATACTAATATTAAAATTACGAATACATTATTTTGTTTCTTAAATCAACTTAATCTTTTGTCGATTGTCATTTTTGACTTGGAGTTATTTTTTACCCCCGTTGGTCATCGGTGTAACAAAAAAAGGTTGGTCATCGGAAGGTTAATACATCAATATTAAAAACAGTATACTTTGCCCATTTTTACTCAATAGCCAAATATGGCATTGAAGTCTGAGGTTTTAGCTCTGAATTAGAGCAGATATTCGTACTTCAGAAAAGAGCTATTAGGATATTGTATAAAATGAAATTTAGAGATTCTTGTAGAGGCATCTTTAGACAAAACAATATTCTTATAATTCCTGGTCTGTATATATTTTCGTGTATAATGCATTTACATTGCAAAAAGTTTAATAAATTTCAATTTAACCATGTTTATTTAACAAGATTCAGAGACAATCACTTTATGCTTCCACAATTTCGTTCTGTTTTGTTGGAAGGTAGGACACATTATGCAGCCATAAGTTTCTTTAACAAATTTCTAATAGATATACGAATGAATTTACATTAGCCAAACTTTCGGAGGTGTGTACATCAATACATTTGTGAGCTAGAGCCATATTCTAAAAATAACTTTAGGTATGTTTTATCGTAATTATTAATTTACACAGGGTGTCCAGAGAGTGTCCAGAAGATTACTCAGATAATTTTAAAAAAATTTAAGCCAATTTACCTAGTCCGAAAATGCTTCCTAAGGGAGCTAGAGCTCTTTGAAGATGTCGCCATGTAATTAGTTTTTCTTAAATACCTCCAGAACGCTTCTATCTAGAAAAACGAAAATTTGTATACCTATTTACTTTCCAGAAATGAATCGATTCCATATATTGCGAATTTCTAGTACCGGTCATAGGCGTCCGTTATGGGTAGGGCAACGGTTATTTTATCGCATAACTTTTTGTCTTCAACTTTTAAGCATTTTTGATAATGGATTATTAAATTGTGAGGTATTCTAGTACTAAAAGGTACTCTTACTTTAAGTCGGTAGGACACACTGTTTTCTAGAAAAATTGATTTGAAAGTTTTTAGTTTTGGGAATTTGAAAAAAAAAAAAATTGAAAAAAATTAAAAAAAAAACGATGTATTTTATCAACTTAAAGCAAGAGTAACTTTTAGTACTCGAATATCTCATAATTGAATAATCTAGTGTCAAAAATACTTAAAAATTAAAGACAATAAAATTATGCTATAAAATAAATGTTGACCTACCCAAAACGGACGCCTATGACCGTTTCTAGAAATTCGCCATTAATGGAATCGATTAATCTCTGGAAAATAAATAAATGTACCAGTTTTTATCTTTCTAAATAGTTTTTTTTAATCTTTTTTTTGAAATTCAACGAACGAAAAATTTTCAAATCGATTTTTCTAGAAAACAGTGTATTCTATCGACTTAAAGTAAGAGTACCTTTTAGTACTAGAATACCTCACAATTTAATAATTCAGAGTCAAAAATGCTTAAAAATTAAACACAAAAAAGTTAGGCGATCAAATAACCATTGCCCTAACCAAAACGGACGCCTATGACCAGTACTAGAAATTCGCAATGGATGGAATCGATTCATTTCTGGAAAGTAAATACGCATACCTATTTTCGTTTTTCTAAATAGAAGCGTTCTGGAGGTATTTAAGAAAAACTAAATACATGACGCCATCTTCAAAGAGCTCTAGCTCGCTTAGGAAGCATTTTCGGAATAGGTGAATTGGGTTAAATTGTCTTAAAATTATCTGAGAAATCTCCTGTCTTCGTTTGTCGGTAGAGTTTCTGGACACCCTGTATACTTTTAAGATGTATGTCTGTAACTTTGACTTGTCTCATACATGTACTTTGTATAATGTCACATGTGATCAATAAATTTGACTTGACTTGACTTGACTTTGTATTTACCAAATTGTGATTAAACCTCAGAGCTCTGCAATTAAAATGCAAAAGCCACTTGAATATGCAAATTCGCTTGAAGTAATAATTTTCCGAATTGGGTTTTGGCCAAATAGTAAAGCATCTGTCGCAAAACATTACATATCAAACAAAACAGAACAATTCAGATTAAAAGCAAACTTTTTCGTGTTAATTACGTTGAATGTTTAACCATGCGAAAGGGCAGGGCCGCCGCTACCATGTGTGCAAAGTGTGCATCGCACACGGGCGGCCGATTAAAGGGGCGACCAAAAACAGGCCACTGATGATAATATTTTTTTTAAAACGAAAATAAATTCAACGAATTAAATAGTAATTATTCAGATATTTCTATAAACTCTAATATTCTAAACAATCTAAACAAAAATGTCAGAAAATGTTATTTTTGTTATATTAACTGCCCTTTTGTAGGTGTAGTCATAAAGTAGTTCCGGGAATGCTTTTTAGTTCAAAGTGGCTGGCGGCTTTCGGATTAACATATTTTAATCTACGTAGTCCATATTTTTATCTACGTGGTCCATATGCGATTTTTTCAAATTGTGAACATTTATGATTTGTTAAGAGAGTACGATACCAGAATAGGATACTTTCCAAGTTATTAGATAAGTGCTTGTTAAGTTGCTCTCATTGAGTAATAAAAAAGTCTTTTTTTATTACTCGATGGTTTAAAAAAATCTTTTTTATTACTCGATGGTTGCTTTGTTATAATATCGTTCCTTTATGCTTATGTAAGGTTATAGATGGGTTATAGTTCAGTCTAAGTTGAGAATTTGATGATTTTAGACACGCTTTTCATAAACGATTTTGTTTGTAATATATACCTAGTAGTGTGCCCGTTTCTATTGCACACTGCTGTATTTCAAATAGGCCTGGATCCAGCGTACCAAAAGAAGTTGATTAATAGCAAGCTGAAAATTTGTTAATAGCTTAACGGTGTCTAGTCGGGCAAACTTTGATGTACGGGAACACTGGAACAGGGGATGTTTTAATTGTGGAACAGTTTCAAAATTTGGAACGTCAGATTACGAAAACGTTCCATGTATTTTCTCGGACAGAACATCCAATTGATTTGTTACCTTTCATTAAACTCTCATGCAAAAATCAGACTGCTATTACTAACCAACATGATTCCTGTCATTTGACATGTTCTTCTTATTCCACTGATTAAAATGCCCAGTTGGTGATAAACACCAGTCTGGTTTTTGAATGAGAGTTTAATAAAACGGTAACAAATCAATTGGAAGTTATGTCAGACAAAATACATGGAACGTTTTTGTAGTCAGACGTTCCAAATTTTTAATCTGTTCCACAATTAAAACTTCCCCTGTTCCAGTGTTCCCATACATCAAAGTTTGTCCGACTAGGCACGGTTAAGCTATTACCAAATTTTCAACTTGCTATTAATCAACCTTTTTTTGGTACGCGGGATTCAGGCCTATATATTTAAATATATTAGTAAACAATTAAGCATGCCGAATGTTGTAAGTAGTCTCGTAAACAAAACTTACACATGTAGGTATTAGCGCAAGATTGAATTTCTGTATATATTATTATTGACATAATAATAATAACTTTTTTGGTACGAGGGATCCAGGTCTAAAAGTAACGTCGAGATCATAGAAATTATTATTCATATACGCGTTACGGTGTCCTGCACATTTCTTTAAATACTAGTACCTATGTTGAAACGACTAAAGTACTTGAAGGGGGCGGCAAATATTAAGTTGCACACGGGCGGCCAACACTTTAGCGGCGGCCCTGCGAAAGGGAGTTTATTGTGAATTTTAAATTGAGGAAACATTTGAATTTTCGTTGAACATTTCATTGTTGCCGCACAACGGAATAGCTATTTGTATAACAAGGGAGGAAAGTGTAACTTTTCCTCCCGAGAATGAAGTTTACTGCCCGACGCGTAGCGGAGGGCAGTAATCATTCAAGGGAGGAAAAGGCACTTTACTCCCATGTTATACATATGGTTTTTCCACCTTCCTCAAATAACAAGTCATTTTTTCATTTTTACTTAATTTATTTATGTAACTAACCAACAAAATTTATTAGAACTAAAACTAATAAGTACGTACAATATAACTGTCAACTGTCAAATATAAGTCAAAATAAAAATGTAAACATTGTTAAATCAAAATAACAATTTACTGTTTTTTACCATTCTGCAAAATACAGGATGTTTTATAAATAAACGTTAAAATGTATAGATACTTTGTAATAGAAAATAGATATTATACAGGGCGTCAATAAGTTATATTTCATGAATGAAATACCATGACGTCACTTTTACTTTTCCTCCCTAGGGAGGAAAAATATTTTCCTCCCTAGGGACGAAAAGTACAACTTTGCTCCCTACAATCAGGTCCGAAAAAGTATACTTTCGGTAGAGGTAGGTGGAAAAATATTTTTTGTATACCTTTACACAGTGTAGATGTAATTATTTTACAGAATACGGATTTTGTAGAATCACCTTTATACGTGTTCGTTTGATGTACATAGTCACAGGATTAGCAGGATCTATAGGATTACGTAAAGACCCAGTGGCATTTCTTTTATCTTTTTACTATTAATTAGGTTTTTTTGGTATTGTAGAAATAAAATAAAATGACAAATATAATGTAATTAAAAAGCCCAAGGAAATAAAAAGGTAAGTATATTATTATTGTAGAATGTTCGCATACAGGGTCACTTACAAAATAAAATTTCGATTTTTTGATATTTTGTAAATATACAACTTTATTAAGTTATTTTTTAAATATGTTTAATTTATAATAGAACATCAGTAAAATTAAATCAATAAATTATCATCAATTAAATAATCATCAATTTAATCGCTAAAGAGAAATAAATCCCCAGGCCTTGATTCAATACCATGTGAAATACTACAGTTACTAGGTGACAAAGGATTACATATCATCCATTCTATCTGTGTCGCTGTTTGGAATTCAGGAAATGGCCATCTGGTTGGTGTACTTCAATTTATATCCCACTACACAAAAAAGGAACTACTACCAGATGTGAAAACTACCGCACACTGTCACTAATAACACATGCTAGTAAAATCTTGTTGCATATCATCAAAAACAGATTAAAAACCTATCTACATTACCTACCAAATACCTCAGGAACAAGCGGGGTTTGTAAAGGGTAAAGGTACAAGGGAACAAATCCTGAACCTGAGACAACTCATTGAAAAGTCTAGATAATTTCAAGTACCTATGATTATATGCTTCGTTGACTACCAAAAGGCATTTGATTGTGTAAGCTGGATAAATCTGTGGTCAATTTTAATAGAAATGGGCGCGCCAATGCACCTGGTAACACTTATTAAAAATCTGTACCGTCTAATATAGCGACAGTACGACTAGATCAGAAGTTCTCAAACCAATTCAAGACCGAGAGAGGTGTTAGACAAAGATGCGTGTTGTTACCTGACTTATTTAACATTTATGGTGAACATGTCATGAGGACGGTTTCAGAAGGATGGGCCGGTGGAGTAACAGTAGCTGGTAGGAAAATCTCCAATTTAAGATTTGCTGATGACACCACAATTATAGCAGTAAATGAGCAAGAAATGTTAGATCTTCTGCGAAGAGTTGAGTACGAAAGCAATAAAGTTGGTCTGAAAATCAATAAAGCTAAGACAAAATTAATGGTGGTCGACAGAATTGACACTATTCAACTGACTAACATATTCCAGAAATACCAGATAGTAAACACCTTTGTCTATCTCGGGTCTAGTATAACTAACGATGGTAACTGTGAAACAGAAGTTCGGAGACGTATTGGTATGGCAAAAAATGCGATGAGTCGCCTAACTAAAGTTTGGAAAGACAGATCTATCTCTCAAAATATCAAGATGAGACTGGTGAATCCCTTGTATTCTCAATATTTCTATACGGAGTAGAGACTTGGACTCTTCGCGCATGCGAGCGCCAAAAAATTGATGATTTTGAGATGTGGTGCTGGAGAAGAATGCTGCGCATACCTTGGACAGCTCATAGGACAAACGTTTCCATTCTAAACCAACTCAATATTAAAAAAAGGCTGTCCACATTATGTCTGCAACGAATTCTGCAATTCTTTGGTCACGTGGTTCGAAGAGGTGACGACAGTTTGGAGAGATTAATTGTTTCTGGAAACGTTCCGGGGAAAAGATCAAGAGGACGATCATAGACTAGATGTTCTGACCAAATAAAACATTCAGCTGGAAACTCATTCTACGCAGCTCTTAGAGCAGCTGAAGATAGAGACCAATGGAGAAACATTGTTAGGAATGTTTGAAGAAATCACTATTCTCAGTAATGGGGAAACGACAGGAGGGAGAGAGAGAGAGAGATCAGTAGAATGATACTCTTTAATTTTTATAAAGCATTTCCTATACTAAACTCATTACTTCCTGAGATATATTTCATCATCATCACGTAGCGCTACAACCATGGGTGGGTCCTGGCTGACTGTACAACTTTCTTCCAATTTGTTCGGTCTTCCATCAACCTAGGGTCAAATCGAATGTTCATTTTTCGGAGATCTGCTTGGATGTTATCTCTTCATCGCATCCTGGGACGCTCAAGTGGTCTTTTGCCTGTAGGAATCTTCTCCCATACCAGTCTTACCAGTCTCTCGTTATGAAGTCTGTGCACGTGGCCTGCCCATCTTAGTCGCGGTGATTTAATTGCTTGGACAATATCGGTGTCATTGTAGAGTTCTTTTAATTCGAAGTTGGTTCTGATCCTACACTGGTTTGTGTTAATGTCGTAGTGAGGTCCGAAAATTTTTCTAAGTATTTTTCGTTCAAAACGTCTGAGCTTTTCTTCGTTTGATTTGGTCATGGTCCACGTTTCGCAATCGTATGTTAGTACAGGTCTGACGATGTATTTATAGATTTGGATCTTGGAACTTCTTGTAAGATTTTTTGATTTTATAAGCTTATCCATTGCGAAAAGACAGCGATTTGCCGATTGGATTCTGTCTTTTATTCTTCAGCAACATCGTTGTCAGCTGTGATTACGGCCCCCAGATACTTAAGACGTTGTACTCTTTCGAAATTAAAGGCGTTGACCGTCACATTTTGTCCTATCCTGTCTCTTCGTGTCGTTCTATTTATACACATATATTTCGTCTTCTCTTCATTAATCCTCAGCCCTACTTCGCTTGTTGCTCCTTCCACCTTGTTGAAAATGGCTTTTGTGGATAGGATGAAGTCTCCAACGAGATCAATGTTATCTGCGTATGCTATTAATAACTTGGGATCTTGAACCGATAGCAGTTCTGTTTTTATTTCGGCCGACCTGAGAAAGGCCTTATTTCTGAGATATATTTAGTTTTATTCAAATCAGCGGTTTCAATCAAAAGTACTAAGGCTATGCAAAGCTCCTAGGTATATTTCCAACAATAATATATATTAAAGGGATCTGCAAATCCAAATCGTCAAAGAAGAAATTAATTTTCTGTGCTCCAAGTACCAAAATAGACTGCAAAATCACTCAACCAAACTTATTGTCACCAATCTCCTGACACCCCTAAGCCGATGCCGCACTGCAGGAGGCTAGATGGTGGCTTGGAGGGTGGATTTTAAAGGTGGATGGTGGAGGGTCGCTGCATCCTGGACGCAGTGAAAGAGTGAAATGAAGTCAGAAGTCAGTATCCAACTGACTGCTGAGGAATCGTTTGTTTCATTTGTTACGTTACATTTGGTTTGTTTTTTAGCATATCGTCATATTAGAGGTAAAACTCACTCACTTAACTTTTCAGAAGTAACCCCCTCTGTGGCGCAGTGGTAAGAGCGCCTACCTTTGAAACGAAAGGTCGGGAGTTCGAATCCTACCATGGGCAGAAATTTTTCATTTATTATAAATTAATAAATGAAAAATAGTTTCTGTCCTTGTGGGATCGGTACTCACCAGAGGGACCGCAGAGGTTCGGAAACAATTAGCGTCTCTTTGCAAAGACAATGACGTCGACTTTGTAAAGTAACAAGACACTTACTCAACACACACACTACACATTACTCCCCTGACTTAGTGATAAGTTATACAATTACGTGGCTAAAGGTTCTAGTTCTAAACCAAAGCCAGAATCGGAGAAAAAAAAAACTTTTCAGAAAATGGAGAAAAATCGACTTAAAGGCAAAAATTGCTTTTTAAATTCACCTGACTTGAATATTGGATTTTTTTAATGCAAATGCAAAGAATAAATAAAACAGATATTTTAAGCCATGTTTCGTCACATAGTGGGTCTGCTGAGTCCCAAATTGCCCTTATTTTATACACAGCACTTATTACGCTTTCGTCCATAGCGAGGCTACCCGGATGGATTATCAAACACGACTGATATGGGTGGATAGACGCCTGGCGGACCACCGGGTGGGTAGATGGTAGTGAGAGGCCACTGCGGCTACCGTCGTTGTATTATTCGTGGTATAAGTAGCTGGATTGTCGCCAGGCGGGTATCTACCATCCACCATCCTAGCAAACTTCCTGCACTGCGGCATCGGCCCTACAGAGCAGACGACTAGTGGTGTTTAGACGCCGCGATACATACGAGCAATTTATTGTGACGATAAATTGCTACTATTTATTGATTTTTTAAAGCTGTTTAGACGTTGCGATATATTGTCGCGATTGATTATAAACTGAAACAACTCTGAAACAACAAACTGAAAGTGACTGTGTCATTTTCTTAACACTCGCATGTGTATTATATTGTTTTTGTGTAAAATAGATCGCAATAAAATGGATGTCAAAAAAAATCTTGTCTAATTTGTTTCGTGTAGTTGGGGACGGTTCACATTTGCTTTTACTCTTTGTGTTTTGTTTCTGTTCCAGTATATATCCAGTAATTTATTTAATAAGCCATGTTGTTTTTAAAAAAGCCTTTTATTAATAGCCAGTTGTAAGCAAACAATGTCACGTCTCAACAATTCAATTTGCCGAAGATAAAAACAAGTATAACGAATATTGCGCTCACGTAATTGAATACATCACTTCGGCGATAAAAAGCTTTATGTAGTCTCAGACAGAGTACATGAAATATAGCTCTATTTGCTTTTTCACATTAAACTGATCACAAAAGATCTTTTTCAATTTTAAAATATAATCAAAAGATGATGCTCGCTACTGATTTCCAATCGAAATAAATTTTGAATATCAATTTTAGAGACGAATCCTTTTTTTTCTAGTAATGTATACAGGCCGAGTTTTGAGTGCTACATTTAGTGATGTAGGGCGACAATACATTATATTAAAATACAGAAACTACTTAATATAAATATTAAAATTATTCTTATACGTAACCGATATTTTCTTCTTCTGATAGCACTAGAATCCGGAGTGGGTCTTGGTGACTGCACAACTCGCTTCCATCTCGAACAGTCGTCCATGATAGTTGGGTCAGTGGGTAGCCCCATTGTTCTTAAAATATGACCATATGTTGTCTCTCCATCGCACTCATGGGTATCCTAAGGGCCTTCTTCTTGTGAGGGCTTCCTCCCAGATCAACTTGGCAAAGGTGGTTATTAGGGAGTATATGGATATGGCCAGGCCATCTTAGACGCTGAGATTTAATTTCTTGGATTACGTCGCTAGTCTTATACATCTGTGTGACTTCAATATTTGTTCTCATCCGATTCTTCTTTACGTGCCATCTCCGCGACGAAGGTTGGCAATCATCATTGCTATTCTCACTTTTGACACTACAGCCCGAAAGAATTCAGTTGAGCTGCATCCAAACCATTCTCTGAGATTCCTCAGCCAGGACATTTTTCTCCTACCTATGCTGCGCCTTCCTTGAATCTTTCCCTGAATAATTAATTTTAGGAGTTCATATCTGTCACCACGTGTTACATGACCCAAGTATTGAAGTTTTCTTATTTTGATGGAATCTCCCTGCTGTTCTGTATTCTCCTTAGTACTTCCTCATTGGTTATTCTGTCTGTCCAGGAGATTCTCAGCATTCTTCGATACGTCCACATCTCAAATGCTTCTAATCTATTGAGGCATTGTTTATTAAGAGTCCACGTCTCTACACCATACAAAAGAACAGAAAATACATAACATTTAATACTCGCTTTCTAACATTTAGGTTGAGGTCTCTACTACATAATATTTGTTTCATATTAGTGAATGCACTTCTATCAGCCTTTTCTATTCTAACTAGTATTTCTTTGGTATAACCTATTTCATCTTCTAATGCTTTTTTGAATATCTCTTTTGAGTATGCATTAAACAGTGATGGCGACAAAACACAGCCCTGTCTAACGCCTCTTTCGATTTTTATTTTATTTGTGATTAAATTATTATTCTTATGACAGCTTCTTGTTCATAATACACATTATTTATTAATCTTATATCCCGTGTGTCGATGTTGTTTGTTCTCAGTAGTTTTATTAACGGATTATATTTCACCATATCGAATGCCTTGTTATAATCTAGGAAGCAGGCATAGATATCCTGGTTTACATCTAAACATCTCTGTATTAGCACATTTACTGCAAATATTGCTTCTCCGGTTCCTTGAGCATTTCTAAATCCGAACTGAGTTTGTCCAATGTCTTGTTCTAACTTTTTGTCTATTCTACGATGAATAATCTTTAGAAATACCTTGAGTATGTGGCACATTAGACTGATGGTACGGTGTTCGCAACATTGTCTGGCCTCTTTTTCGGTATAGTCACGAATGTTGATAGAAGCCATGCTTTAGGTAATATAGCTGTTCTGTATATGATATTAAATATTTCGACAGTTACATGTATATTGCAGTCGGCTATAAGTTGCAATGTTTCTGTCGGTATTTCGTCCGCTCTTACAGCTTTCCCAGTTCTCATCCGATATTGGTTGCTATTTATGCTCGTGATAACATCCAAAGATTCTCCTGCGGATTTTTCTCTCAAAATATCTAAGTTTCCTTTCAATTGTTTTGGTCAGAGCTCACGTCTCACACTCATTCATGAGCACCGGTCTAATAATCTTGGCTGATTATCGGAGAATAGGCCATTTTTGGGAAAAGTTATTTAATCGAAGCTTATGATTATATATATTAATAATATAGGTATGCAAAGTCCGCAGATAGTGTGATACTTTTTTTATTAACAAAAGGGCGCCCCCAAATCGTGTTTTTTTCAATTTTTGCTCCATAACTCATAACATTTAAACTTTACACCAAAAACACCCTAACAAAAGTTCACCGAAATTAAATTCTGCACAAAGACATGTTTTTCGCGATCTGTTCCGACGAAAATTTTCCTCGGAAAATGCGAGTTTTCCCAACAAAATCTTTAAATTTCAAATAAAGTTTTAGATAAGTAATTATCTACCAATAATTAAATAACTCGGTGACATAAAAGCTTTCTTAGTTTGGATTATAGTTCCAGAAGCCGGTGAAAATTAAACGAACATTTTAGCAACAATTTAATTGTTAATAAATAATTTACGGTCGCAATAATAACCAAAATGATTATGATACACTGATCAAACTTTGAAATCTTATAAAGATGGGATCCCTATTTAATATTTTGTGGACAAAATATATATTTTTAATTTTTTTGAATACTCTTTAAATGTTTTAAAAAAATAGTTATAAACAAATTAACGTTTTTCAGAAAGTTTTTATTATATTCTAATTTTAAAAAATAGGTAAAATGACATTTCAAAGATCTTGAAAATGAATGCCTTAAAACTTTTTTACAACTATTTGCAAAAAAGTTATGAAACAGCAAAATAAACACACGATTTCTGCGTGGTTTATTATGTTTTTTAATTCTTTCAAAGCGTAAAAGTCAGTTAAAAGTACAAGTTTAAAGTACTTACAAAAAATATTGATTATTAGTTTAATATTTATATTTTAATTAAAGATAATAAATATTTTTTTTGTAATTTCTACGCGCGAAAGTTGACTAATACCGTATCTGAAATTTTCACTCGAACTGACGACCGCCGACTAGTTAATAAATAAAATTATGTATTATAACCCGTCCACGGCTCTGTATCAAGCCTACTTTCGCGCTCAAAGTTACAAAAAAAACATTTTAATCTTTGATTAAAATATAACCATTGAACTAATGTTTGGTATTTTTTGAGAGTAATTAGTTTGTACCATAAACTCACTTTCAAGCTTTGAAACAATTAAAACAAATTTTAAACAACGGAGTAATCGTATGTTTATTTTGCTGTTTCATAACTTTTTTGCAAATGGTTGAAAAACAATTTTAAGGCATTCATTTTCAAGATCTTTGAAATACGCATTTTAAGTATCTTTTAAAATTAAAATACAATAAACAATTTCTGAAAAATGTTAATTTGTTTATAATTATTTTTTTAACATTTAAAGATTACGCAAAAAAATAAAAAATTTATATTTTGTCGACAAAATATACAATAGGCATTATATCTTTATAATCTTTTTAAGTTTCAACAATGTCTGATGATTATTTTGGTTGTTATTGCGACTGTAATTTGTTAATTAACAATTGAATTGTTGCTAAAATATTCGTTTAATTTTCACAGGCTTCTGCAGTTATAATCTATACCAAGAAAGATTTTATTTCACCAAGTTATTTAATTATTGATAAATAATTACTTGCCCAAAAAATTTATTTGAAATTTCGAGATTTTGTTGGGAAAACCCACATTTTCCGAGGAAAATTTTCGTCGGAGCAAATTGGGAAAAACATGCCTCTATGTAGAATTAAATTGGGGTGAATTTTTATTTGAGTGTTTTTGTTATAAAGTTAAAATCTTCGGAGTTATAGACCAATAATTGAAAAAAAAACACGATTTGGTGGCGCCATTTTGTTAATAAAAAAAGTAGCACACTATCTGCGGACTTTGCATACATATATTATTAATCTATAGGATCAAAATATTCGATTCCAGCAATAAAATTGCTGGTAAATAACCTTTCTTTGTACTTTACTAATTAGACCAGCGTATTATAACTATTTTTTTTTTCCAAATTTAAAGATTATGCAAAAAAACGAAAAATTTTAAATTTTGTCGATAAAATATTAATTAAGCATCTCATCTTTATAATCTTAATCTGAAGTTTGATCAATGTATCATGATTATTTTGGTTATTATTGCGATCGTAAACTGATAATTAATAATTGAATTGTTGCTAAAATATTCGTTTAATTTTCACCGACTTCTGGAATTACAATCTATACCAAGAAAGCTTTGATGTTACTAAGTTATTTAGTTATTGATTAATAATTACTTACCTAAAACTTTATTTGAGAATTAGAGATTTTGTTGGGAAAACCCGCATTTTCCAAGGAAAATTTTCGTCGGAGTAAATCGGGAAAAACAAATCTCTATGCAGAATTTAATTACGGTGAATTTTTATTTGGGTGTTTTTGTTGTAAAATTAAAATCTTTGGAGTTATAGAGCAATAATTGAACGGTGACCTCTATTTACCGTTAAAGTATTTCCGTTTCCCAATGAAACACCCTGTATAACTCCAAGAAAAAAAAAAAGAAGAGGAAAAAAGACAAAAATATTTGTTAATTAGTGAAAAATTCCCAGGAACTTAATTATCGAAACGGCATATCAAAATATTTAATCCCCGCGACGTTATTAAAAAAACAAATTATAAACAAATTTGAATAATTTTCAAATGCCATTTTAGGGGGGAGTTTAATTGAAATTTGAATTTATCAATACATTTATCGAAAACGTACATAAAAATAAAAATAATAAGATTTAATACAGGTGAATATTTCTTTGGCAACAACCGTGTTTTTGCAATTGAAAATAGAGTAATATTTAATAAACAAATTCAATATATCAAAAAATATTAAATATTTTTGGACCAATTTCTTTTTATTAATACTGATAATATAGCGCAACTTCTCCTGTAAAATAAGGTATTTTATAGTGCTTATTTAAAACGCTAAAAATAATTTTTTGCAAATTTGTTTTTAAAGTTTTATGTATAATTAGTTAAATAAATAGGCGGTCAAATTTAATTTAGTAAGTCTTATGTGAAAGATTTACCCTTCAACTTTGCAGAAAATAATCCTATAGACCTTCATTAGTAATTTAATGACCTCAGCAGTTAAAAAAGTAATTTTTTTGCAAAAATTACCCCTTTTTAATTATTTAAACAATGATCCTCTTGTTTGATTTGGATACTTTCTTGAAAATATCTTTTGTACCCACCTAAATTTTGATATAAAATTTGTTTCAACCTGTTCGAATTTACATTTGATTTACATGTAGTGTAATTTTATTTTACTAGACTATAAGGTTTGAGCTTGAATTTAGGTACTTCGTAATTTCAAAAATGATATTTTTTATTTATGTTTTTGAGCATTAAAAATCTGAAATAATATATTTGCCCTGGTCGTTTGTTTATTTATGATTTATTAATGTTTTTTTAATTTATAAAAAAAGTCATTTTTAAAATATTAATTCATTATAATCAGAACTTTAGATCGGCACCCTCGTTTTTTGTAATTGTTAACATATCAAATTACACATCCAATCTTTATCCTATCCATGAAAAAAGATATCCGATCGACGTTATATCGTATCTTAGACAAATATATTAAAAAACAGTATTTATTATCGTATTATCTTTTTTATGGGTATATAAATATATTACATAATATTAGTCGGAAAAATGAAAGATTACCCATGAACGATCATATCAATCAATTATTTTATGTTTGCTGTCTTTTTCTATAAATACCAAACGTTTGTTATAGAAAGAGAGAGCAAAATGATCGTTCATGGGTAATCGTTCATTTTTCCGACTGTATGTATTATCTTTGTGATTTATCGGCATTTTTACCTGGCTATATTCTTCATTAGGGTGATGCAGTTCCCTTTGTCGCGGGAATAGCATTTTTTTGTAGAAGCTTTCTGTTACTTGCATTGTAAATATGTATGCTAAAATTATGTGTTGGACACAGTGTTAGTTAAAATAATCCAATTAAAAGTTTCACGTTATTTTATGATCCTGGTCGCTCGTGTTTTGCACTTATGTGTTTGCACCGTGTACAACTTATTCGCATTTTGAATTATTAATACTAGGTATCTTTGTACATGTCGGACCCGTTGTTTAAATTTGTAGCTTTTGAAACTTAATTTTAATTTTTTTTGCATTTGTGTACATTTTAATCATTCCGTTACCTACATCATTCCGCTAATGGTCCAAAAATGATTATGGACCTATAATTCAAAAGAATTATATTAGTGAACTATAATTCAAAAGAATTTTAAAACCGATTATCATCCTCTTTGCCTTTATCTTGGGTCATAGTCATAATAATAGTCTCCCGTTTTATACCGCTAACGTGGCTTTGGGATTATAGCAGGGTAGTCTGCTACATCTAGGCCTACGGTATACAAAGAAGGTAACAGGGCCAGTGTTACACGCTTCAACCGCCTATTATTACCCCTGGTTTTATCCAATGTACTCATTTTTATTCAGGTTGTTCAGGCTGTAGTCGACCTGGGGCCAATAGACATTTAAAAATGTCTAGATATTCTCGTCTAGATGAACCCCGGCCTAACTGCGTGTAAGTCAGACATGCGACTGCCTGAGCTATCTGGCAGGGCCCCCGCTACCATATGTGCAAAATGTGCAATGCACACAGGCGCCATCCTTTAGGGGCGCCAAAACCCAGGGTCAAGAATTGATAAAGATTTGCAAAAAAATAAAAATTAATTTTAAAACAAAAGTTGAGAAATTAAATAGGATTTATATTTAAATTAAGTGACAGCGATCTTTTAAAACGTTGTTTTGTTCTTGAAGAATGACTGACAGATCAGGGTAATAAGGATTGGTATAGACTCCAATGATTTGTTTAATGAAATAAAAAAGTCATCTTCATTACCTAATGATACTGACCCCTTAATATATATTATATTACAATATACATTTGAAAACAATTGAATCTTCAGCCTTCCAAACGTAAGCATTTCACTAAGAATTCTTTTCATATTACCTGAATCTTTAGCTGCTGACGAGCGATCTTTTTCAAAGTTAAAAATCATTTGTATAAAAGTATAAATGTTAGAGATGTAATTGATAAATTTGCAACAGAAAAGTCTCAGGAAATATCGCTAGGTACTACAATTTTTTATTTTTCTATTGTACCTATTGGCGATAGCCCAGTAAATGAATGGGAAATTCGGCGATACCGTGTAATTTTCAGGGGCAACTCCGAATTGCATGAAAATTTGGATTTAGGTTCTACTTACCCTCCACTTCAAAGTTGAAATTGTGCCGTTGGTTGCTTTTACTTGGAGGGTGACAGTCACCCCTTCTCGGGGGTTAAAAACATAAGTTCAAGATAAGACCGGAAATTGATAAATTGACTGATTTTAAGCAACTTTTGTTCTATAGAGTTTTTTACGTAAGTCAATACTTTTCGAGTTATTTGCCATTGAAAATGTTGATTTTTCGACAAAAAAACTACGTTTTCAGACGGTTTTCCGCAAATAACTCAAAAAGTAAATATTTTATCGAAAGAAATATCCTTAGCAAAAGTGTAGCTTATAAAAAACCCAAAAAAATGGTGTATCAGTAAAGTCTACCAATTAAATAAAAACAACAAAGTTGTAGCTCATGGAAAATACGTTCTTATTCGTCTAATTCCAAATCGAATATTTCAAGGTGAAGTCACCGAAGAATTAAGCACTTTTCGGGAAAAACCCATTTAAACTTTTTTAAAGTGTTTATAAAAAGCTTTGTTTTAATTGTTAACAAAAGTTTTAGCATTAAAAATAAGCGAGTTACGGTCAAAATAAAGTTGGCCCTCTTCTTTTTTGTAAAAAATCATGAAAATCTCGCCGTGTTTAGCTCCCCAAATGAAATTAATCGCTACCGCTTTACAAACAATTTACTTACCTATCTATCTTTTATATGATCTGTCAGTCTCACTGGTTTAAAGTGTTTATTTTTAAAAGGGTTATAACTGGGAAAGCTTGAATGGGTCACTAATCACGAGTGTATGCAAATTTTGAACAGCCATATCTTAACCAATTTTTGTCTTACGGAGAAACAAAATGAAACTTGCATATTTATAATAGCAAAACCTACATTTTTTTACTCTTTAAGATTTTTTTTATCACTAATACTTTTTAAGTTATTTTGAAAAAATGAAATTTTTCAAAAATTTTTAGAAATTTTTTTTTAATATAAAACCAAATGTTTTCAAAAATAAGCACTTCAAACCAATAAAACTTACAGATTATATAAACAATACACATACAGTTAAAATAGATGGTAAAGCCCAACGATTAATTCCATTTATAGCCTGGCTACACGCACCGTCTTGCCTGTGCAGTCCAAAACTGTGCAGGCATGACGGAACAAAATAACTGTACACCGTACGTTGTCCACACGTGCAGGCCACGTAAAAAATTGGACTGCGCAAACTTCAGTCTTTCAGAGAATTCGACACGATGAGCAGCACGGAATAGGTTTTTTTAATGGAAGCGTTATTGTATTGTTGGAATCCTGGGAAAACTAACAAGTATTTTTGAAAAATTTAAACGCAGAATGAAGTACTTCAGTATTATGGATGGTAGAAAGTCTCTGAGAAATCCTATAATGTCTATTTTAATAAGCCACAGGGGTGAAAAACTAAGAGAAAAGTTAGTCTGATTTTTAATTTAAAATATGTCATTCAAAAGATACTTTTTGTTTATTCTAAGGGACTTCATGAAATCTCTCATTTTGCGTTTAAATTTTAAAAAAATTCTTATTAGTTTTCTCAGGATTGGAAAAAAATAAATGCGTTTAGAAAGAATTCGACCGAAATTTTGCGCCTACGCTCTCAAAAAGGATGAAAGTATTATACATTTTTATAATAAGTATTTCAAAATCTTTTAAATGAGTTGTCAGATGATATACTTTCCCATTAAAAAAAGTTATGCCTGTCACCCGAGGAAGGATCGCGTAAAGTTCAACATTGATGCTATGATATACCTACTATGATTATTTTAAAAATCAACCTGTCCGAGCGTTTTTCTTATGTGCTAAAAATAAAAAAGTTAATAGGGGGGCTGTAACAGTTATTCCAGCGCGCTGTATGAACTGTTTTCAATAATAGTATACCAATATTGGAAAAAATAATAGTTACTCTTTATTAAATACCAAACGGTACAAATTATTTGATTTTAAAGTATGCCTTATTTTAGAATCAATTAAAAAATAAAACATTACCTCTTTTAATTTTTCTGCCATTAAAGCGTAGGCTTCGTTTTTCTTATTTCTGTCGGAATATTCTTTACACTTTACTTTCCATAACGCCGGCAAAGATTTGTATAACTCTATAAATTCAGTTAAAAACTGTTTCGTAACACTTCTGATGTCGCTCATCTTGGTCTATCCACCTCGAAAACTTTCGCGGGACTGAAGAACGGACTGAACTACCGTCCACACGTGCAAGTAAAACTGTAGAACCAAAAACTGCACAGGTAAAATCTTCAGCATGTCGAGGAGGATACAGTCCGCCCTTGGAGGCCTGTGCGCAATACAGTCTTGCCGTCCATACGCACGCTCTTACCTGCACAAACCAGACTATGCAGGCATGCTCTCAGGCAAGACGGTGCGTGTAGCCGGGCTATTATATCCCGGTTAGGGTGCTAAATAACGGTGGGTCCGTTTAGGGTGCTAAATAGAGGGAGGTTTTCACGATTTTTTTTACCAAAAAAAAGGGCTAACTTTTTTTTTCAGTATAACTCGTTAATTTTTTATGC
Organism: Diabrotica virgifera virgifera; assembly: GCF_917563875.1. Lineage (NCBI taxonomy): Eukaryota > Metazoa > Arthropoda > Insecta > Coleoptera > Chrysomelidae > Diabrotica > Diabrotica virgifera. The sequence continues at coordinate 43,251,909 of NC_065445.1, read as the reverse complement.
TGTAAACTTTTGTAAAAAAGAAATAATAAGCTTTTTTTCGATACTTTAAAAATGTTAATAAGATTTTCCCGAAAAACGCTTCTCTCTTCGGAGATTTCGCGTTGAATTATTAGATTTGGAATTAGACGAATAAGAACGTATTTTTCATGAGCTACAACTTTGCTTCTACTCAATTTGTAGACTTTACTGGTACACCATTTTTTTTTCACTTTTTATAGGCTACACTTTTGCTAAAAATATTTTTTTCGATAAAATATTTACTTTTTGAGTTATTTGGGAAAAACGGTCTGAAAACGTAGTTTTCTTTTTGTCGAAAAATCAACATTTTAAATCGCGAATAACTTGAAAAGTATTGACTTACGTAAAAAACTTTATAGAACAAAAGGTGCTTAAAATAAGTCAATTTATCCATTTCCGGCCTTATTTTAAACACGCGTTTTTCACCCCCCGAGAAGGGGTAAATGTCACCCCCCAAGTAAATGCAACCAACGGCACAAATTCAACTTTGAAGTGGAGGGTAAGTAGAACTTAAATCCAAATTTCCATGCAATTCGGAGTTGCCCCTGGAAATTACACTCCAAAACGGTCATTTATTGGGCTACTAGTAAATGGACGTGAAATGCGGCGATACCGTGAAATTTTCAGGGTGATCAACGAATTGCACGAAAATTTCAATGTAGGTTCTACCCTTACCCTCCACTTCAAAGTTGGACTTGTGTCGTTGGTTGCTTTTGCTTGGGAGGTGAATATTACTCCTTCTCGATGGTGAAAAAATATAGGTTTAAAATAAGTCCAGAAATGAATAAACTAATTCTAAGCAACTTTTGTTCTATAGAGTTTTGTAACTGAATCAATATTTTTGAGTTATCTGCGAGGGAAATTGTTTATTTTTCAACAAAAAAAAATCACGTTTTAGACTGTTTTTCGTAAATAACTCAAAACCTAAGTACTTTATCAAAAAATATTATCAAAAATGTAGCTTATAGAAAAACGAAATAAATGGTGTATTCATGAAGTCTATAGACCCAGTAAAAGCAAAATTGTAGCTCACGAGAAAAACGTTCTTATTCGTCAAATTCCAAATCGAATATTTCAACGTGAAATAACCAAAGAAATTAAGCACTTTTCGGGGAAAATTCATTAAAACTTATTATGGCTTCTAAACTTTAGTTTTTTGCTTTATCTCAAGCACCTACCTATCGACCTACCTTCTACAAAATAAATAAATAAACATGAACCAAAATGCCAAAATCCTTTTTTGCACACAGGCGCCAATACGGAGGCCCCGGCTATCCGAGACCCTCTTGGGTCATACCAATGGTAATCTCCTTTTGTGACATGTACTGCCTAATCATATCTCCCAGATCTTCTTTGATGTTCCTGTCCTATTCTTCTCGGGAACGTATATTTCTTACACTATTAAAAAAGTTTACAAACTTTTAGGAGAGCAAAAAAAGCAGAAGTAAAAGACTCTAAACAAATAGCTACTTTGAAGATGGAAAGTAATTTCGTAACGTTCCGAATATGTCTATTTGGAAGCAAGAACGGAAAGAAATGGACGCACTGAAATGTATCATAAAAGGGATGAAAATAATAGGTGCACTCAACTCACTACTCTGGTCAAAAACTATCTCTAAACAGAAAGAAGACAACTACATAACAGTATTTTTAAAAGCTTTGTACTTCATGCATGCGAAAACTAGCAACTCACTGTTCTCACTGCACAAACAAGAACGGAACAAAAACTACTTTTATGTAGATCAGCAGGTACATTTCGAATGCTGAACGTAATAAATAAAAGAAGAAGACAAATCATGGAAATCTCAAGTGTTTGTTAATTTTGTCTTCATAAAATCTACTGAGTAACTTGTTCCCAAGAAATCCCGGGCATTAAGCACCCAAAAGTGATTTTATCCACCAAAAAGTTGTCCCCCACCAACCCCTGGTAGGCAGTGCAATTACAATTTCAGCGAGGTCTGGACGCCCCCTTTATTAGTTTAGAGTTAAAACTCTAGCGCATTTATATTAAAGTATCCATTTAGAATTCAGCTAGATCTGGACGCCGCTTTATAAGTTTAGAGCTACAACAAACTCTCGCGTAGTAGTATTAAAGTATCATATTAGAATTCATCGTAGCTGTACGCTTTTATTAGTTTCATACTTATAACTTTCGCTTATTTGGATGCAATTGATAGTTATTGTATCTCGCTTATAGTTTAAAAGCTACAGGTTTCGAAAACGCTTATTATTGATTAAGTTTAATAGTATTCAAGAAAACTTAGGCTTGTATTTCGCGGACTAATGTAAATTTGACAGTGAATCTGGCGGTTGAAATATAAGAAATTTACGAATGAATTTTGCCAGATCTTATTTAGTAATCGTAAGAGTTTTAGTCGTTAAAATACATATTTGCTAATGCTTTTATTCTTTTATTCATAAGTTAGTGATTGGTCCTTCGAATGGTAATTTAAATTTATTTCATTGCTTATCACGCTCTAAATGGTAGTCATCCTCCATTTTTGCCAAAATCATTTTAATTCTAAGTTCCTGATTTAAATTGCTGTCTAGTTTGATTTTATTCATTTTTTAACTGTAAAGTTTGTACAAAAACGAAAAAATTTGATTTAGAATGTTAAAAAGAATGTGAATATTGTTAAAAAGTTTCTCGTTGAGAGTTCATTAACACTTATATTAACTTTTTTTAGATTGAATTTTCAAGATTATCTAAAATTATTCTGAAAAAGACGCTTTGAAAGTAAAATGGATTGCCTTAATTTATTAAGTTTGGTGCTGTGTATTGATGGCGTATTTTTCATTTCGCTTGGAGAAATTTTTATTATCATTTATTGTGAAATATTCTAAAATGAAGCGTATTTGAAAAAGACAATGAAAAATGAGAATGATATCGAAAGAATATTAAAAAGTGGATTTAATTTCAAGAGGTATTGAAAATCCAATGTTCGACAACAATTTTGTTAATTAAATATTTTTTGCATTTTTGTATTTTGGTATGATAAACCAAATATAACCTCAAAAGTAGTATATTGAGCTGTGTTTCTGTTAATAAGAAGAGTTGTGGTGAAAGTGCAGCTCCATGTTTTAGTGCATTATATATTTTAAATGTCTCCAAATATTGTTGTTCCACTCTCACTTTACATCGTAATCGTTCCATACACATCCGTATCAAATTGGCTAGTACTTTGGAACGTCAAGTTCCTACAGTGCACACATTCTAAATATTCTATTATAATCGGTGTATGAGAAAGTATTCGAAATAATAAAATAACAAACAATATAAAATTTATTATTTCATTATTTCGAATACTTTCTCTCTCATGCACCGACTATAATACTGCGCATAGACTCTACCCCCCACCGGTACCTTTAGAATCTGTGTATTGTACATCGCTTTCCCAAGTCTAACCCGCAATCTAACCCATAAAAAAAGTGTATTAGCAGGCAAAAATTAAATATTTATCCTACCGAATGGGAATCTGTAATAACTTGTGTTTTATTAATTTTTCAAAGTATTTATGAATTAAAATGAAAATAAATGGTTTCGTTTTGATTAAAATCGGGTCTCTTGCCATCCCCTGACACGTGTTTGTAGGTTTACCCGGTAATAAAGAGGCTTTGCAAGAAGACCAATCTTAATCGAAACGTCCAACGGCTCGGTATAAATAATGAAATATATACAGGGTATCCAGAAACTTTACCAACAAACGAAGGCAGAAGATTACCCAGACAATTTTAAGACAATTTAACCCAATTCAATTAGTCCGGAAATGCTTTCTAAGGGAGCTAGAGCTATTTGAAGATGGCGCCTTACAATTAGTTTTTCTTAAATACCTCCAGAACGCTTCTATTTTTAGAAAAACGAAAATTGGTACGTGTATCTATATTCCAAAGATAAATACATTCCAACCATTGCGAATTTCTAGTACCGGTCATAGGCGTCCGTTTTGGGTAGGACAACGGTTATTTTATAGCATAACTTTTTTTTAAATAATTTTTAAACATTTTTTACTCTGAATTATTAATCTGTAATGAATTCTAGTACTAAAAGGTACTCTTGATTTAAGTCGATAGGATATACCATTTTCTAAAAAAATCGATTTGAAAATTTTTCGTTTTGTGAATTTGAAAAAAAAAATTAAAAAAAACTATTTAGAAAACCGAAAACTGGTAAGTGTATTTATATCCCAGAGATGAATCGATTTCTTTAATTGCCAATTTTTAGTACCGGCCATATGCGTCCGTTTTGGGTTGGTCAACGGATATTTTATCGAATAATTTCTTGTCTTTAATTTTTAAGCGTTTTTGACATTAGAATATTAAATTATGAGGTATTGTAGTTCTAAAAGTTACTCTTGCTTTAAGTTGGTGAAATACACCGTTTTATTTTGAAAATTTTTTTCAATTTTTTCAAATTCAAACAACGAAAAATTTTTAAATCGATTTTTCTAGAAAACGGTGCGTCCTACCGACTAAAGGCAAGAGTATCTTTTAGTACTAGAATACTTCAGAATTTAATAACTAGAGTCAAAAATGCTTAAAAATTAAAGATAAAAAATGGATAAAAAATGCGATAAAATAACCATAGCTCTACCCAAAAGGGACGTCTATGACCAGTACTAGAAATTGGCAATGAATGGAATCGATTTACCTCTGGAAGACAAATATGTGTACCAATTTTAGTTTTTCTAACTAGAACCGTTCTGGAGGCATTTAAGAAAAACTAATTACAAGACACCATCTTCAAAGAGCTCTAGCTCCCTTAGGACTAGGTTTCCCGTTAGAGGTCGTTCTAACCATCTCTACTCCCTCAGTCGTTTCCTCACTGCTGAGTGTCGTGATTCCCTATAATACGAGCAACTATCTCTTTCCATCGGCTTCTGTCCTGAGCTTCCCTCATGGATTCAGATAATGTTTTTCCACTGGCTTTCTGTACTTGATCCGTCCATCGAGTAGGTGAGCGACCTCTACTTCTGCGCCCTTTAACGTTTCCCGAAATTATAAGTCTCTCAAGATTATCATCACTTCTTCTTACAATATGGGCGAAAAATTTTAAGACGGTGGAGAAGCAAATGGAGGAAAGTCGAGTCTGAATATTAAGCTCTTGGAGGATTGCGTGATTTGTTCTGTGTTCCATCCATGAGATTCGAAGCATTCTTCTCCAGCACCACATTTCAAAAGCGTCAATCCTTTTTCTGTCGTCCGATTTCATTGTCCACGTTTCGGATCCGTAATTAAATATGGGAAAAATTAAGGCACGTACTAATCTTATTTTGGTGTTCTTCGACAAGGAGCTATCTTTCCAGATTTTCGATAATCGACTAATAGCGTTTTTGGCCATGCCTATTCTTCTATGTATTTCTGTTTCACAAGATCCTGTATTACTGATGTAGGATCCTAGATAATTGAACTCGTTAACCACTTAAAACTGGTCTAATGCTCCTGTTGTCTGAAGTGAATTTGAATAATCTACTATCATAATTTTTGTTTTTTGTTTATTGATCTTGAGACCACATCTATTGCTTTCGGCTTCCACTAGCTGCAGCAGGCTGGACATTTCTTCGTCGGATGCAGTTATTAATGTTGTATCATCTGCATATCTGAGATTTGAGATCTTCTTTCCTGCGATAGAAATACCGCCATTCCATTTGTCGAGTGCTTTTCTCATTATATATTCCCCATAGAAATTAAAATGACTTGGAGATAGAATACATCCTTGTCGGACTCCTCTACCTATTTTAAAAGGATCGGACTTATGGTTTTCAATTCTTATTCTGGTTTCACTGTTCTCATATAGGCTTTTCACCAGAGCTGACAGATGACCAGGAACCCCCATCTCATGTAGAACTTTCCACAAAACTGTCCAGTCAACACAGTCAAATGCCTTCTGATAATCCAGAAAGCAGATGATCATCGCATTTTGAATTTTCGTGCTTTCTCAATGAGTTGTCGCATATTAAGAATTTGCTCCCTTGTGCCTTTACTCTTCACGAAGCCTGCCTGTTCTTGTGGTATTTGTCTATCCCGGTATGTTTGCATGGACATGTCTGTTCTAACCATACACCAGTATAAATATTTCATTATTTATACCGATCAGAACGGACGTTTTGATTCATATCGATCTTCTTGCAAAGCCTTCTTGATAACGGGTAAACCTAGAAACACGTGTGGGAAATGGCGAAGGACCCGATTTGAATCAAAGCGAAAACGTTTACGTTTATTTTGTTTTATTAGACGAAGCAACGGAGCACTAAAAAGCCCAAAACCTAGGAATTTTGTGCAGTAAGATGAATCATCATGCAACTTTTTGCATTCGATTAGAGAGAATGTCAGGCAACTTTGTGAACTAAATTCATTTAGGGCAAAAATTTTTGTGCATAAGAAAATGCATTTTAAAAGTGCATCCCGAAGAGATAAAAATGAAAAATTTTGAACTCGGGAAATATTGATGGAAATGAGTTGAATTTTTATACTCGGGGGTTTTGGGGATCGCTGAGCACGAATTTCATATCGGCGATGGTCTCCAAGGTACCTGGTGCCCACGGTGGAACTCGTCGCCTAGAGTTTTATGTTATAATCATTAAAAATCAGTCAATATCCATTACTCGGGGGGTTTTTGGGGTCGCCGGCCACGAATATAATGTTGGCGATGGTCTCCAAGATACCTGGTGCACAGGATGGAACTCGTCGCCTGGAGTTTTATGTTATAATCATTCAAAATCAGTCAATAACCATTACTCTGAGGGTTTTGGGGGTCGCTGAACAAGAATTTCATGTGGTCGATGGTCTTTAAGGTACCTGGTGCCCAGGGTGGACCTCGTCGTCTGGATATTATGTTATAATTATTCCAAATCAGTCAATAACCATTACTCTGAGGATTTTGGGGTCGCTGAACAAGAATTTCATGTGTTCGATGGTCTCCAAGGTACCTGGTGCCCAGGGTGAAACTCGTCGTCTGGAGTTTTATGTTATAATTATTACAACATTTAAAACCATTACGCGGAGGGTTTTGGGGGTCCCTGAGCGCGAATTTCATGACGGCGATGGTCTGCATGCTACCATGTTCCTTGGAGACCATCGCCTTCATGAAATTCGTGCTTAGCAACCCCCAAAACCCCCCGAGTAATGGATATTAACTGATTTTGAATGATTATAACATAAAACTCCAGACGAGTTCCATCCTGGGCACCATGTACCTTGGGGACCATCGCCGACATGAAATTCATGCTCAGCGACCCCTAAAACCTTCAGAGTAATAGTTATTGACTGATTTTGAATGATTATAACATAAAACTCAAGACGACAAGTTCCACCCTGGGCTCCAGGTACCTTGAAGACCATCGCCAATATGAAATTGGTGCTCAGCGACCCCCAAAACTCCCCGAGTAATGGTTTCAAATAATTTGTAATAATTATAACATAAAACTCCAGACGACGAGATGCAGCCTGGGCTCCAGGTACCTTGAAGACCACCGCCAACATGAAATTGGTGCTCAGCGACCCCTAAACCCTTCATAGTAATGGTTATTGACTAAGTTTTTATAATTATATCGTAAAACTCCAGGCGACGTATTCCACCGTGGGCACCAGGTATCTTGGAGACCATCACCGTCATGAAATTCATTCTCAGTGACCCCCAAAACTCCCCGAGTAATGGTTTAAATGATTTGTAACAATTATAACATAAAACTCCAGACGACGGGTTCCACCCTGGGCACCAAGTACCTTGGAGACCATCGAACACATGAAATTCTTGTTCAGCGACCCCAAAATCCTCAGGGTAATGGTTATTGACTGATTTTAAATGATTATAACATAAAACTCCAGCCTACGAGTTCCACTCTGGGCACCTGGTACCCAGGAGACTATCGCCGTCATGAAATCCGTGCTCAGCGACCCCCAAAACCCCCTGCTTAATGGTTTTAAATAGTTTGGAATAATTATAACATAATACTCCAGACGACGATCTCCACCCTGGCACCAGGTACCATGGAGACCATCGACCACATGAAATTCTTGTTCAGTTACCCCCAAAACCCTCAGAGTAATGGTTACTGACTGATTTTGAATGATTATAATATAAAACTCCAGGCGACGAGTTCCACCCTGGTCAACAGGTATCTTGGAGACCATAGCCAACATTAAATTCGTGGCCGGCGAACCCAAAAAAACCCCCGAGTAATGGATATTGACTGATTTTTAATGATTATAACATAAAACTCTAGGCGACGAGTTCCACCGTGGGCACCAGGTACCTTGGAGACCATCGCCGATATGAAATTCGTGCTCAGCGATCCCCAAAACCCCAGATTATAAAAATTCAACTCATTTCCATCAATATTTCCCGAGTTCTAAATCTTTCATTTTCACCTCTTCGGGATGCACTTTTAAAATGCATTTTCTTATGCACAAAAATTTTTGCCCTAGATGAATTTAGTTCACAAAGTTGCCTGACACTCTCTCTAGTTGACGTTTGCATGACGATTCATCTTACTGCACAAAATTCCTAGGTTTAATGCTTCGTTGCTTCGTCTATATACCATACTCTGTATTAGAGTACAAAAATGGTGACGAGTCAGATGGATAATCTGAGATACATTGTTGGAATATTTACTACGCGTCGCCCGTTTTGGTGTTTCAGTACCTGGGTTAACAGATTACTTGATTCTTTGTCAACATTCATTTCACTCATTTTATTTATTAATTTCTTCAACATTTAACTGGCTATTTATAAAATCAAGAAGTAAATAACATAATTTAAAATCTTTTTTTGTTTTATCTCATCTTTATTTACATTACAATAATCTAGTTACTCAATTTCGCGGTAGAACTTTAGTTTAAGTTAAGTGAATTATAAAAAGTTGTTAGAAAATTTTGCGAGAGAAGATTCGATTAGAAAAGAAAAAAGTTAAATTGATTTAAGTACTTCAGGGAAGTCGTTGAAGGAAATTTGTTTGCTTAAAAAATCGATTTAAAAGTTTTTCTGGTTTCTCAGAAAATACTGATGAGATATGGGAAATTAGGTAAAAGTGTTGATTAAACTTCTCAAGTGGATATATCGAATTTCTAATATTCAGAACACAAATAAATACAAGCAATTGGACTTAGTAAGTTCTAGGTTGGTAGAACAACTGGAGGATCTTGAATATTTAGGAACTATAATAGATGAAAAAGGAAAAATGCAAAAAAAAAACAACAGAATTGCTAAAACATCGCGACTATATAGGGTGAGGCAGATAACTGGCCTATTAGAAATATCTCGAGAACTAAAGGCAACAGAAGCATGAAAATTGGAATAAAGGGGTTTTGAGGGATGATCTATTAAATGAAAATATTTTCATCTCTTTGCAACTTCCGGTTATACCGGAAGTTGCTTATAACTTGTTTTTTTTAATGGGACACCCTATATATTTTTACATTTTTGGATTCTCCTCAATATCTTCTTTCTTAAAATATGAGATTTTGTAGTATTATACAGGGTATTTTAAAAGACATTTACGTTTTTTTTTATTAATTTCGTAGCAATCTTCACACCCTGTAGAATTGTAATAGTTTGACATTAAAAACTCTGCTTACGTTCAAGTGATTTTTAATATAGTCTATTATTGTTAAGAATCATTAGTATAGCTAATTTTGAAGATTTAGTATACAGGGTTGGTCGAAACTCAAAATGAATATTTTCTGAGTTTTCTTAAATAGAACACCCTGTATTTTAGTATTGTAATGAAATGATATTTCATAGTACTTTTTTATTTTATAATTATTCCCTATACCTAACTGCTTTTATTTCTGAGTTATTGATGATTCAAGCTAAACATTAATTGTAACAAAAAATACGTAAAATTTTATTAGGTTGGCCGTGAAAATATTCAATCACAAATAATTTTTCAGAAATAAATGCATATTAATCCAGACTGATCCATAAAATTACCAATAATGGTTTAGCTATCAAAATACCTACGTAGTTAAGATTGTTGGTGCGACTAATAATTAAGCACAAATTAAAGCAGTTAGGTATAGGGAATGCTTAAGAAATAAAAAAGTACCATAAAATATCATTTCATTACAATACTAAAATACAGGGTGTTCCATTTAAGAAAACTCAGAAAATACTCATTCTGAGTTTCGACCAACCCTGTATACTAAAATTAAAAATTTAGCTATACTAATGATTCTTAACAATAGTAGACTATATTAAAAATCATTTGAACGTAAGTAGAGTTTTATTTGTCAAACTACTACAATTCTACAGGGTGTGAATATTGCTACAAAATTAATAAAAAAACGTAATTATCTTTTAAAATACCCTGTATAACATTACAAATCCTCATATTTTAAAAAAGAAGACATAAAAGAGAATCCAAAAATGTATAAATATACAGGGTGTCCCATTAAAAAAAACGAAGTTATAAGCAACTTCCGGTATAGCCGGAAGTTGCAAAGAGATGAAAATATTTTCATTTAGTAGATCATCCTTCAAAACCTCTGTATCCCAATTTTCATGATTCTGTTGCCTTTAGTTCTTGAGATATTTCTAATAGGCCAGTTATCTGCCTCACCCTGTATATCACTCCCTAAATACAGGTTTCATTAGCAAAAGAGGAATTAGCAAGAAGACAAAAGTGACAGTATATAAGACAATATACCTCTCTACTCTGCTACATGGAAGTGAAATATGGACGCTACCTAAACGGGAGAAGAGCAAGATAAAATCTTCAGAAATGAAGTATTTACGAAGGGTAGAAGGAGTTACGCTAATGGACAAGGTAAAAAATGAAATGATAAGAAACAACCTAGATGTAGAGAGAGAGTGCTAACAAAGCACTAGAAAGATCACAGGTAATATGGTTGGGTCATCCAAATAGGTTAGATCCACATATACAACTACCGTCAAGTTTGTCAGGAAAGCGCTGTTGCTAAAAAAACATATATGTATTCTTTCATTTTGACTTGGTGTGATGTAGCATAATTTTTATTGAATTTTGATCTGTTTGTCCTTTGTTCAGTGTGTGTTATATGTATTTGTCAGTTTCAAAAATTTCTAAAATTTCTTGCCAATGTTGCACTTTGCTGGGATATCTTCCAATTTGACGAAATGCCCCTGATGATACTAAGTTAGCGAAAGTATACTTGGGCCAGATTTAATAAACTAGATGCTCAAAACCTGCCTTTTATTCCTATAGATTCCATATATGTATTTATTAAGCTTGCTGCTAACACAGCAATTAAGATTGTCATGCACGGGGAGCTATACTATAATATACGGAGTGAGTTTTATGTATGGAAACACTCAATTGTCTCGAAAACGGCTTGCACGATTTTTATAGATTTTGGTGGGTAAGGGTTTTCTGATGCGGCCAATATTATAGTGCTAATTAAATTGTTGTGAGATCTTCCGTTTTTCTGGAAATCTAATGAACTTTCTTATTTCAAATAAAATACCCTGTATTTTTTTGCGGTTTGAGGTCCTTAAGAAATACTGATTATTTTTCATGTTAAATTCCCTATACCTACATAAATGCTACAATTTCGGAGTTATTGCTGCATTTATTAAAAAAAATTAAACAAGTTATAATTATAATTTTTTTCGCCCCGGGTAGACATTATTTTCCATTCTTTGGATCATTGGGAACAAAAAAGATCTTTTGTAATTTTTCTCTAAAATTAATCGTTTTCGAGTAATAAACAATCTAAAACTGAAAAAAAATCGAATAATGGCGATTTTCAAGCTAATAAAATAAAGGTAATAAACACCAGTAGAAAATATAATTTTTGAAATTACGAAGCACCTAAATTCAAGCTCAACTCTTCTTTTAATAGCTTGCCATAAGATTTTTTGGCTCGTTTGATTTTAAAATATTGCTTTTTAATTGTTAGTGAAGTGCATATGAGAGGAGGGGTGATCGGGCTCCGATCGATAACGAGGGGTTGACAACTAAAAAATAATATTTTAAAATGAAACAAGCTCAAATTACTTATCGGTAGCTAATAAAATAAGACTTGAGCTTAAATTTAGGCACTTCACAGTTTCAAAAATAACATTTTTTATTTGTGTTTTTGAACCTTGAAAATCGTCATTATTCGATTTTTTTTCAGTTTTAAATTGTTTATAACTCGGAAACGATTAATTTGAGAGAAACATTACAAAAGATCTTTTTTGTTCCCGATGATCGAAACAACCTAAAATAATGTTTACCCGGGCCGAAAAAATTGATTTTTATAATTTGTTTAATTTTTTTTTAAAATAAATGTAGCAATAACTCCGAAATTATGGTATTTAGGTGTAGCAAATATGACATGAAAAATAATTAGTATTTCTTAAGGACTTCAAAATGCAAAAAATACAGGGTGTTCCATTTGAAATAAGAAAGTTCATTAGACTTTGAGAAAAACGGAAAATCTGACAACAATGTAATTGGTACTATAATATCGGCCGCATTAGAAAACCTCTACCTACCAAAATCCATACATAAAACTCACTCTGTATAATATATTCCTATAGCTCCCCGTGCGTGACATGCTTTACTGGTTACACTAAAGAGTGTCTCTAAGAGTGTGAAACAGATATAACTACTATAAACAGAAACTATCTGTAATATAAGTGCCAAAGTCCTGTTGTCCTATAAAAGGTTTTGTAAGATGTTTGTTTGTTTATTTTTTTCTTCTTTTAGGGTCTTTAGGAGCTGTGCCCATTTAGACAGCAATAATTCTTGAAACTAACGCCTAACTAAACCTACCATACAACAAAACTATTACGAACCTAATCCACCAATCAAGGATAGGGAAAGGAAAGGGTTAAAAAATAAACTGTCGTTAAAATATAAACCAAATAAATAAAGGATAATTTGAAAACAATAATTTGGCATAATATTTAACCTCCAATATTATGACAGATGCCAGTTACAATTTACAATCTCACGGCAGGTCAAAAAAATCTGATTATTCCCTATATATATTTTCAAATTTAGAATCTCCCTAGACTCCCTGGCTAACCAGTGTATTGAACAGGTAGACCAATTTGTGAAGAGATGCTCCGCGCGTAATTTAACAGGATCCGTGTAATCGTGTAGTGAACGGCTACCGCCATATCCTATCTGGAGCTGTATGGGTGTCTGTATAGTTATTGATATTTTATATTTTGATTGTGAGAGCATATGTCAATACACTGGATTGAAGTGTAATGAGGTACGAGTCTGTGCGTAACTGTTTCTAGCATTAAATTAATTACATTTTCTGTTGATAGTAATAAATACAATTTTCTTTTTCCTTTACAGACGTCCACCAAGGGAGATTTCTACGGAATGGTGCAAGGATATAATAATATTTTACTCTGTTATGTTAATTTTACTCTGTATACAGCGTGTCCAGAAACTCTACCGACAAACAAAGACAGAAGATTCTTCAGATAATTTTAAGTCAATTTAGCTCAATTCACCTAGTCCGAAAATGCTTCCTAAGGGAGCTAGAGCTCTTTAAAAATGGCGTCTTGTAATTAGTTTTTCTTAAATACCTCCAGAACGCTTCTATTTAGAAAAACGAAAATCGGTGCATATATTTATCTTCTAGAGGTAAATCGATTTCATCCATTGAGAATTTCTAGTATCGATCATAGGCGTCTGTTTTAGGCAAGGCAACTGTTATTTTATCATATAACTTTTTTGTCTTTAACTTTTAAGCATTTTTGACACTGGATTATTAAATTGTAAGGTATTCTAGTTCTAAAAGGTACTCTTGCTTTAAGTCGGTAGGACACACGGCTTTCTAGAAAAATCGACGTGAAAATTTTTCGTTTTTTGAATCTGAAAAAAAAATTGAAAATTTTTTTCAAAAAACGGTGTATTTTACCAATTTAAAGCAAGAGTAACTTTTAGTATTAGAATACCTCATAACTTAATAATCTAGGGTAAAAAATGCTTAAAAATTAAAGACAAAAATGATATGCGATAAAATAACCGTTGACCTACCGAAAACGGACGCATATGACCCGTACTAGAAATTCGCAAATATAAATAAACGTACAAGTTTTTGGATTTCTAAATAGTTTTTTTTTTAATTTTTTTTTTGAAATTAAAAAAAGAAAAATTTACAAATCTATTTTTCTAGAAAACGGTTTATCCTATCGACTTAAAACAAGATTACTTTTAGTTGTAAAATACCTCACAATTTAATAATCCAGAGTCAAAAATGCTTAAAAAATAAAGATAAAAAAGTTATGCGATAAAATAACTGTTGTCCTACCCAAAACGGACGCCTATGACCGGTACTAGAAATTCGTAATGCACGGAATCGATTTATCTCTGGAAGATAAATATGTTTGTCAATTTTTGTTTTTCTCAATAGAAGCTTTCTGGAGTTTTTTAAGAAAAACTAATTACAAAACGCCATTTTCAAAGAACTCTAGCTTCCTTAGGAAGCATTATCGGACTAGGTGAATTGGGTTAAAATATCTTGAAATTATCTGAGGAATCTCCTGTCTTAGTTTGTCGGTAGAGTTTCTGGACACCCTGTATAAATATCCACAGTATATTTATTTATTTTGAACCTGTGTTTTACTAAGTCTGTTGCCCGGAAAGAGCTATCTGTCAAAATGTTAGCTATATGTGTTTCAAATTTCTTGTCAATCCAAGCGGTTCTTTAAAACTTTTGCAGTATTTTATCGTGAGTGAATGGACTAATCAATAATATACTAATTTAAAAGAAAATTAAATATAAACATTTACTCATGCTTATTGAAATACATATTAATAATGCTTTTATCTTCCTGATGAATTAGCCTCATATAGAAACTATCGTGTGCACTGCATTTCATTATCTACTAACATAGGAGGCGGTGGATATAAAATAGCCAATCGCTTTGTTTAACACTCGACTAATGTTTTGCGTAATTCAGGTGCAGCAGGAATAATTTTCACGTCAAGTGATTACTCTGTCAGAACAGAAGCCGGTTGAAAATGATCATGATGTACATTGAAAGTGCACATTAAAATAATTTCAAAGGGGAACTACTAAACCATAAAGTTCTCTTCCATATTAATAGGCACACAATTTATAATGGACAGCGAACTATGATAGACTATGTAGAACATTATTTTACCTGTTGTTTTACTTCTGGTTTCTTACCGCTTTTATACGATTATCTCGCTTGTCGTCCATTATTTTGGTAATTTATTGTGTCTTTTAATCTTTATATTATATTGTGTCTAATAATAGGTACATTTGCTATCCCCTATTTAACTGCAGCTACAATTATTCTGTTTTGTTTTTTAGTTTTCAAGTGTTTTTTTTAATTAATGCTTGCTTATGTGAACTTCGTTTATGTTGTTAATTTCTGGTGTTTGTGGTTCCAACGTCATTTGTTTTTTGTTTATATTATCACTTCTTTAGAAACTCAATCGATTTTCGATGTGTTTCAATTACTTTAAATCAACGATTACGATACGTTACTTTAAATCTACGACTCAGCAATACCTTCACTAGAATTCGCGTCACTAAGACTTGTCCCTAAGGAACTCTAATCTATTTTGCCCCCTTCATCCCCTTCTCGGGGATGAAAAAACATACGTTCAAGATAAGACCGGAAATGGATAAATTGACTGATTTTAAGCAACTTTTGTTCTATAGAGTTTTTTACGTAAGTTAATACTTTTCGAGTTATTTGCCATTGAAAATGTTGATTTTTCGACAAAAAAACTACGTTTTCAGACGGTTTTTCGCAAATAACTCAAAAAGTAAATATTTTATCGAAAAAAATATCCTTAGCAAAAGTGTAGCTTATAAAAAACCCAAAAAAATGGTGTATCAGTAAAGTCAAAGTCAAATAAAAACAAAGTTGTAGCTCATGAAAAATGCGTTCTTATTAGTCTAATTCCAAATCGAATATTTCAAGGTGAAATCACTGAAAAATTAAGCACTTTTCGGGAAAAACCCATTTAAACTTTTTTAAAGTGTTTATAAAAAGCTCTGTTTTAATTGTTAATAAAAGTTTTAGCATTAAAAATAAGCGAGTTACGCTTAAAATAAAGTTTTTGCATAAATAAAGGCCCTCTTTTTTTGTAAAAAATCATGAAAATTCGCCGTGTTTACCTCCCCAAATGAAATTAATCGCTACTGCTTTACAAACAATTTACTTACCTATCTATTTTTTATATGATCTGTCAATCTCACCGGTTTAAAGTGTTTATTTTTGAAAGGGTTATAATTGAGAAAGCTTGAATGGGTCACTAATCACGAGTGTATGCAAATTTTGAACAGCCATATCTTAACCAATTTTTGTCTTACGGAGAAACAAAATGAAACTAGCATATTTATAATAGTAAAACCTACATCTTTTTACTCTTTAAGAGTTTTCTTATCACTAATACTTTTTAAGTTATTTTGAAAAAATGAAATTTTTCAAAAATTTTTAGAATTTTTTCTTACTATATAATTTAATGTTTTCAAAATAAGCACTTCAAACCAATCAAACTTACAGATCATATAAACAATACACATACAGTTAAAATAGATGGTAAAGCCAAAAGATTAATTTCATTTAGGGTGCTAAATAGAGGGAGGTTTTCACGATTTTTTTTACCAAAAAAAGGGGCCAACTTTTTTTCCGTGTAACTCGTTTATTTTTGATGCTGTAAACTTTTGTAAAAAACAAATAATAAACTTTTTTTCGATACTTTAAAAATGTTAATAAGGTTTTCCCGAAAAACGCTTCTTCCTTCAGTGATTTCGCGTTGAACTATTCGATTTGGAATTAGACGAATAAGAACGTATTTTTCATGAGTTACAACTTCTACTCAATTTGTAGCCTTTATTGGTACACCATTTTTTCGTTTTTTTTATAGACTACACTTTTTCTAGGAATAATTTTTTCGATAAAATATTTACTTTTTGAGTTATTTGGGAAAAACGGTTTGAAAACGTAGTTTTTTTGTCGAAAAATCAACATTTTAAATCGCGAATAACTCCAAAAGTATTGGCTTACGTAAAAAACTTTATAGAACAAAAGGTGCTTAAAATAAGTCAATTTATCCACTTCCGGCCTTATTTTGAACACGCGTTTTTCACCCTCGAGAAGGGGTAAATGTCACCCCCCAAGTAAAAGCAACCAACGGCACAAATTCAACTTTGAAGTGGAGGGTAAGTAGAACCTAAATCCAAATTTTCATGCAATTCGGAGTTGCCCCTGGAAATTACACTCCGAAACGGTCATTTATTGGGCTATAAACCAACTTTCTAAGTAAGAAAATACGCACAATGGGAAAGGTCAACTTTTGCATGGGCGACATTACTAATTAGATTAGCCAAGACAATGTCGTAAATACAGCGTCGAACTATTGGCAGACAACAGGAAAATGTTTCCCGAAACAGAGGGTTTCCTACTTGCCATTCAGGATCAGGTCGTTCTAACCAAATAATACCTTAAATAAATTGTCAAGAGCCTCAAGTTCCAGACGAAATCCCGATATGGATGTCAAGTCTAAGGAATCTTCCAACATCTTCCCGGGGGCTGCTAGGCGTTTGTCGGAACTGATTATAAAGAACGCTAAATTAAATAGGAAGAATTAGATAACAAGAACGTCTCCAAACCGACCATCTACCTTGTTATCAATATATCCATCTTTTGAGATGTGGTGCTGGAGAAGAATGCTGCGCATACCTTGGACTGCTCATAGGATAAACGTTTCTCGAAACCGTTTCGAACGGAAACTGCAGGAATGTACCACATGAATAAAACATATAGAGACGGAAGAAGAAATACAACAAACGGATACAAAAATAGTTTTGACAGAAGAAAAGAAGGTAACAAGACATATAATAATAGAAATACAAATGGAAACGAAGTAAGACAATATCATAACAGAGGTAGGTCTCAAAGAAACAAAGGAGCAGGACATGGTCGACGAGGGAGAAATAATAATTGGTCGCAAGGTAGAAACCCCAGCAACAGAAAGTCACCAACAGAGCATATTTCGCAACAGAGGAGCAGCCCCGCCAAGAGCAGCCACACACAAGCACAATACAAGAAGTAGATTTTTTTGGCCCATCAAATGGAGGCAGATAATTCCACAATCCCACAGCAAGTGGATTAAATTATATTAATGTTTATTACAGAGGAAAACGCAAAAATCTATTAATTGACACTGGCGCAACAGTCAGCGTTTTATTTGAAGAATGTTTAGATAATAACTACACCTACATAAACAAAACCCGACGTATTAGCTTGCGAGACGTTACGGGAAAAACTGTATTTACAAGCGGAACTTTATTGTGTGACCTAGAAATATTATATGACTCAGAGAATATAAAATTGATAGAGGAATTTGCAATTATGAAGAGTTTCACAAATAAAGTCGATGGAGTCATTGGCAGCGAGTTTTTATCCCAATATTTTGCTACGATAAATTACGAAACTTTAAAATTATCGTTGCATGTAGAAGGAATGAGAAGAGATTTGGAAATTCTATCTATGGGAGAAATTTACACGATAATAATACCTAGCAGATGTGAAAAAATATTTTATTTTGAAATCGGGGCACACTACGGAGATTTTGTAACTATACCACAGGAGATAGCGGAAGGAATTTTCTCGGCAGGAACAGTCTCAAAACCAGTCGACGGAAAAATACCAGTAAGGATATTAAATATCAACGATAGAGAAAAAATTGTTAAGAATTTTAGACCGAAGGTCGAAAGATTAGACAAGTTCGACGTTTTCCACATGGGAGAATCAAAACAATCGGTGAGTCGTGCCGAAAGACATTTGAATATAATAAACACAACAAATTTATCACTAGAGGAAAAAAGAGCAGTAGAAAAAAATATGTGTAAAATATTACGATGGTTTTTCTTAGAAAACGATCCATGCACAACGACGGACGTATACAAAGCAAAAATAAAATTGCAAATAGAAGTATCACCTGCTTATACAAAACCGTATAGAGCACCACATGGACAAAAAACGGAAATTAGTAGACAAGGAGACAAAATAAGGTCATAATATTATAGTTGGAATTTGTATAATTTATTACGATAGTAGCAAAGTTCAAAGTATTGAACTCATTTGAAAGACTGCAAAGAAAGCACACGTCATTATTGAAATACGTATAGTATAACCATATATGGTAATACATATTGGCACTGTTTTTAACTATAACAGATATAAATAGGAAGGTCGAGTACCTGAGACATCTTTTGTTGTCGTTGCACTCTGTCGCGCTAGTCAGGGGATCTAGTTACCGAGAAATGGGTTATCCGCGACCTATCTCAAGGTCAACGTAATGTAATTGTACATTTAATTATATAAAGAATAAGTTTTCTAAAAAAGTTTAAGTTCGTTTGTTCGGGGTAGTGTCTTCGTCTATCAACCCCCAACTTCACATGGCCACCATCGTCTATCGTCTATCAACCCTTAACTTCACATGGCCACCATTTTAAAAGAAAGTACCTTTCTTTTTAAATATTGCCCTTACATGTCGTGAGTGCACTGGGAAAATCCACTAACTCCATGTTTTTTTCCAATTTTGTCATTTTAATACCATTAAATCCACAAACATCAATATGTTAATAGGAAAAACGGTATATCTCCAAATTCGTCATCCACCGTGCTTAAATCGGTACATTCAATGACAAAAAAATCAACTAACTCCATCTTTTTCTAAGTTTTCAGAAATAAAATAATGTTTTTTCAAATATTTTTATGTACATGTACATGTATATTTACACCACCTGTGGTTATTATCCTTCAAAATCATATCCAGGTACCAAAACTTGAACAGCCAGTGTACCTGATTTTTAAGAGGTGGTACGCTATAAGGTATAATAATGTTTAAATGCGTTTTTCTCCAAACTTTTATTTTATAAAAGATACATTTTGATACTCTACCTGTAAGTAGAGAAACCACCAGGTGCTCATGTTTCTTACCTGAAAAAGAAAAATACAATTACAATTATTATTATTGTGCATATACATATAGAATATAGAGAAAAATAAACCCGTGTTGAGCTGGCCCCCCCCCACTTGCAAAAATTAAAAAACAAATAGCCCTGATTTATGAGCTATTTATGAGCTCTTATATTCCGCAAACTAAAAATTTTGAGCTCGTTCCACTGAGCAGGAATTTAATACCCTAGTGGGGGGGGGGCTGAGTCAGCCCCCCCACTACTTAAAAATAGGAATATTGAATTGGTTTTTGCGGCAGAATTACGAGCTATTTATGAGCTCTTGAAATTATATACTTTCGATTTTTGAGCTCATCCCCTTCACCCCCAAACAACCCTCTAATTGATTTAACTTAAGAGAAAGATGCTGCGAAAACTTAAAATATATCGTATTGCGGATATAATTCATATAGCTTATATACTCTAAGAATAAACTATTAAATCAAGAGCATTTCGATTATTGAGCTACAACCCCTTCGCAAGAAAACCACCCTATCTTCCCGGCTTAAGAGAAAGTTATACTTAAAATGCATTAAACTAATTATTTGGCGACTACATATCATTTAATAATTTATAACCTTCCAAATTACGCGCATTTAGATCAGTAAATTGCAATTTATTTTGTATAGTGCAGTCACTGAAGGTAAAAATCAACGATTACCTTCAATTTCGGTGAACCTTCATCGATTTTCACGAAAATTGGTCAGTAGTTAGAGGATACGTCAAGAAACAAAGGTGACATGGTACCACCTTGCGCCTTTACCCTGAGGGTGGATACCGCCCCTTCTCGGGGGTGAAAATTATTTTATAAAAAATAAATGCACAAATCAATAAAAGAACAAATTAAAAGCAAAATTTATTATATAAAGTTAATAAAATAAGTCAATACTTTTGTACAAGTTATTAAAGATCAAAGATTTTAATTATTTGTGAAAAAATGCATGTTTTGAAGAGGTTTTTTGTAAATCACTGAAAAACTTTAAGTTTTTACAAAAAAGTTAATAGTAGTTTAATTCGTATAGCTTATATTCTAAGAATAAACTCTTAAATCACGCGTCTTTCGATTATAGAGCTACAACCCCTTCGCAAGAAAACGACCCCATATTCCCGGCTTAAGAGAGAGAGTTGTTCTTAAAATAATTTAAATTAATTATTTGGCGACTACATATCGTTTAATAATTTATGAGCTTGCAAAATATACGCATCTCAATTATTGAATTGCCATTTTCTTTCTATAGTGCAGTCACTGAAGGTAAAAATCAACTATTACCTTCGATTTCGGTAAATCGCCATTTATTTTCACGAATTGACAATAAGAACTTGGGGTTTTAGCCTGGGGTATATGTCACCCCTTCTCGGGAGTGAAAATTACTTTATTAAAAATAACCCCACAAATCGAGAGAGTGACAAATTGTAAGCAAAATTTGTTATATAATGTGATTAAAATAAATCAATACTTTTTGAGTTATTAAAGATCAAATATTTTAATTTTTGGAAAGAAAATGCATGCTTTAGAGCGATTTTTCATAAATGACTCAAAAACTGTAAGTTTTTACAAAAAAGTTTTCATCACTAAATTTGAAGCTAATAAAAAATATAATAAATTGCTTACTTGAAAAACCCTTTAATGTTAATTTAAAGTAAGTTATTGGTAATTAAATGTAGTTATATTTTTTCCGCGACTGTTCAAATCTAAGGGTTCAAGCTAAAATAACGGGAAAGAGATGCATTTTATAACACTTAGGTACTAAATACTTGTCAAAGTACTTAGAAATACCTATGAAAAATAAGATCCAGAAAAAGTTGATAGTATCAAAATCCGCTCACCAATTTTCGTGAAAATGAATGGAGATTTACCGAAATCGAAGGTCATAGTTGATTTTTACCTTCAGTGACTGCACTATAGAAAGAAAATGACAATTCAATAATTGAGATGCGTATATTTTGCGAGCTCATAAATTATTAAACAATATATAGTCGACAAATAATTAATTTAAATTATTTTAAGTACAACCCTCTCTTAAGCCGGGAATATGGGATGGTTTCCTTGCGAAGGGGTTGTAGTTCAATAATCGAAAGGCGCGTGATTTTAGAGTTTATTCTTAGAATATAAGCTATACGAATTAAACTACTATTAACTTTTTTGTAAAAACTTACAGTTTTTCAGTGATTTACAAAAAACCTCTTGAAAACATGCATTTTTTTCACAAATAATTAAAATCTTTGATCTTTAATAACTTAAAAAGTATTTACTTATTTTATTAACTTTATATAATAAATTTTGCTTTTAATTTGTTCTTTTATTGATTTGTGCAGTTATTTTTTATAAAATAATTTTCACCCCCGAGAAGGGGCGGTATCCACCCTCAGGGTAAAGGCGCAAGGTGGTACCATGTCACCTTTGTTTCTTGACGTATCCTCTAACCACTGACCAATTTTCGTGAAAATCGATGAAGGTTCACCGAAATTGAAGGTAATCGTTGATTTTTACCTTCAGTGACTGCACTATACAAAATAAATTGCAATTTACTGATCTAAATGCGCGTAATTTGGAAGGTTATAAATTATTAAATGATATGTAGTCGCCAAATAATTAGTTTAACGCATTTTAAGTACAACTTTCTCTTAAGCCGGGAAGATAGGGTGGTTTTCTGGCGAAGGGGTTGTAGCTCAATAATCGAAATGCTCTTGATTTAATAGTTTATTCTTAGAGTATATAAGCTATAGGAATTATATTCGCAATACGATATATTTTAAGTTTTCTCAGCATCTTTCTCGTAAGTTAAATCAATTAAAGGGTTGTTTGGGGGTGAAGGGGATGAGCTCAAAAATCGAAACTATATAATTTCAAGAGCTCATAAATAGCTCGTAATTCTGCCGCAAAAACCGATTCAATATTCCTATTTTTAAGTAGTGGGGGCGGGCTGACTCCCCTAGCTGACACTAGGGTATTCAATTCCTGCTCAGTGGAACGAGCTCAAAATTTTTATTTTGCGGAATATGAGAGCTCATAAATAGCTCATAAATCAGGGCTATTTGTTTTTTAATTTTTGCAAGTGGGGGGGGGGGGGGCAGCTCAACACGGGTGAAAAATAACATGGAAAATGAGAGAGACATAGTTGAAAGCGAAAGATTGTGAGAGTAGTATTACAAGTGAAATTTAATAAAAAAAATTTCTTCTTGGTAAAAGGTATATTAGCTTAAAAAGCCCTAAAGGGCTACACAAAAATATGAACAAAACATTTTCGCTCTGTAACAAGAGCATCATCAGTGTTACAAGAACATGGTGAGCCAACCAAAAAATACAAAGGTCAAAGCCTTTCAAAAAACAGACAAAAGTCTTATATAAATGAAAACATCGAAAAATCCAAAGGATGGATAAAATTCCTAAGGATACGGCCCTAGGGCAACATATGACTCCCACACGTTGTAAGTGGGTTAAAAGGTAACTAGGTCATTTTGTTATAAGAAGTGGCAGGCAAGATTTTTCGATGTTTTGATTTCTATAAGACTTTTGTCTGTTTTTTGAAAGGCTCACCTTTGTATTTTTTGGTTGGCTCACCATGTTCTTGTAACACTGATGATGCTCTTGTTACAGAGCGAAAACGTTTTGTTCATATGTTTGTAGCCCTCTAGGGCTTTTTTTAACTAATATACCTTTAACCAAGAAGAACATTTTTTATTAAATTTCACTTGTAACTAATAGTATACAGCCAACTACAGGAAGTTCTTCCTTGTAGAGTAGTATTAATCAAATCCACAAAATTCACAAAAAAATTAAAATTTTTTTAGTCCAAGTAATGAAGCTTGAAATAGGACAAAACCTCGTAATTTTTACAGAATGGATCGATTTGCTTGAAAATTTGAGAATAAGTAGTGGATAGTCTAAAGATCAAAATATATATGATGCCGAAAGGCGCTTTTACCATGGGGGTGATTGCCATCCCGTCTCGGGTGGGTGGAAATTTTTTATTATATTTTGAGCGCAAAAGTTGGTAAAAACATTTATTCTAAGCAAAAAACGTTCTATACATTTTTTTGATAAAATTAATAGTTTTAGATTTATTCGCTATCGTAAGTGTCAGTTTTATATCGAAAAAAAGAATGTTTTTAAAAAGATTTCTGTTATTAACTCCAAAAGTTTTCGTTTTATCAGAACAGCTTTATTTTACAAAAATGTACCTTTTAAAAAAAGTAAACAAAACTGTTTTTTTAATTTTCTTTAAGACCAGTAGCAATCGAGCTATATTTATATATATCAGATCTTCTTCGTCAAATGCTAAATATTGTAGTTTCAAAATCAAAAGACGGGAAAACTATGCATTTTTCGAGGATAACTTGTTCAAAGTAATTGAAAGTATTTAAAAAATTCTATCTGCAGAAATAAAAAAAATCTCTACCTTAAAAATTAAGTGACTTAAAACAAAAAGAATGTCAGTCCCTATTTTTTTCAGCAAAAAATGATCGAAAGCAATCTTGTAATCACCACCCTAATTAAAATTAGTAATTTACCTTATTTGGTCCTTTTTATTTATGTATTATTAAGAAGTCCTAGAGGTTTGACCGGCTTAGAATAATAAGTTTAAAAAAAATGAAGTTAAAAGCGAATAATGAATTTTTGTAGTTTGGAAAAAAATGGAATTTTCTTCAGAATAGAAAGATTAGCATCAGAGATACGAAAAAATGTTTAAATATGAAATTGTAGCTTATTTAATTCCCAAGAACCTGCTTTGCAAAAATTTTTTCTATGGCAAAAATTGAGTGAGCTATTGACAATTAAAACTTGTAATAACATGCAAAAACCACCTTTACCAGCCCTTTCAATGTCACCTCTGTTTGCAACCGAGAATTTTTAAAAGATTTAATATTAATAATAGGCTTATAGATCTTGTATAAAAAATAAAAAAGGTACGATTTTACGGTTGAAAAATCAATATATTTTTTTGGAAAAAAAAAAGGAGAAATCCAATTGGAAGTATAGTAATATAAGTTAGCGGTGTTTTTAGTCGTAGGCCTTATTCATTCTTCTTTATTTATGTATTTTAAATAGATTCTAGAAGTTTGGCTGACTGAAGTTTGACTAATTTCTAATTAGTTTTAAAAAACGAGTTAAAAGCGAATAAATTTTTGTGGTTTGGAAAAAAATGGACTTTTCTTCGGAATAGAAAGATTAGCATCAGCGACAAAAAAATATTTAAATATGAATTTGTAGGTTATTTAATTCGCAAGAACTTGTTTTGAGAAAACTTTTTCTACGGCAAAAATTGAGTGAATCATAAATGAGTATATAGAAAAACATTGATTTTCTCGGTATAAAACTAACACTTTCGATAGCGAATAAATCGAAAACTATTAATTTTATCAAAAAAATGTATAGAACATTTTTGGCTTAGAATGAATGTTTTTATCAACTTTTGCAGTCAAAATATAATCAAAAATTTCCACACCCGAGATGGGGTGGCAACCACCCTCATGGTAAAAACGCCTTTCGGCATCATATAGATTTTGATCCTTGGACTATCCATTACTTATTCTTAAATTTTCAAACAAATCGATCAATTCTGTAAAAATTGCGAGGTGAAAAGCTTCGGTTCCTGGCCCTGGCCTATTTCCAAAGTTGCATTAAATTTCAAATATCAGGAAACACAAGTCAATAGTTTAAAGTTACGTTCAACTAAAACCCCAAGTCAATGATCCTACTATAATAGTTCAATACTCACGTAAAATCACAATACGTGGAATTACCATTCTCCAATATTCAAACAGATTTTCTACGAGAAATAAGCATTCTAATCTTACTCGTGGTTTTAAACAACAAACACACTACAACTAAAACCTTTTAACCCTTCGCAGACCCTCTGATGTTTTTGCCCTCAGGCTCTGTTGGCATTCTTAAGCCTATTAGCGGTGCTGAGGGTTGCGTGGTTTTCAATTTATTTTTGGGATAGAAGGTACATACGAGAGGCAGGCAAATATGTTTCATGGTTCAGTATGCAACATTTTTATTTTTCAATTTCTGAAAAAAATTTAATATGTGAAGCTACGCAGATAAGGTATGAGAATAAAGGGCTACGCAATCGAAATTGTTTTTTGGCATTATTTATTCGATAGTTTTACATAATAACGATGTTATGTAAATTATTATTAATTTTCAGTTGTAATTGCACAAGATCTCTAAAGACCGCGTCCCACCATCAAATAATTTGATCAAACTGGTTTGAGCAAACTGAAAGTGACAGTTAGTGACGTCACATCCTGAGTGTTCATTGTGGATAATAATGAAAAATTTTAATTTTAAATAAAGTGCAAACAAGTTAGACAACTCAATACAAAAAATTTGATCAAACTAGACTGATAGTGAGAGCACAGATTTTTAGAATTTCAAAAAAACTGCAATTATGACGTCACTTTGACGTACTTCCTCAAGTACGTCAAGTTTGCTCAAACTGTTTGATCAAATTATTTGATGGTGAGACGCGGCCTTAAAATTATCGAATTTTTCCCGAGTGACACTTTGACAGTTTGAATTTCACGACCCGAAGGGGAGTGAAATAGGGAACTCGCATAAAATTTTAAATTCGAAAAAATGGTATAAATCACAACATAACATAATTTATAACCTGT
Organism: Diabrotica virgifera virgifera; assembly: GCF_917563875.1. NCBI lineage: Eukaryota > Metazoa > Arthropoda > Insecta > Coleoptera > Chrysomelidae > Diabrotica > Diabrotica virgifera. The sequence goes on along the minus strand of NC_065445.1, from coordinate 43,225,338 downwards.
ATCAAAGATAAAAAAGTTTTGTTTGTCTTTCGTTTGGCCCCTAAAGACGACTAAAAATTCAACTTATACCAGTCACCCCAAAACGCGGCGTGACGTCACGGGGTTGTATGTTTACATTCTACACCAATTGTATATATCATTTTAAATTAGACATTATAAACGTCAGTAAAAAATACAGTTATGTGACGCTAAAAGTGTTTTTGATCGTTTGAACTATTCATAGAAAATTTGTACTTTTACAAAATCGTTTTATTTTTAATAGTAAACCTTCTTTTCTTTCCTTCAAAAACTGTATCAAACTCCAATCTCAACAAACTGGTATATATTATTACAATGACATACGATAAATGTCATTAGAATATAAATATTTTTCCTTTATTCCCCGACGACGAGCTGGGCAAATACCGAAGTAGGTGGAGGCCAATAAACTAAAGAAGAAGAAAAAGAAGAATATACGTAAATATAACCATAAACGGAACCACATAGCTAAACTCTGTGACGTCACGGGTCGTTTGAACTATTTTAAAATAAAGAAGACTTTAAATTTGTACTAATTTATTATGAGTTTTTGAAGCGTGAAATTTTGGAAATGTCATTTTTATACAAAACTGAACATTATTATGTAATAAAAAAATGTGCAAGTTCCCTATTATGTTAAAGTGTCATGAGGGCAACAATTCGATAATAATTTTAGAGATCGAGTGTAACTTGCTGCGATTATTTCATGAATAAAACTGTCCAAAACCACAATTCTATTGTAATTTATTTATGTTAGTACAAATTAGTACAATTAAATACACATTTGTTATAAATATTTGACGGTTGAAAGTCATCACTTTTATAACTTTTAAAATATTAATTGTCATTAATGTCACTAAATGTATTTTTTTCCTAGCAACGAAGGGCATCAGACGTAATATACTTGACGACGGGATATTATCAAAAATTACCACTTTAATTTTTGTTTCTTTAGCTTTCTATTGGTCAGAATCTCCTATGACTGAAATAATCAATTATATATTATTAAGTGAAGACCTAAGTGGAAGAAGGGAGTATGTCACATTTTCTAAAATTTTGAGTACCTATTCTAGTGAATGAAGGTGGTATGTAACTTCACTATCTATCACAAAATATGACACTTATACTGTACCTCTAAAAAGCTTAATAAGAGATAATCTAGTGGATCAAGGGGGTATGTAACATGTAAAATACCATTCTTGAATGAAAGATGGAGGTATGAAACATTTTTCGTTTTTTTTTCAGGTTTAAACTGTTTATAACTCGAAAACGATTAACTTTAGAGAAAAATTACAAAAGCCTTTTTTTGTTTCCAATTATTAAAAGAACCTAAAATAATGTCTACCAGGGCCGAAAAAATTGATTTTTATAATTTGTTTATTTTTTTTTTAATAAATGTAGCAATAACTCCGAAATTATGGCATTTAGGTATAGGAAATATAACACGAAAAATAATCAGCAGTTCTTAAGGACTTCAAAACGTAAAATATATAGAGTGTGTTCCATTTGAAATAAGAAAGTTCATTAGATTTCCGGAAAAACGAAAGATCTGACAGCAATGTAATTACCACTATAATATCATCCGCATTAGAAAACTCTAACTCACCAAAATCCATAAAAACGCTGGACGGAAGGGCCGCCCGAGAACTTTATCGTGCCGATCTATTATCGTTATGGTACTAGATATTGGCATTCTATAAAAATAACAAAGTTACTCGTTATTTTGATATTTTAGAAACACCTACTGTACTTAAAAGTATTTTATGGTTCTACGCATCATTAATTCCTGCATTTGAGAAAATGTTCGATGCCATATTTCGGGGACACACTATAGATGTGTAGATTATTGCATAAATCAATAGAATATTATAGTCATACTTTCATTTCAAATCGGTTCATTTTTCTGAGAAATTAATAGTTTACAATATTTGCATTTCATTCTATTTCGATTACGCCAGTCAATGCGCGAGATTAAGAACAATATATTATCTCCAAATTCTATCCTACTGCATGGATTTTAATGAAATTTTGGGAGTAGCCCAATCTCCTAATTCAAAGTCTATCCTATATACTATGGCGCTTTTATCATGGGGGAAGTTCCCACCACTTCTCAGGGGTGAAATATTTTTATTTTCGAATTACATGGAGAAAAAGGAAGATTTTTAAGAAAATTTAAAAATTCATTCTATAATTTGATCACATTTTTTAAAAAAACCATTCATTTTAAACCCGTTTAACTTTTTGAAAGTAGAAATAACACTATATTAAAAGGTATTGAGAAGAAAAACAATGCATTTAAATTATGGTGGATGGGGAGTTAAATGTATATACTTTTCATTTTTCCTTAAAGTACATTAGTCATTATATTTTTTGCACCATATCTCGCTTACTTTGTAAGTAACCGACATTTAACGGTGCTCGTTTTAAAGGCCTTTTCAAACACTACAAAAGGTGTTGGTAGCATTATACACCTAAAACCTACCGTTCCTCTGTTATTTCAAGTTGAATACACCAATTTGAGCATGCACCAAAAAACAAACTATTTTCACCTACCATATCTCTTTTTGTATTATAAATAGAACATTTACGAAGGAACGAATCTCTTTATTATTTATAATCTAAAAAATGTTTTATATAGAGTTTTTAGTTCGATGCATAGTTTTTAAGGTATTCACAAAAAATCCGTCCGAAAAGGTGTCATTTTTCAATGAAAATGGCCAATTTTCAACTACGCATAACTCAAAAAGTATTGAGTTCTCAAAAAAAAGTATAGACCAGTTTTTGCTTAGAAATAGGTTCTTCAGCCACTTCCGTGCTTATTTTGACCAACAAATTTTCCACCCCTTGAAGAAGTGGGAACCGCCCCAAGATAAAAGCGCCATAGTATATAGGGTAGATTTTGTTTCTTGAGCTATTCCCTACTTACTGTGAAAATATCAAGTACATCAATGTAGTAGGATGGAATTCGGAGCCAAATACCCTCATTGACTGCTCTACAATAATGCTCTGCTATGAACGCGTGAGAGAGGACACACATAAGATTATAGCAAAATTTCTATTTACCGTAACTTTTCGAGTTTTTGAGCTACAGCAATAAATTTTATGTCATTGGAAAGGTAATTTTGCATTCTTTCAAAATGTGTTAAAATATACAGGCCGTATCAAAAAAATTAAGATTTTTTATTCATTTCCAGTTCAACCGGAAGTCATGTTTTTGGTAAAATTTATTGTGATAATAGATAATAAAATACCATACATGTCTGCAAAATTTCAAATTTTAGTTTCTATTAAGAAGGAAGTTACGGGCACTCGAATATTTTTTTATAAAAAATTCATAACTCCCCTCCTATGGGGAGTTAAGATATATGACTAATGTCATTCAATTTACTGATAGGATATCAAAAATATATCAAAAAATAAAAAAATTCCTTGGAGCCATTTTTGAGAAAATCTAGTTCAAATTTATGTCAAAATTTGACCCCTTAAATATAGGCAACCCGTAACTTTTTCTGAAAAACGATAACATCTTTCTTATAGCCCCATCTTTAGGCTATATAACGACTTTTTCAAATTAAACTTATCTTCAAAAACTTTTTAGATAGATAGGGAAATGTGTCGGTGGGGCGGTCGGCCATGTTGGCCGCCATTTTGAATTTGGAAATGTCAAATTCCGTACTTTTATTTACCTATCGATGAGCTTACTTTGAGTTGAATTTCATTTATTTCTGTCAAAATTTGCAAAAATGGACCCTAAATAACCCCCCTATTTCGGCCCCCCTTTGAGAGATTTTTTTTAAAAGCTTAGTTTCTCGACAAAATTCTCTTAAACTTACTCATACCGAATTTCATCAAAATCGGTCCAGTAGTTTTTGCTGGGCGGTGGCGACATACGTACGTACATACGTACGTACGTACGTACGTACGTACGTACATACTTCCGACATGTTTTTTTTATTTGCTTTTTAGACTCAGGGGGACTCAAAACGTCGAAAAAAGTGAAATCTGAAAAAATTTTTTTTGCACGATCCTATAACTTTATCTATTATACTATACTACGTATATAGTACGATAAAGTAAAAATCGTGCAATCGGTTTCCAAGATAATTGAGGCTCTCCATACATAAAACTCACTCTGTATAATAAACTCCATTTAATAATACAAGGCAACAATATGCGTCTGTCCCACACTTTATTTAAAATATGTGTACCTCGAAAGCTCTTTAAAAAGAGAAATAAAGCTGTGGAACAATGGGGATACCACTCATCAACACCATAAAATATACCTTCGCTCAACTTTGCAGACGATCAAGTGATAGTGGCTGAAAATTATGACAAGTTAAACTGTATGGCCGAAAATTAATTAAGGGCAAGATATACGGGGTATTGAAATCAAAAAAGCTTTGTGGCATGGAAGAAAGAAATTATTAAGACTAAAGACAATGTAGAAGTTGACACAACGGCAAAGAACTCGAAAAATGTTACGTCGTTTCTCAATATAAAAAAATATCTGCTCAAAGATAGGGATGCATAAGATGTTTCAATCTTTACCAAAATTATATTAACAATATTTTCGAAAAAAATCACAAAATCTTTATTTTTAGCTTATGGATATGGATGATTACAACAGTAAAGCTTCTCTTTATAGAAGGTATGTACATATTGGTGTTAGAGCAGAAATAATGTTCAACCGCTGTCAACAACATTATTCAGTAATGTTTTGATGATCTCAATCTTAGCCTTTTTACGCTTAAAAATATGATTGTAAAATTTGTTTAGCTGGAAAAGAAGAGCATTTGGATGAAATTGAGTATATTTTACATTAAACCAAACAAGTGGAAGCTATAAAGGGGAAATCTCTATATAGAGCATATCCAACATAAATATTTATATCGCGGATCAACAGGGTGTCATTCTGGCCCGAATATCGAACGTTTCTACAATACTTAAATATAAAACGAAAATATACAGTAGGTCTTTTTGGAATTTGCAATATAAAAAACAAAGACAATAATTTTATTATTCCGAATGAAACAGAGGGTGGAATATGGGTCAACGAGTTTGCGACAATGATGTCAATTTTTACTGAAATTAGTATTCATTCAATAAATCCTGATGAAGTTATAACTCTATCCAGTGACAGATGTTGTGGAAAAAAAACAGTACAATTTTTCAAATGCATTATTTCCCATTTCAATTAAACATAACAATCATACAAAAGTATTTGACCCCAGGGCATACACAAAATGGAAGCTGAAAAAAGCCAATTAATTTTCCTGACGATTATACCAAAATTGGTCAAAATGCACGGTAGAAACCATGCAATCTCGACTATTTGGATTATAATTCTTTTTAAAAATTTTCACATTTGTACAATCCAAATTTTAGATTTATACCATGAACAACAGCATATTGAAATAAAATCAAGTATGACCATCTCCAAATACTCAAACACGTAATTTCCAAAGATTACCAGTCATTTTAAGATTGCTTTCTTTATATTGACTGGTTTATGTACGTTTGAATTATGTATTAATAATTTCATTTATAAACTTTTTTTAAATCTCTTGAATCCCATTAAACACCGTATACAGGCAAAAATTATGTCTATGAACAAAACAAATTAATTTGTAAAAATTGGACGCGATTTTTTTCTATTTTTAGAAAATCAGTTAACTAGGTGGTAGTAGTATAGGTAACGTGGTCCTCATATTTATAAAGGCGTGCAAGGAAACGGATTATGGCGTAGACGATATAGATATAATATTGAACTTTGATGCCTTTATGGTGAGCCTAGTATTGGTAGGTTTATCAAAATAGGCCTAAATAGGCTGCGGTTGCTAGGCCACTTAGAGAGAATGAATGAGATGGAGCAGTTGAAACACATTTATAACCAAAGACCTGATAAAGTGAGGAGAAGGGGCAGGCCTAGAGCACCATTTAAGGACCAGATGCACACACCGGCAAAATTAAAGGAATACCTTAAAAATGGGACGTGGTTGATGTCTCGAATTTCCTAAACCAGTTATCCAATTTGAGTGATTTTTTAGTATGTTATAGCCATATTATTTAAGAATATCGGTGTAATGATATTGTTGCTAGAGAGGTAAATGTCATTTTATACCGGATGTAACAATCATACTATGTTTTCCCTTAAAGTTCGGAACACTTTGTGGAATATTCTAGCATTTATAAAATACTGAAATTAAAACCCAACTATAACATCATGTTTTCGTAACATTCTGATTTTGATTCATTTGCTTATGTTGGATGATAACAAAGTTAGGTACGTTAACAACTAGCCATGTTTTTCATCAACACAGGGTGTTTCTAAATAAGTGCGACACACTTTAACGGGTAATTGTGTAAGAAAAAATAATGCCCTTTTATTTTATAAACATATGTCCACAAATGTTTCGTTACCGCGATACGGTATGTTGAATTTTTTCTTACAAACTGACGATTTATTTTTTACTCTAAAACCGGTTGAGATATGCAAGTGAAATTTGGTAGGTTTGAAGAGGTAGTTATGGCGCATTTTTTCACATACAACTAAGAATTTTATATTCACCCTGGCGTGAATACGGGTGTAAACATTTTAAATATATCCCGTATGCACGCCAATGTTGAATATAAAATTCTTAATTCTGTACCTCAGAGTCAGACGAACGTAAGTCTAAAAATTGTGATTTTCGGGTTTTTGATGTTTGTGTGTAAAATTTAATTCTACATCGAGCCATAATAACGTATCTCCTTTAAAAATTATACTTTCCAAATTAGCCAAGGTTATAAGAGCGTAAGTCCTTACCCATATCAGAGCCAGACAAACGTAACTCCACTTACTACATTATGGCTCTGAGGTTTTGCTTGAAATCTGTAAAACGTAAGTCCAAGCTGGACAATCAGTGATTCTACTGCAGCCGTGGTAAGTAGGCCTAGGCTTTTGAACAGCCCTGTGGTGAATGCAGCTCAACTGGTCCACTGGTCCCTAATAGTGACTCCGATACAGAAGACAATACACACGTAGGGAGTCAAGAAAAAGGCAAAAAGCGAGTAAGACATGAAGAAAAATGGAAAAAAAATATAAGGAAGTAGAATAGACTTGCTGGGAAGGAATATGTTAACACAAAAAATATGGTTGTTAAAAAATATCAATAAAACCCCCTGGTTAAGATAAGTGTCGCCTAAAATGTAACCAGAGGTTTACAGAAGAAGACAGATTAAAAATACACTCTGAATATTGGAACGCTGAAAGAAACATGGACTCAAAACGGCAGTTTGTATTGTCTCGTATAAGAACTAAGCCAGTTAATAGGCAACGTCAGAGAGACGGGACAAGAAAGAACAAATCTGAAAGTCATTCGTTTTTTTTAATAAATGTTCTTCTTAAATACACTTTCAATTTCAGAAATTTTCGTGAGAGTAGCCATAAAAAAGGCCAGTGCATCTGGATTGGTAATTACAGACCTTAGGGGAAAACATATGCCAGGTAATAAAATACCTATAGATAGACTACAACGAATCAAAAATCATATTTCAAAGTTTCCTGTATATGAAAGCCACTACAGCAGGGAAAGGTCTCAACGAAAATATTTGTGAAATCACTTTAACATTTCTACAATGTACGCATTGTATGAGGAAGAGTGTAAAAAAGAACAAGTTAAACCAGAAAAAAAGTGGATTTATTCTAAAATTTTTAATGAAGATTTCAACTTGTCTTTTCATTCACCAGACCACGATATATGTGATGTTTGAGATAAACTAGATTGTGAAATGAAAAATTAAAAAAAATGATGAACTACTCAATGAACTGAAATTAAAAAAAAATAAACACCTCGAAGATGCCTCATTATGATATGAGGTCAAGAAAAAAGACGAACTTGAAAGAAGTGCTAACATAGGATCAAGAGTGATTATCTCAGATCTTCAAAAGTGCCTTCCAACACCAGACTTAAAAAGCACCAAAAGTTTTTACTCAAGAAAACTCTGGACGTTAAATAGTACTATTTATGAGGCAACAACTGATAAAACTTGGTGCATGATCTGGAATGAAGTTACAGCGGGTCGAGGAGGAAAGAAATAGCGTCTTGCTTATTTACATGGGCAAGTGAAGAAATTACTAATAATGAGCCTACTGATGTACTGACTATTTGGACAGATAATTGCAGTGGACAAAACAGAAATATGAATATGGTTTTTATGTATTTGTGGCTCTTGGAAAAAGTTCCTGTAAAGACAGTCAACCACAAGTTTTTGTTGGCCGGACACACCCACATGGAGGTTTATGGAAAACACAGCATAGTAGAGAGAGCTAAAAAACAAATAAAAACTAACACCATTTTCACTACAAATGATTGGGCAAACTTTATTGCTACATGCTCAAAAAAAATCCATTTGTTGTCAGACAGATGTGCATTAAAGACTTCTTTGATTTTCTCTTCTTGAGGAGTAAAGACGCCCCATTTATATCAAGGAAGAAGAACACAAACAACGAACTATTTCTAATATCCAATGCAGTGTAGTTACAGCTTCGAAAAGGGGACAGTAAGCTATACTACAAAACCAGTTTTAAGGAAGATTCATTTAAAAGTGTTGAACTGAAAAGAAATCGGAGGCAAGAAAGGATTAATATGCCATTGGCAATTCCACAAATACAGGCACACAAAAAGAAAATAAGCAATGAAAAGTACAATGACCTCATGAATCTGATGCAATGGATCCCTGAAGAACACAAATCTTTCTTTGAAAACCTTCCACATGGTGAACACGAAGGCAACTTCCCTGAGGATGACTCGACTGCTCTTGAATAATTTTTTTTCTCCTTACCTCTTTGACAGTAATGTTTAAAATTAATTGAAAAACATTGACTAAATGCTAGTTTTTCATCTATGTTTGTTTATAATAATTACATGTTTTTAATAGAAGCACATGAGGTTTATTTGTAAACACCTTTTCCTATATAAGCAAGTCTTATGAGTGGATTTTTGTAGAGCCAAAATAACGCAAGTCCAGGAGTAAGTCCTACAGTAGGGTTTTGTGTGGAGCCACAATAACATAAGTCCACTTTTTACAAAATGGGATATAATTTAGTAAAAAAAAAGTCAAACAATAAATAAAGGATACTTATTTGTTTATAATACAAACAATAGTTTGAAGTTAAATTAAATAACAGCTTTGTAATTAAGCAATTAGGTAACTTTTTTAGTTTTTGCTCTCTCCTGAAAAGTTGGCTAAACGTGACTTACGTTTGTCTGGTTCTGAGGTACAGAATTATATCCTACGCGCTAAAAATGCGCAATAACTACCTCTTAAAACCTACTAAATTTAATTTGCATACATCAACCTGTTTTAGAGCATTAAATAAATCGTCAGTTTGTAAGAAAAAATTCATCATCTTGTATCTCGGAAACGAAGCATTTGCGGACATGTATTTATAAAAAAACGGTCATTATTTTTTCATGCAGAATTATCCCTTAAAGTTTGTCGCACTTATTTAGAAACACCTTGTATTGATGAAAAACATGGCTAGTTGTTAAAGTACCTAACTGGTTTATTATCCAACATAAGCAAATGAATCAAGAAAGAAAATGTTAAGAAAGCCTAAGACTACACTTATTTTACGGAAGCCCACGAAATGCTGCAAGAAATACAATGGACTTCCCAAAAAGTAGGGTTGGAAATAAACTTTGGGAAAACTAAAATGATGACCAATTTAGTATATAGCGGACAATTGAATTAGAAAACTGCCATATCGAAACAGTTGACAAATGAGGAGCTAATTTTCATAACCCCACATGTCCACATTGGCTATTTTTTCAGGAGAGTAAAAAAACCGATTCACCTATATTATTTCACCACAACATATTTATGTAATATAATTATAATTCAGTATTGGTTTATGAGCTAAGAAAACTACTTGTTTGTGTAGAAAGTGGTATAACAAATTAAAAATTTGATATAAAAGTTGTTAGATGTGGGGTTATGCATGAAACACATGTCACATGTGGGGTTATGAACATAACAGGTTTGGATATGTGGTGTTTTGATCAAATCAATTTACTACAGTTTAGCATAACGGGACCTCCGACGTTGAACGTTTTTTGTTATTATGAACCTACCAACTAATTGGTCCTGAAAAAGTTTTTCGGGTTTCGAATAAAGAGTCTTCCGAAATGCACGGGCATCACTAGGCCAAACTACACAACATTTAAAAGCTTTATCTTTATGTAAGCAACCTATGAACACACAACCACCAACAGGAGCAGCGTATCTCTTTTCCTTAAGAAGTTAACGCTTTGGAACTGTCTTTTGTCTTTTTCGTGATCCAGAACTTGCTCTTCTAACTAATACTAATTCACTATCTAAATTACCTTCATTTAAACTCATAATTTTACTTAATTAAGCACAAACTAACATTAAATTATAACCTTCCTCTGAAACTAACCTAATATTGTGTACTGTCAACAATAACAATCAAATCAAAACCATGTATTTAAGTCACGTGATTGGAATACTTACTTCTCTATGGATAAATAGAAAATGTGGGGTTTTGCTATAACCGTCACATATCAGATGTGGGGTTTTGCTTTAAACACCTACTTTTAAATTAATATTATAACTGGAAATATGGGTTTTTGATCAGCAATAAACATGACAGGCAATGCGTTTTAAAATAAGGAATTAGAAACATCTCTCCTCTAAAAAAATATTTTTGGACAAATGGGGTTATGAAAATTAGCTCCTCAAATACATCTATCTGGGCCACGAAATACAAATAGGTAGAGAGAACCAAACATGCGAATTATCTAGAAGAATAGCTTTAAGATGAGCAGAGCAACGCATGGCAAACTAAGAGACGTGTTCAAGGAAAACATTCCAATAATGCTAAAAAGAAAAGCATTTAACCAGTTCATACTTCCGGTGCTCAATTATGGAGCTGAAATACTGACCTTGGCTAAAGCATCCATAAGAAAATTGAAGACCTAAGTGGAATAAGTAGGTATGTTACAAAGCCTACCTTTTGAGATATGGGCAGTTAAAGTTTTTATTCGTCTACTTTTATCAGGAAAATATTGTTTGTGTTATTTGGTTTTATTTATATTGCTATAAGTATTGCTATGAGCTTTAAATATAATGTTGATAATCTGTTTTTATTTTTAGTATTTTTCCTACAAATAAATAAAAACTGTACATACCGCCTTCTTCCATTAATTTTAGTTTGTATAACTATCCTCTATCTGAATGGATGAAGGGGGTATGTAACATGAAATAATACTCTATAATCAGTTTTACAGATATTTATGTAATTGAACACAAAATAATCTTCTTCTTCATGTGTCATGCTCGATTATTGAGCGTTAGCTGTCAAATTGGCTATAGTAATTTTTTTGATAGCAGCTCGGTAAAGGGGTGCAGAGTATCTGTTAAACCATTCTCACAGGTGTCTAAGTCATGACGGTCTTCTTCGACCTGGTCTGTCTTCTTCCGTTCTCCTTGCCTTGTATTATTAAATGGAATTTATTATACAGAGTGAGTTTTATGTATGGAAAGCCTCAATTATCTCGAAAACGGCTTGCACGATTATTTATAGATTTTGGTGACAAAGGATTTTCTAATGCGGCCGATATAATAGTGGCAATTACATTGTTGTCAGAACTTCCGTTTTTTTGGAAATCTAATGAATTTTCTTATTTCAAATGGAACACACTGTATATTTTTGCGTTTTGAAGTCCTTAAGAAATGCTGATTATTTTTTTTTTGTTATATGCCCTATACCTAAATGCCATAATTTCGAAGTTATTTAGCTACATAATTTATTTAAAACAAATTTTTTTAAACAAATTTAAAAAATCAATTTTTTCAACCCGGGTACATTATTTTAGGTTCCTTTGATCATTGGAAACAAAAAATGTATTCTGTAATTTTTCTCCAAAATTAATTGTTTTCGAGTTATAAACAATTAAATCTGAAAACGACGAAAGATGTTTCATCCACTAGAATATCTCTTATTAAGCTTTTAGAGGTACAGTATAAGTGTCATAATATGATAGTGCAGTTACATACCACCTCAATTCATTAAAAAACTCAAAATTTTAAATACCTCCTTCTTCCACTTAGATCTTCAATTAAAAGTGGCACAACGAAAAATTGAAAGATCCATAACATGCTTCGCCTAATTTTGAGAGACAGAATACGGAATGATGGAATGAAGAACTGGAGTGGAAGACATTATAAAATGTATTACGAAGTTGAAGTGAAAATTGTCAGGACGCGTCACAAGATAGAGAGAAACAGATGGATAAAGAAGATTTTAGAGTGGCGGCCAAAGGCAGACATGCGAGGTCGTGGAAGACCACCTACCAGATGGACCGACGGCATTAAAAGAATAGCGACAACCTGGATTGCAGCTCCGCAAGACAGAGAAGAGTGGAGACATCTTGAGCAAGCTTATGTCCGACAGCGGACAAATTTGGCTATGTGATGATGATGAAGTAGATTATTATCTCTATAAGAAGTATTTTTCAAATTTCTAGTATATAGGGTGAGGCAGATAACTGGCCTATTAGAAATATCTCGAGAACTAAAGGCAACATAATCATGAAAATTGGAATCTAGGGGTTTTAAAGGATGATCTATTAAATGAAAATATTTTCATCTCTTTACAACTTCCGGTTATACCGGAAGTTGCTTATAACTTCGTTTTTTTAAATGGGACACCCTGTATATTTTTAAATTTTTGGATTCTCCTCAATATCTTCTTTCTTAAAATATGAGGTTTTGTAATATTGTACAGGGTGTTTTAAAAGATAATTACGTTTTTTTTATTAATTTCGTAGCAATATTCACACCCTGTAGAATTGTAGTAGTTTGACATCTAAAACTCTACTTACTTTAAAATGATTTTTAATATACTCTACTATTGTTAAGAATCATTAGTATAGCTAAATTTTTAATTTTAGTATACAGGGTTGGTCGAAACTCGGAATGAGTATTTTCTGAGTTTTCTTAAATGGAACACCCTGTATTTTTGTATTGTAGTGAAATGATATTTTATAGTACTTTTTTATTTCTTAAGCATTCCCTATACCTAACTGCTTTAACTTGTGAGTTATTGGTGATTCAAGCTAAACATTAATTATTGCAACAAAAAATACGTAAAATTTTATTAGGTTGGTCGTGAAAAAATTCAATCACAAATAATTTTTCAGAAAGAAATACATACCTATTAATCCAGACTGATCCTTAAGTCATGGTTCCTTAAGTTTATGTCAGACCATGGAGTTTAGGGTGTCTACATTGTAAAAATTACGTGAACCTTATCCTCCATGCTATGGCATGCTGGACGAGCCATACAGTCTGTAGTCAACACCCCGAAGTATGAGCGGGAACACAAAGCGTACCAATACTCATACGCTTATGAAACGCACCTGGCGGATCATAAGGGCCTTCACATTTTACTCTTCTTCAACTTGTCTTGAGTGAAATGTCTTTAATCTTTTCTATCAGCCTCTCTTGGCTAACTCTTGTTTTTTTCCGACCCCGAATGGCGATTAGGTTTCCGAAGGCAGACGGGTCACTATATTTCTTTCTACTACAAATTCTTCCCATATACACCTTTTTCCCTCCCCATCTTACCCAACAAAATATGGAGAAAACCAGATGCAAAAAATCCGTAAGTTAAGGTGGAAGCTATCGTGCTAAAAACTGAATGGTCGCACGTCACGCGGCCGCTAACGATGCTCTTGGGACACCGGGCGAAATCCCATTGAAAATTAGCCTTGTTCCTGTACGCGGGGCTCTACAGGAATCGACAACGATCCCCAGCTACTCGTGGGAATAAATATGAATACTCACCAACATGCAAGGCAAGCACGGTGTTTAAATGCCACAAACCCGACCAGTGTAAACCAACCCTATTCAAAGTGCGTCAAAAATATAAACCTCAACATCGCCACATATAATGCTCGGTCGCTCTCTACCGAAGAAAGGTTCGAAGAAATGGAGGAAGAACTTTCAAAAGTGAATTGGGATATTGTGGGTATCAGCGAAGTTAGAAAAAAAGGAGAGAATCTTATCTCACTCCCATCAGGCCATCTGTGGTACTACAAAGGAGAAGAAGAATCGACAGTCGGAGGAGTCGGCTTCTTTGTTCACAAAAGAATTGCGAACAGAATTGTGTCAATAAACCAAATATCAACAAGGGTGGTCTACTTAAACATCAAAATGAGCACCAGATATATCCTAAAGTTCATTCAAGTATACGCACCTACTACAGGCCATTCAGATGAAGAAGTCCAAATATTCTACGACCAAATATCCTGTGCAATCAAGGAAAATCCTGGCCACTTCTTAATAATAGGCGGTGATTTCAACGCCAAAATAGGTACCAAGGAAGACTCTGAAATAATATTGGGAAATTTTGGAAGCGAAGGCAGAAATGATAGAGGCAAACAACTGTTAACTTTTCTTTTGGAAAACAATCTCTATCAAAGGAACAGCTTCTTTAAAAAGAAAAAACACAGAAGATGGACCTGGGAAAGTCCAGATGGAAAAACAAGGAACGAAATCGACTATTTCTTAACAAATAAAAAAGAATTATTTAAAGACGTAAATGTGTTAAACCAGTTCAGCACAAGCAGTGATCACAGGTTAGTAAGAGCTAAAATAACGATACCGATCGAAAAGGAAAGACTCAAAATGATAAATAAGAAACACCCAAAGAAATGGGTAAAACCAACTAATATTCAGGAGTTCGAAAAATATATTAATGATACATTGAAAGATACAACAACAACAGACATTAATATACTGAACAAGCAAATAATCACCACAATACAACAGGCTCAAACTAAATACTGTCCAACAAACCAAAAAGATGAAAAACTAAGTCAACCTACTAAAACCCTTATAGAACTAAGACGACAGATGAAAGGAGATACAAGTTCCAGCAAAGAAGCGCTAAATCAAATAAATAAGACTATCACAAAGTCAATAAGAAAAGACATAAGAAACTACAATGTAGAAAAAACAAAACAAGCAATAGAGCAAAATAAGAACATGAAAGTTTTGAAGAACGTAAGCGTACAAAAAGGAAAAATAGAAATCAACAAACTAAGAAACAGAACTGGAAAAGAAACTACAAACAGAGATGAAATATTAACAATAGTCGAAGAGTTCTACACAGAGTTATACAAATCAAGAAAAAAAGATGACAATGCGCAACCTCCAATTACAGTAAAATCTGGAGTATTAAATCAAGGATCGGATTTAATGCCCGATATAACAAAATCAGAAATCAAAGAGGCTCTGAAGAAAATGAAAAATAATCGAACCCCAGGTGAAGATGGAATAGTATCAGAAGCACTAAAAATTGGAGGAAATATACTACTTGAAAAAATTAAACAACTTTTCAATATCTGCCTTCACAACGCCAATATTCCAACAGACTGGAACAACGCTACTATGATTCTATTACACAAAGCAGGAGACAAAGCCAATTTAGAGAATTACAGACCGATTAGCCTCCTCAGCCATTTATAAAGTTATTTACGCGAATAATAGTTAAGAGAATGGAAAGAAAGTTAGAGACTTATCAACCAAGAGAACAGGCAGGATTCCGAAAAAATTACGGAACAAATGACCATCTACAAAGTATAAGAACCCTGATAGAGAAAGTAGTGGAATACAATAAACCCCTAGTTCTAGTTTTTATCGATTTTCATAAAGCCTTTGATACAGTTGAACTTAGCAAAATATTACAGGCGCTTAAAGAATGCAGGCTAGATTATAGGTATACAAAATTATTACACAAAATATACTTACAGGCAACAACCACTGTCAAATTACATACTAACAGTAATCGCATAAAAATAGAACGGGGGGTTAGACAAGGAGACCCAATGTCACCTAAACTTTTTAATACGGTCTTAGAACATGCTTTCAAGAGTTTGGATTGGATGACAAAGGGAATAAAAATAGATGGAGAATACCTAAACAACTTACGTTTCGCCGATGATATAGTCATAGTAGCTGAGGATCTAGGTATGGCAAGAGAGATGGTACAAGAACTCGTTGTAGCTACAGAAAATGTTGGTTTAAATATAAACATCTCAAAAACAAAAATAATGACAAATTTGGTACCCAACCAGAACATCAGTATTGGTGGGAAGGAAATAGAACTCGTAGATAGATATAAATACCTGGGACATGAAATTACGATTGGCAGGGATAACCAGACTCATGAGCTGAAGAGAAGAATCGGTCTTGGGTGGGCAGCATTTGGAAAACTGAGAGAAACTTTTAAAAGTGAGTTACCCACATGTCTAAAGAGAAAGGTATTCGATCAGTGCGTCCTCCCAGTCTTGACGTACGGATCAGAAACACTTACCTTAACTAAAGCCTCGGCTACCAAACTAAGAGTCACGCAGAGAAGAATGGAGCGGTCAATGTTAGGAATAACTCTGCGAGACAAAATCAGAAACGAAGAAATCAGGAGAAGAACAAAGGTGACTGACGTCATCGAGAGGATAGCCAGGTTGAAGTGGAGATGGGCAGGACACGTAGCCAGAATGACAGATGGGCGATGGACGAAGAGGTTATTGGAATGGAGGCCAAGAGAAGACAAGAGAAGCGTCGGTCGACCGCCTACAAGATGGACTGACGACTTAAGAAAGGTAAATAAAAACTGGATGAGGGCGGCGCAGGATAGATGGGGTTGGAAACGAGGGGAGGAGGCCTATGTTCAGCAGTGGACTTTTGAGGCTGGATGATGATCCTTAAAATTACCAATAATGGTTTAGCTATCAAAATACCTACGTAGTTAATATTGTTGGTGCGATTAACAATTAAGCACAAATTAAAGCAGTGAGGTGTAGGGAATGCTTAAGAAATAAAAATGTACCATAAAATATCATTTCATTACAATACTAAAATACAGGGTGTTACATTTAAGAAAACTCAGAAAATACTCATTCCGAGTTTCGACCAACCCTGTATACTAAAATTAAAAATTTAGCTATACTAATGATTCTTAACAATACAAGACTATATTAAAAATTATTTGATCGTAAGTAGAGTTTTATATGTCAAACTACTACAATTCTACAGGGTGTGAATATTGCTACGAAATTAATACAAAAACGTAATTATCTTTTAAAATACCTTGTATAACATTACAAAACCTCATATTTTTAAAAGAAGACATCGAAGAGAATCCAAAAATGTAAAAATATACAGGGTGTCCCATTAAAAAAAAAACGAAATTATAAACAACTTCCGGTATAACCGGAAGTAGCAAATAGATGAAAATATTTTCATTAAGTAGATGACTCTTCAAAACCACTTAATTCAAATTTTCATGATTCTGTTGCTTTTAGTTCTCGAGATATTTCTAATAGGCCAGTTATCTGCCTCACCCTGTATATGCACCCCTTGTTTCCATTATTAAAATTTACTACGCTCTAACATTTTCCTCTCCGTTTAATATTTATTAGCTCTCTTGAAAGCTCATACCAATGTTATAAAGCACATTATCTCCAGATTTCACGTTACCTTGTCCAGCAAACAGTTTTGGAACCTAAATAAAGATCTTAAAGCTTACTCAGAAAGGATACAAATGCACGCCCCTGCATTAATTAAACTTGCTGAAGGAAAACAATACCCGAATGTTAGCTAGGCTATAGGCTAAGCTCATTTAAATTATCTTCATTTCCTTCTTAGACAGAGAATAGATATTTAGCGGGTTATTGTGGAAACAAACAATTTGTCAACTAACAAGAAAGTTGGAAATTATTTTCTGTTTACTAAAAGAAGCCTTTATTCTCTTCATATTTTCTTTACCTTTTGATTAAGACGCAAAGACGAATTCGCCAAAAAGTTTTAAAATTAAATAATATAAAAAATAATAAATAAAACAATGAGGTTTTCTCCAAAAATTAAAAGAAAAGCTACTTAGGAATAAAAAAGAGTACGAATTAGTATTGTTTTCACCAAGTTTAAAAAAATATGAAAACGTTGAATTGTCCACGTCCGTCTGTTCGTCCGTCCGTCCGTCTGTATGTCTGTCCGTGAACTTAACTTCTCCGTCATTACACCAGGGAGAATGACAAATGAGGTGTGAAATGAAAGCTTATAATCCAAGGATGGTACTAAAGGTAAGCCATTTGACCTAGGCTGTCTGTCCGTCCGACCGCGAATATAACTCAATAGTATTGTTTGTTTGTTAAGAATAATTACAAGTTTAATAAAAATGACTATTTTTCCAAGAACATTGTATTTTATTCAATTTATTATTTATATTAAACCGTATTAGTTCGCTGAATTACTTTCTTCTTCTTGGCTTTTTCCCATAATGAGTTTGCCGTTTTCGTCTTCCATAGCACTCTATTCTCCCAGTTGCCATCTCTGAGGTCTCTATCTATCATAGCATTTCCTATGTGAGTTTTCCATCTCACAACAGGTCTTCCTCTTCGTCTTTCTCCCCGCGGGTCCTAGTCCAGTAATCTTCTCGGCCACCTGTGCTCCGGCATTCTTTGTACATGCCCGTACCATTTCAGGGCTCTACTTTTACTGCCACAACTTTTTTGTAATTGAGCATTCTACTTCTATTCTGTTTCATATTTCCTCTGTTCTTATTCTATCCTACCTGGTAATTTGTAGACACCTTCTCATAAACTCCAACTCAACTGTTCGTATTATTGTTGTCACTGGCCTATCTTCCGCTCTTATAGGGTAATATTCAGCACTATGTCCTGAAAAAATTTTTTTTTCTTTTTAGTTAGAGTGTTCTTTCATATTATTCCATCGAGTGCTTTCGTGGCTTGTTTTCCCCGTACTATTTTCATTTCTATATCTTTCATACAAGTGCCATCTGGGTTTATCATTTACCCTAATAGACCAGGGCGCATCTGTAAAAATATTAGTACATTTGGACGTTAAGAGGTCACTCAAATTATTTTGCAGAAATTGCTTGAAAATAACTCAAATAATAATATTTGAGTTATCCTTCCTCTCAAAAAGGTCCGGAACATTGGTTAAATAATCAAAATGTCAAAAAATGAAGGAAAAATTCGATTTCTTTCTTCGTTTTTTGATTATAACTTTAAAAGTATTCATTTCCGAGAAAAGTTGCACTAATAGTCCTGTCGCCAGGGGGGGGGTACAACGGCCTTCTGTATTCAGATGGACTTACCCAAGTTTTTTTTATGTATTTTGACCTGTAGAACAGGAATTTTTTGGGTAACAGTTGATCCGGATGTCGATAAGATTGTTATAAACCAAGAATTTGAGGAATCACATAACAGCGATTTCTCGCAAAACAAAACATTTTTTTGTATTTTTTGGGCCATTCTAACCAAAAAATGTTCCTACAAATTTTTTCGTAGGATGCATAGTTTTCGAAATAAACGCGGTTGAACTTTAAAAAAATCGAAAAATTGCAATTTTTGAACCCGAATAACTTTTGATTAAAAGATAAAATAGCAATTCTGCTTACCGCATTTGAAAGTTCAAGTCAAATCATATAGGTTTTAATTATTTGTATTGCTAAAAATTTATTATTTTATTGGTAAAAAAGCTACAAACACCTAGTGTTTGAGTGATGTTTTCAATGATTTCTCATTTAAAATCGAACGAGTAGGTAGAATAGGTAAAAGTGCAAGCGGGTCTATTTCCACGTAGCATGCATTAAAACGCATGTATTAGGCACGGGAAACATTATGCGTTTATACCTTTTTTTAACAATCAAAAAATAAATTTTTAGCAATACAAATATTCAAAACAGATATAATTTGACTCAAACTTTTAAAGGCGGTAAGCAGAATTGCTATTTTATTTTTTATTCAAAGGTTATTCGGGTTCAAAAATTGCAATTTTTCGATTTTTTGAAAGTTCAACCGCGTTGATCTCGAAAACTATGCATCCTACGAAAAAACTTGTAGGAACATTTTTTGGTTAGAATGACCCAAAAAATACAAAAAAATGTTTTGTTTTACGAGAAATCGCTGTTATGCGATTCCTCAACTTCTTTGTTTATAACAATCTTATCGACATCCAGATCAACTGTTACCCAAAAAATTCGCGTTCTACGGGCCAAAATACATAAAAAAAAACTTGGGTAAGTCCATCTGAATTAAGAAGGCCGTTGTACCCCCCTGGCGACAGGACTATAACAAAAAAATCGTGTAATTAAATTTCCTCCAATAAGGAATTAGTTTACAATTTAAAAAATAGTTACCCTTGTTACAAAATAGCAATAATTGCGAAAACACCATACAAAAACAAGTATTCGCATTTTACGTTTTGCAACCATTTATGCTACACTTAGTACCTTAATATTTCACCCAGAAAAACTCTATGATACTGTAAAACCATACTGTAAATTTCATTAAGATCAGTTCAACAGATTTTGCAAAATAAATTTTGCAATCCAGGTTTCGCAAAAAAAATTCATTTTTTCAAAATGTTACAGGACTGAAAATAAAGCAGATAGCAAGTTGAAATTTTTTTTACTTATAGAAGTGTACTGTACCTTTCATTTGCAATTTGAAAAACTAAAATCAAATTACCACCACGGCGTCAGGAATTTTTTTAAATAAATATTAATTATTGGTGCTACGCGCAGGACAGCGGTTAGCTCTGATTGGGCATTCCAATGACCTTTGATAATGATTGATACATTTTAATTTTTATTACATTTCGATGTAAGTAAATAAATTTGTTTATCGCAAAATAAAAACACATACTATATCCTTTGAAATACCACTTTTTTAGCAAAAACTTTCTTTGTTCATATATTTTAACTTAGAGAATAAAAGTTTATTATTTTTAAACATATGCAATTGTTTAAACAATATTTCACAAACAATAATAAAATAAGTTGAATTTTTGTGGAATTAAAATATTAAAATACAACAAAATATAGAGTAAGAAAATAACATATTAGATAAAGATTCGAAGAAATGTTGGTGGAAATCAACTTGTGTGAATCTAACACCTCTGTCCTGCGCGTAGCACCAAAAATTAATGTTTATTTAAAAAATTTCCTGAAGCCGTGGTAATTAATCGACTTTAATTTTGCAAATTTCAAATGAAAGGTACAGTACACTTCTATAAGCAAAAAAATTCAACTTGCTATTTGCTTTATTTTCAGTCCTGCAACATTTAAAAAAATTTTTTTTGCGAAAGCTGGATTGCAAAATTTATTTTGAAAAATCTATTAAACCGATTCTAATGAAATTTACACTGTTGTTTTACTATATCATAAAGTTTTTCTGAGTAAAATATGAAGTGTTGAAAAACTTAGTATGCGAATACTTGTTTTTGTATGTTTTTTTCGCAATTATTGCTATTTTGCAACAAGGGTGACTATTTTTTAAATTTTTAACCAATTCTATATTGTAGTAAATTTAATTACGCAACTTTTATATCAGCACAACTTTTTTCAGAAATGAATAGTTTAAAGTTATAATCAAAAAACCAATAAAAAAATCGAATTTTTCCTTCATACTCTGATATTTTGATTATTTAAACAATGTTCCGGACCATTTTGAGTGGGAGGATAACTCAATAATTATTGAGTTATCCTCCCACCTCTTAACGTCCATCTCAAAACAGATGCGCCCTGGACTATAAATACTTAAAAGTCCTACAACTCTTAATAGTGTCTTCTAAACTTACGTTTAAATCAGCAACCAATCTGTAATCAATTACTTTCGACTAGGTTAAATTGGTTTAGACTAGGCTTAACGAGTTTATCCTGATACAAGAATAGGTACATGTTTATCCTAAACATACACTTCCGGATAAACTAGTTTGGCCTGAAATGTGCGTCTTTATATCAGGATAAACTAGTTTGGCCTGAAGTGTGTATTTATATCAGGATAAACTGTCCTGAAATCGGGTTTGGCAGGTAACACCTAAAAAAAAATATTACCTAAATCCCTCATGAGAATTTTTTTATTTATTTATTCATGTCGAGCTGCAAAACTTTTCTATTTCGGAAAATTCGGAGGGGCCGAAAATTGTTTTGTAAATCTGTAAATATAGAGGCTTCTAAACTTTGGTGCGTCCGTCAACTGGAGTATCCTTAAACGTTGCTTCTTCTGTTTGTTTTTGTATAGACATGATTCTGTCTATTTTTTCAATGTGCCTCCAGTAAGTTGTCGTTTCATCGTTTTCGTGGCCTTCTTACTGATCGTCTTCCTATTGGGGAACCGTCTCGCCATCCTTACTACTCTATTTGTTGTAATTCAGCTCATAATATGGTTATTCTAGTCTACTCTTTTGTTTCTTACAAGTTAAGAGAAAATACAATGCTTCCATTCACCCCTGTATAATGCCATTCAAGCATAAATTTTGTATTACCGGAATAATACCAAACAATATCAATACATGTACCTACAAAATGGTGCAAGAATCTTGAAAATCGGAGCAAAAATAATAAAGTTATAAATTGTCAAACTTATTCAAAAATTTTGGGTGGCGGAATTTTGTGTCAGTGAGTAAATTTTACTTACCCACAAGCATATCTTCAACCAGCTGATTGCACCGATGTGTACTAAGTACAACGCTCAAGGTCAGTGAAACATAATATTATATTACGTGACCCGTCAAAATGGCCCGGTCAAAACAGCCCCGTCACAAAAGCCCCGTCAAAATAGCCTGGATACAAAATAGCCTCGACAAAATAGCCCGTAAACAAAATAGCCCCGACAAAATAGATCGCACACAAGATAGCCCAGGTCAAGACAGCCCCGACTAAAACAGCCCCGGCTAAAACAGCCCCGGCTAAAACAGCCCCGGCGAAAACACCCCACTAAAAAGTTTTAGCTTTTAACGGAGTACCGTTTATTTGATTTAAATCACTATTCTAATTGGGAAATAAGCCACAATTTAACTTAACAAAATGATTTTATTAACGTTTTGACTTCCACTTCGGACGTCGTTGTCAAAATACAAAATGTTATTAAATGAAACAAAAATGTTGTTGCTTAGTAAAAAAATTCTTCTAATAATTTAATTTAATCTGACTCATTCCTATCGGCAATTTAAACACATATTATACGTTTTAAAGTAGAAGACTTTAAAATGATATTGCCAATATTTATGAATTGCGTTCCTGGGACGACTTTATTAAAAGATAGTTCATTCGATTACATGAAATCAAATTTAACTTAAGAAGATCCGTCACAAAAAAATCATAGCGTGTGATCTTTAAAAAGACAACCACACGCAATGGTAACAGTAAAATTCTCGTGTTAGTGATTTCATAGTAAATCACGAGAAAAAACCAGGAATTTTTTTAACTGTGTTTCCTAACAGAAGACACAGGGTTCGAGTTCTCTGAAAAGACCATTTTTATTTAATCTAGTTAAGATGTGTGTGTTTGTGTGTTATTGGCACTGGTTTTAGCAACCAACTGACCAGTCAATGTGTTTTGAATTCCCTCTTTTACAAAATATATGCTTAATATCTAAATTTAAAAATATTACTACATACTACTAAATTTTTTACTCTGTTTTTTTTATTATTTTTTTTATTATATTTTTTAACATTTTTTTTCATTATATTTTTTATTTTTTTTTATTTAGTTTGTTTTTGTTTTTCTTTTGTTTTTGTTCTCTTTTGTTTTTTATGTATTTTTTTGCATATTTTTTTTACTACGCTACTACCTAAACCCAATTCACCACCTCGGATGTTTAGATCTTCTTAGTAACTTTTTATTTTATTTTATTATTATTTTTTTATAATTTTTTTTATCAGAGCTTTAATTTTAAACAATGTAGTTTAATTTTTAATGAAGTTAAGATAAACATCTGAATAGAGGATAATTACTATTTCCGAAAAAATGTATTTTTAAGGGATTACTTCATGATGAATTCTGAAGGGGTCTTTTTTGTCGGGACTATTTTGTCGGAGCTATTTTGTAGGCGAGCTACCATAATTTATCGAGTGTCCAGTGTACCAGAACGAAAGGATTGAGTACTGACTCCAATTTTAACATATTTAATAAGTTATCTCAAAATGACTAAACTAAATATATTAACAGATTTCAAAGTGTTTTTATGGAATGAGATGTATCTTAACATAAAAAGGGTAATCCCTTTAATTGGCTGTATAGCATAGCAAAAATACTGTAGAACTAAAAAGACTTCCTTTTGTAGCTGGTATATAGAAATTTTATTAAAAAATCTTCGTAAAAGATCCAAGTTGGACAAAAACCCTTTCATACAAAATTATAGATTAACGAAAACGTTTTCAGCCTTGGTAGACCGTCATCAGGTTAAACTCTAGGTCGCTGTAGTTGAAACTAGTCACAGAAATTGGTCACATGACCTCTGAAAAATAAATTTTAAGCCATATTTGCTTAATCTGATTCGATAACAAATCTTTGTTAGATAATTAAAATATTACCAAATATGAAGCAACCAATCTTGAAGTAAATATAAAGACGCATATTTGATAATATTTTAATCATCTAAAATCAACTTGTTGTGGCATCAGATTAAGCAAATATGGTTTAAAATTTGTTTTTCAAAGTTGACAAAATCACAGAGTTATCAAACGTGATCAATAGAGAGCGGAATATATGCAACACAACATTACCAAAATATGCGCATATATATATGCATTACTTTTACTACAAATATGCAGGTATTTTTTCTAAATTTGTCTAAATATGCAAATGCACATTAAAAATACTCAATATAAAAATATTAAAATTTTTATACATATATAAAAGGACTATCCGAGAAACTTAAAACGATAGGAAATAAATTCAACATTTCAACAACATTCAAAACAACAAACACATTGAGATCTATTCTATCTAAAACTAAACCTAACAATGAACAAGAAAGAACAAAGAATTGCATTTATAGAATACCTTGTGAATGCGAACAATTTTATTTAGGTGAAACGTCAAGACCATTAAACGTGAGAATAAGTGAACATCAGTCTTATATTAAAAATAGAGAATTTGATAGATCTCAAATATGTCAACACGCATGGGATAATGAACATAGAGTTCAGTGGAGAGATTCAAGTATAGTCCTGAAAGAATCAGATAGTAAAAAGAGAAAAATCAAAGAAGCGGCTCTAATTATGCCAAATGAAACCAATTGTGTCGCAAATTCCTCGGTAAAATGCAGTAGGATGTGGTTACCCATACTGAAAGAGGAAGTCAATAGAAAGAAAATACCACGATTAGAAGTCAATAACATATCGAGTTAGTACAAATTTTATATTTTAGTATTACTTATTGTATATCTATGTAATATTAATATTATTTATAATTTAAACATATTAAAGTCAGAATTCGGTATTAGTTTTTTTTTTGAAGGTAGATTAAATGTAAGACCAAATACTTACGATGTCGGGATAGTATCACGAGGTTTTTTCCTGGATTTCCCTCGTGATTTACTATGGAATCTCTAACGTGAGAATTTTACTGTCATCGTTGCATTTGGTTGTCTTTTTAAAGACAGATCACATGCTATGATTTTTTTGCGACGGATATTCTTGAGTTGGGATTGATTTCATGTAATCGAATGAACTATCTTTTAGTAAAGTCGTCCCAGGAACGCAACTCATAAATATTGGCAATATCATTTTAAAGTCTTCTACTTTAAAATGTATAATATACGTCTGAATTGCCAATATAAATGAGTCAGATTACATAAATTATTAGAAGAATTTTTTTACTTTTGTATTTTGTATTTTGACAACGAAACCCGATTTGGGCTTCGAAACGTTAATAAATTCATTTTTTAGTAAAATTGTGGCTTATTTCCCATAAAAAATACGTAAAAATACTCAAAAATAAAACAATATATTAAGTCGTAAGATCTTCAGAAAAGTTGCCTTCAAAAATACGTAAACTTTCCTCAAACAATCGAAGCGCTCATTTTTTTCTAAAACATTTTTTAATTTTTGCATGATGCGTGCTGATGCATAAGGATGCTGAAATAGTTACTATATGGAGATGGTAGTCCAACTCTGAATCGAATATAAACAAAACCTGCCTTGCACCCTTTTTTATATTTTTTAATTTATTTCTAATTGTAATCCCTGTATTTCCGGGAATTTTTTGACAATGAGCAGAAAAAGTGTTAACAAGATTAACCGAATCACTTAATTGTAAATTCCATTGTGCTAATGACTTTACTAGATCTGTTAAAAAACTAAAATTAACTTTTATGAACATAAGTTCTTTAGCAATTTGTACGTTACTTAAAGAACAAAGTACGTTACTTAAGCTGAAGAACAAAAGCAAAATTGTCTACAATTTGATGGATTTTTGTATTTTGATGCTTCTCTCTATGTCCGTCTTTATAGAAGTAAAAGCGAATTTGTCGAATAAAAACAATATTTCCAGAAAAATTTCTTGTGTGGGACATGATGCTTTTGTTTGTCAGTTCCTCATTTAAAAAATGAAATGTGAAAATGAATGTAACTTACGATTTTGGAACAGGCCTTGCAAAATACTTTGTCTCCACGTAGCTTTAACTCAGGAAAACACTTTATCCAAGCACTTTTTTGAATGGTAGACATATTTAAATTTAATATATACCAATCACTTCAAAAACACTAAATACGATACAACGTTTACTTTAAACAAATATTGGCCGGAAACTGACAAAATAATTATTAGACCCTTAAAAGCAGGCAGGTACCTACGACTTGCTACGCTAATAAAATAATATTTTTCTGGGAACACCCATAATTGTTAAATTCAGGTAGTAATGGGAAAGTCCAGATGAGCGATAGATAGATAAATAACGAGCTCGTTCATACCGAAGTTATAAAATTCCAACTAAGGGAGGAAAATTTTAAACTTTTATATAATTTATTTTTAAAATATGCAAAATAAATCGTGTTTAGCTTAAATATGCAATGTTGTGTTTGTTGTCTGAAAATATGCAATATATGCATCTATATGCACTTTGCATATATTCCGCTCTCTAGTGATCAATATCTGTGGCTAGTTTCAACTACAACGATCTAGAGTGAGTTTAACCAGATGATGGTCTGCTAAGGCCAAACACGTTCGTTAATCTGCGTTGTAAAGTTTTTGTCCAACTTTTATCTTTTAAGAAATTTTTTTAATAAAATTTATATAGATACCAGCTACAAAAGGAAGTCAATTTTATTTCTACAATATGTATCTTATTGTTTGTGCATGCCCCCCGCTAATAACCCTTAGTGGTTGATGCGGGTTTATCTAGATAAATAAAAAAAATCTATTATAGTTCTCTACGTAAAACACAAAAAGAAAAAATAGATTTTACCGTATTTCGTATTGTACTGACGTATACCATTTAGAACTATACACCATTCTACGATGCAACCAGTAAAAACCATGAATAAAAGAAATGTTTTGTATTAGCAATGCTAATTTTCGTTCGCATGAACTTTCTAATCTCTGAATTCAACTCCCGACTCCCATTATACACCAAAACAAACGGTAATGCAGGCTAGAAACAATGCGGTATAGTATTTTATTGAAAGCGTCGGTCTTCGAAAATGGTTCAAGCCTTAGGCGGAGAAAACAAAAGGGAAAAATAGAAAAACAAAAAAAAACGTAAAATTACAGTACTTAGCAAATCTATAACCTTATTTCAATGAGATGTTTTAGATCTTAGATCCGAAAATCTATAACTTTTATCTTTGGACCCAACATTCTAGTAACAAATTATAATCCGTGCTTTATACAATTTGCAAAGCAAGCGGAGGATAAATAAAGTACACAAAGAGAAAATCTACAATATGCATTCACATCCCGTTAAATTATCTAGGTAAATTCTATCGAATATTGATTCAGTGTACTCACTTAGGAGTAAACTAAGAGAAAATAAAAGACAGTCAATATTTAACACGTTGACGGACAGTGCGTCAAATGTATAAGCAAGTGTTATGACTGTATTTCGCAATGTAGTGTATGAAGAATACGGAATTTCGTGAATTTCTTTTAGCACTTATAATTTATGGAAACAATGAGTTTTTCAACATTTTTTGTAAACATGTGTACGACGATCATGGACGTCGGGTCCCATTTCATATGCATCTGTACATCTATCGATGTTTTGTCACAACTCGTTATTTTAAAAATGTCGTCTATAAACGTTGTGTCACATTACATTAATGGAAATTAGGCGTCTATAGACGTTGTGTCACATTACATTAGTGGAAATTAGACGTCAACGTGTTAAACAGGCCACCATCATCCTCTTACGGTGCGTAGAGACTAAAGCATTTTCTTCCTTATTCAGTTTATTAGTGAAATAAAGAAATTAAAAAAAAACAACAAAAACACATTGGATAAGGAGGTTGTTTTTAAGTAGTAACAAAACAACTTCAGTCAACTATTTATTTTCGGTTCATGTATATCTAAAAGAAATGCTATAGAGAAAAAAGCAAACCATTTAGACATATAATATATTTCATCCGTCTTTAAAAAAGTAAACAGTAATTATTATTCGTTTTAGTAAGAATTAAAAAAAAACTACCTTTTCCTGTACCTGTCGATTAGTAATCTTGTTGATACATTTTTGCCTTTTTTCTTCGGAAACTAGTAAGCAAACTATAAATATCTTTGTTAGACGGAGCTGTACCGTCGCCCCCGTTAGGGAAATTATTCCGATTCGATTTTTTTGCACAAACGTAGGTACTTAAAAAGGGGTTTTTATAACAAATCCACATGGTGCCAGGTAGTGCCGTGGTCTAAAAATTGTTTAAACAATTTTTATCTACTCTATCTCATAATATTATGTATACGTTTTTAGTTTGTGAAAACTGTCATTGTAGATAGCAGTGAGGGAAGAATTTAAAGTGTGCGTGAACTAAGAATGTATTTTAAATGGAATTTTCTTTTTCGCACTGTTTTTTGGCACACTTTCATATAATCAAATATACTTAACTTTCGCGTTGTCATGGTGATGGCATGTGAGCAATAAATTACAACAAAAGTTTTGACAGTTTGGTGGTTTGAAGGAACTTAGAATTTTTAAATGTCAACGTTCTAAAAATTGTAAAATAGAAATGAATTCCAGTGACGAAGAGATACAGTTTTTTTATTTGTTTATCGTAGAAAAAATATTGTATGAAACCGTGCGTGAGGTACTTTTTGCGAACTTACGCAATGTATAGCACTCGCTCCGCTGTCGCTCGTGCTCTAAACATCGCGTGCGTTCGCAAAAAGCATACTTCACGAACTGTTTCATAAATAACTAATTTGACACAAATTCACAAAAAA
This sequence comes from Diabrotica virgifera virgifera, assembly GCF_917563875.1. NCBI lineage: Eukaryota > Metazoa > Arthropoda > Insecta > Coleoptera > Chrysomelidae > Diabrotica > Diabrotica virgifera. The sequence continues at coordinate 43,196,072 of NC_065445.1, read as the reverse complement.
TTTTTTTCATTTCGAACAAATTTTTTTTAGATAATTTGGTTTATTTTGAGCAAAAAAGTTTCTTGTCATTTTTCCCGAAAATTGATTGTTGTCGAGTTATATGCGATTTAAAATTTGAAAAATGCAAAAATGGCCATTTTGAAGGCTTAATAACTCGATTAAAAATTATATTATGAAAGTCAAAAAGTGATAAAATCAAAGTTTAAAGTTCCGCCTTCAAGATCCTGAAGAAATTTTTGACATTATTTTATTACAAAGTTGTTATTTTGAATTATTAACAATTAGCGCTATAGTCAAAGCTGTATCGTCGCCCCGGTTAGGTAAATTATTCCGATTCGTTTTTTTTTGCACAAACTTACTCAAAAAGATGCCCTCATAACAAATCCACAGAGTGCCGGGAGGTGCCGCGGTCAGAAAATTGTTTAAACAATTTTTTTAAACAAATTCAAAAAATTAATTTTTTCACTTTGTAAAATGTGTTTTCACTTTGTTTTTTTTTATATGGGTCACTCTGAGCAAAAAAGTTCCCCTGTGATTTTTCTCTAAACTTGATCGTTGTCGAGTTATATGCGATTTAAAATTAAAAAAAAAATGCGAAAATGGCCATTTTCAAGGCTTAATAACTCGATTAAAAATTAATATTATGAAAGTTAGTAAGTGACTAAATCAAAGTTTAAACCCCCTCCTTCAACTTCCTGATGAAATTTTTGTCATTATTTTATAACAAAGCTGTTATTTTTAATTATTAACAATTAGCGCTATATAATAATAATTTTTAATCGAGTTGAGGCCTGAAAATGGCCAGTTTCGCATTTTTCAAATTTTAAATCGACTGTCAAAGTCACGTCAGAACGTGTCTTCTTCTTCCTTTAGTTTCTTGGCCTCCACCTCTTAGGTACTTGGCCAGTTCTCGTATTTAGACTGAAATTGGAAGGGAATCCTCTTTTCAAAGGGTCTGGATTTTTCCATATTCCCTTCGTTAAATACATTGTAATATGATTGTCAAATAACTATTTTATATTTTAATTTCAAATATTGTTAAAACTTGACTGATCTTTCTTAAGGTTTGGTCATTAATATTATGTAGGAGATTTTGTATTGAAATGGGGGTTGGACTTCCTATATTAACAAGTTCCTGATACAGGTCAAATTGATTTGTTTTGTTAATTGGGCATTCAAGCAATATTCTTTTTCTCATGATCATCTTTCAGTGCGTCACAGTTTTTCGATTTCTTTCTAACGTATTAAATTGTATGTGACAGAAAAAAAGGCACGTCGGTGATTACATTTCGTCGGTGACATTTATAACATTTATTCTAGTTATTCTAGTTGTGGATAGATGGCGCCATAATAAAAAAAATATTTTTTGTTAATTAGATAATAATATTACAAATATAATCTGTATAATTTATAAGACTATACAAATCAAAGAAAATACCATTTTATAAATGCAAGAAACACATTTGATTTGTTTTTATTCCAAATTGAAAATAAAATGTGACAACTGTCAGATTTAACTAAAATGTCATGTTACAATAAATGTCATAAATGTATATTATCACGGACATAACCTTTTTCCTATCATTTGTTACGCACTGAAAAATGATCATGAAAAGGACAATATATGAGTTATACTTCCTATTTGTCCACATTCACAAAATGGATTATCACTACAATTGATTTTAAACAAATGGTCTGGTGTGAGGCAATTACCCGTTCGCATTCTAATAAGAGATGTCAGAACGTGTATGTATCGATCTGTAAATTAGTGCCGAAATTTGTAATTATTACTGTACATCTAGGCGTTTAATTCGGTTTTGTATCCACTGAGAAGGTTGGGCTTTTTGAAGTTATACTTCTTTAGGCGCGATTGAGATTGAGGGTGAATTTATATTGATCTGCGCGCATGCGCACACCGACAGTTTGGTATTAGTCTTTATACGGGCTCTGATTGGGTGTTGAAATGATCTGTCAATAATTGTTCAATATGGAGGTTATCGGTAAACCAAAATGTTGTATAATATATTAGTTTTTATTGTTGTGAGGACAGAAATACAATCAAATTTATAATTATAGTGACTTTTTAAATAGTTTTGAAAAGCCACAGGTACGTAATTCTAAATGTTTCAGTTGTATTCCAATAAAAAAATATCTTCATACCTATTTGGAAAATGTAAAAAACAATAATGTACTTACCTAGTACTTGCTATGCTATACCACTAGTAGGCAATGCTTTAATTTACATAATCTGATTACGAACAAACTTTCTACAAATTTTTAATCTAATGTATCGTTTTCTTACTCTATATATTGTTGTATTTTAATTCGACAAAAATCAAACTAATAAAAATTCATATAAACAAAATGTCAAAAAGTTGTTCAGTTTGTGTATATTCCCACATGATGTACACGCGAAGGTGGTGCAGGTTGAAATCGCTTCGACTCTCGTACGGCGGGATACACGGGAAGTAGGTTCAAGCCCAATGCAAGTTATATCATTTTTTAATTTTTTTTATAGGTTTTATGATTGTAAGTATATTATTATATAATTTTTTTCAGAAAATACGTATTTAATTAAAATCTTTGGCAACAATTATTGTTCAGAAGTCATTTGTGGCATTTTTCAATGTGTTTGTGTGTGTTTTATTCTTTTATTTTTTTAAGTTTTGGTATTGTTTTAATAAAAATTTTTGGAAAGTAGTAGAGAAACTGTTTAAAGTATATTGATTTCGTTGAAATCATATAATAGAAGTATAACTTCTTACGTGCTTACAAAATACACACAATCTTTTTCTTTTTCTCGTTTTCTTCTTGCATTCGTCTTCTTCTTACATTCTAAGTGAAATATAAGAAAAAGTAAACCTATACTGACACAATTTTGTTCTTTCTTGACATAAAGTGAAGTATTTGAATTAAAGTAAATTCTATACCGACACAACCTTATGTTTTGGTGACACGTGACACAAATAGTATGTTTTGCCAAAAAATTCATTCCATACTGGCAAAACTTTTAATGTGCCGGTATAGACTAAAGATAAGATATTTTTATTGAAGGTTATAAAAATTCTAAAGTGGGATAACTTTAGTTTTATTAAAATGTGCCGGTATTCCACGTAGCAGCAGCATAAACACAACTAAAGTCAACGGCAAATTAAATATGTGTCGGTATAGTGCTGCAGCTCGAGCGAAATGGAGGGAAATATGCACGTGGTAAATACAACGTACGATTCTATCTAGGGGATTCTATGCAAGTTACCTTTATGCCGGTTTCGTTCAATTATAAAGTGAAATTTCCTGATTTTTAAACGCTTTTCTTTATTTCAATAGTTTGCATCAAATTTTTAGACGTTAATTCGACTGACTTTTCTTCAATGAAAATAAATGAAAATTTGCAGACATATGTATTCGCGGGAACAATACACGAATAGTCAATAACAAAAATTTTTTTGTTTATTAATGGTTTAAATAAAAAAAACGATTTTAATGGAAAATGCTTAAATTCTCTTGTTTTTTACAATCTAGAAACTTTAAACTTTTACGGATTCTAGCTAATGATATGAACTATACATAATTTCACTTTTTACGTTAATTGTTTACGTTGTTATGCTTCATAAATAAACCATAAAATTTCAAATTTTGAATGCTCATATATTTGTTTATATATAAATCGGCGTTTATTCGTGCCAAATTTGAATACGATACGAAACAAAACTTCAACCAAAACTCGAATTTAAAAAATGCCTGTATTTATCATAGTCTTAGAAAAACCACCGGTAGAGACGTTTTGGGCTACAGTTAACATTAGAATTCGTTTTGTCATATTAATTAATTAAACGTTTTTCTTTAGTTCAATCGTTTGGGTCAAATCTTTGGACGTTAATTTGACTGTATTTTCTTCAATGCAAATGACTAAAAATTTGCAGACATATGCATTCGCGGGAATAATACACGAATAGTCAATAATTTTTTTTTGTTTATTTTTTGTTAATTATATACAATAAACGATTTTAACGAAAATGCTTAAATTCTCTTGTAATTTACAATGCAGAAACTTGAAACTTTTACAGATTGTAGCTAATTATATGAACTATACATAATTTCACTTTTTACGTTAATTGTTTACGTTATGCTTCATAAATAAACAATAAAGTTTTAAATTTTTTGCCGATTCCGACTAATTTAGTAAGGGTACATTCCATGTCAAATCACTCAGGCAAAAAATTTTGGATCTCCGATTTGTCTGAAAATTGGTATGTAGCTTCTGCGGGACGTAAAAATAAGATATTTATGGTCAAAAAATCTTCTTCTTCTTTTTTTCTCAAAATGTTATTTTATGCGATTTTACAGTGATTTGGTGTTTATTTAAACAAATTTGCATTTTCTGTCGTAAAGTATCAATGAAAAACATAATATTTTAAGAGAAAGGACTCAAAAATGTCATTATATGGCATTATAACAAGTTATTTTGAATCAAAACAAGTTTTTGATCAAATTCTATAGTATAAAAACGTTAAAATACCGTTTTTACATTTTCCTCCATTCCCAAAATACATCATCATCGACTTGGCTCAAAATTTGCCAAAAGATATCCAAAAGATAGGAATTTAAGTGGTTATTCTCCTTTTAATGAACATTTTTCAGTGCGTCACAAATTATAGAAAAAAGGTAAGTCCGTGATAATACACATTTGTGACATTTATTCTAACGTGACATTTTTGTTAAATCTGACAGTTGTCAAATTTTATTTTCAATTTGGAATAAAACCAAATCAATTGTGTCTATTGCATTTATAAAATGGTATTTTCTTTCATTTGTATAGTCTTATAAATTGTACAAATTATATTTATAATATTATTATTTTATTTAATAAATAATTCTTTTTTGATTATGGCTCCATCTATCGACAACTAGAATAATCACCGAACTAGAATAATTACCAAAGTATTCAAAGACGTGCCTTTTTTTCTGTCACATACAATTTAATGCGTTAGAGAGAAATCGAAAAACTGTGACGCACTGAAAGATGATCATGAGAAAAAGAATAGAAGGATTTGAATAATATTACAATACCAAAAAAGTTACATGCAGTAATATCAGACTCAAAAGTATATATTAGTCCAGTCGGGATAGCATTTGACCTTGAATGCCGAGCTGCCCAAAAGTTTATTTTTCTGATCTTTAGGGGAGTCAAAAGTAGCCTAAATTAAAAATCACGAATGAATTCCTCCGTTACATTAACCGCCATGTTGATTTTAAAGGAGAACCTGTTTTGCTCAATATCTCCGCCATTTTTAACTTTTCGACAAAAATGGTAGGAACTGAAATTGTTCTAAATGAATCGTATTTACAATTATTACAATTTCTTTTTAAGAATTTTTGTCGTGAGGTCGATATTTTCGAGTTAATTGTACTTACAGTAGACGCCTATATTTTTGACTATATTATTGCATGTAACCTTTTTGGTATTCTAATATAATTCAAATCCTTCTCACCACTTAAAGTCCTATGTTTTGTCTATCTGTGGACAAATTTTCAGCCAAATCGATTATGACGTATTTTGGGAATGGAGAAAAATGTAAAAAACGTATTTTAACGTTTCTACACTATAAAATTTTATCAGAAGCTTGTTTTGAATCAAAGTAACTTATTATAGTGCCACATAATGAGATTTGAGTCCCTTCTATTAAAATATTATGTTTTCCATTGATACTTTACGATAAAAAATGCAAATTTGTATAAATAAACACCAAATCACTGTAAAATCGCATAAAATAACATTTTGAGAAAAGAAGAAGAAGAAGATTTTTTGACCTTAAATATCTTATTTTTACGTCCCGCAGAAGCTACATACCAATTTTCAGACAAATCGGAGGTCCAACATTTTTTTTTGCTTCAAAATTGAGTGATTGAAATGGAATGACCCTAAGACTAAAAAGTAAAAAATAAAAAAAATGAAAAAAATATTTTCAAGAAACGCTTTTCTTTAGTTAGGAGTGAATAAAATTAAACATATTATAAAAAAATCAAGTAAAAATAAAAAAATTGAAAAAATCTGACACATTCGTCAAAGAAAAGCGTGGTTCGAAAACCGTTTATTCGATGAAGACGCCCGCGCCCCACGCTTTTCTTTGACAAATGTGTTAGATTTTTAAATTTTTTTTTATTTTTTGCTTTTTTGTTGTTTTTTTTTATATTATGTTTAATTTTAGTCACTCGTAACTAAAGAAAAGCGATTCTTAAAAATATTTTTTTCACATTTTTTTTTTATTAAGTAGTGGTTTTTACAAAACACCATTTTCTGAAAATGTGCCACTATCGAACTCAGTGAGAGAAATGTTTCTAGTAAGTAAATTAAATGGAGTTTAATTCATTAAATAAATATCTCTACCTTGAAGCTGATTTGAGAGGTCGCATCCCCTACACATTATTTACGCCAAGATAGATGCCTACTCGAAGGAACAGACGTCTTTAAATTAATTTATCATGTCGATGTCGAGAATTGATACCACGAATCCCGCTTTGCCGTTTTGGCAAATCGCTATCGATTATTTGCATTAGCGATATACTACATTTTGGTTGGTGTTGAACTTTGGGGTCCCCTGCCATCCATTTCCACGTTATGTATTGAAGCGAAGTGTAATTTAATATTATTAAGTGGATCATGTTGTTTTGATCTACAAATGATATTTGTAGCGGTGTAAATTAGTACGTGCCGCTTTGAAACCAAATATTATTGGAAATTAGCTATTCTCTCTAAAGGCTCAAATATCTTACAATAGGTTTTATGTAATTTAATATAAAATCCTAAATTGGGTAATTGTTTTATGATTAAATATTAGTCTAGAAAGCCACTGCGCATCCGCTAGGAAAAATATTCTGATTCGGATTTTTTGCACAATCTTACTCAAAAAGGACCACTTTTAAAAAATTTAGAGGTTGCCAGGTAAAAAAGTGGGTCGAAAATGTTTTAAACGTTTTTTTTTGTTTTTTTCCTAATTTTTTTTTTACATCGAACAGTTTTTTTAGGTTTTTTGGATCATTCCAACCAGAAAAGGTCTTTAGTGACTTTTCTCTAAAGTTGATAGTTTTTGACATATAAGCCATTAAAAATTTAAAAATTACGAAATCAGCCATTTTTAACCCTCATAAGCTATATGAAAAACTGAAAATTTCAATGTTGCCAAGGTAGATGGATATTCTCTAAACATCGATTGATGCAATCCCGAAGAGTTTTTTGCAGTACAACATCGAAAACCCCTTTGTTTTTTAATTGCTAATCAAGCGGGAGCGACACTATTTTCAACCGTTGTATGTGTATGTAATATGCGTAAATATATGTGCTGAAAAATATCCTGTTTCAATTTTTTTCACCATCTTGCTTGAAAAGGTTTTTTATTAACAAATTTGCATGTTGCCAGAGTCAAAAATGGGTCAAACAATTTTTTACAATTTTTTTTAAACTTCAAATGTTTTCCGATTACAGCAACGGTTGAAAATAGTGTCGCGCCCGCTTGATTAGCAATTAAAAAAAAGGGGTTTTCGATATTGTATTGCAAAAAGCTCTTCGGGATTTTATCAATCGATGCACATAGAATGTCTACAAAATTTTCGGTTTTTCACATAGTTTTTAAGGATTAAAAATTGATGATTTTGCAATTTTTAAATTTTCAATCGCTTATATCTCGAAAACTATCACATTTAGAGAAAAGTCACTTAAGATCTTTTCTATTTGGAATGATCCAAAAAACATAAAAAAATTTATCCAATGCAAAAAAATAGTTTTAGGAAAAAACAAAAAAAAAAACGTTTAAAAAATTTGACTGCCTTTTGATCCTGGCAACATGAAAATTTGTTAAAAGGAGATCTTTTCAAGCAAGATAGTGAAAAAAATTGAATCAGAATATTTTTCCGCACATATATTTACATATATTACGGTTGAATATTACATATTTACACATACATGCAACGGTTGAAAATAGTGACGCGCCCGCTTGAATAACAGTTAAAAAACAAAGGGGTTTTCGATATTGTATTGCAAAAAACTCTTCGGGATTTCATCAGTCGATGTTTAAAGGATATAATCCTACATTGGCAACATTGAAATTTTCAGTTTTTCACATAGTTTTTGAAGGTTAAAAATGGCCGATTTCGCAAGTTTTAAAATTTTAGTCGCTTATATGTCGAAAACTATCAACTTTAGAGAAAAGTCACTAAAGACCTTTTATGTTTGGAATAATTGAAAAAACCTAAAAAAAACTTCGTTCGATTAAACAAAAATAATTTTATGAAGAAAAACAAAAAAAACCTTTAAAACATTTTTGACTCAATTTTGGACCTGGCAACATGCAAATGTGTTAAAAGGTTCTTTTTGAGTAAGATTGTGCAAAAAATCCGAATAGTATAGTATAGTTGATCCAAAAGATGGCATAACCCAGACATCCAAAGTGATAGTTATCCTTCAACACCAAATTGTTCTATATGGTCCACACAATGTCCAGAAAAAAGTCACACCATTTTGAGCGTCGGGTTTGGGGGGAAAGGGGGAGAAATCGGTAAATTCGTAGTTTTTTAAGTTTTTCGCCAATATTTCTAAAACTATGCGGTTTAGCATGAACAACCTTCTATACAAAATTGTTCTACATTAAATTTGAAATAAAAAAGGTCCTATTCATAATCTTTCTAAAATGAATGGTTCCAAAGTTACGGAGGTAGTATAGTATAACTGGTCCAAAAAAAGGCCTAACCAAAACATCCAAAGAAAAAGTTTTCCTCCAACACCAAAATGTTCTATATAGTCCACATATTGTTCAGTAAAAAGTTACACCATTTTGAGCGTCCGGTTTGGGAGGGAGATGGGAGAGAAACCGGTAAATTAGTAGTTTTTTTAAGTTTTTCGTCAATATTTCTAAAACTATGCTTTATCGTAAACAATGTTATACACAAAAATGTTGTACATGAAATTTAAAACAAAATATTATGTTCTATACATAATTGTTATGAAATCAACGGTTCCAGAGTTAAGAAGGATGAAAAGTCGAAATTTTCGATACTTTTTATATTTTTTGGGCAATATTTATGATATAACTGTACCAAAAACCCAGACATCCAAAGTGAAAGTTATCCTCCAACACCAAATTGTTCTATATGGTCCACATAATGTTCAGAAAAAAGTCACAATCGAAAACCTCCACTTTTCACCCTCTGTAACTCTGGAACCGTTGATTTTATAACAATTATGTAAAGAACCTTTTTTGTTTTAAATTTCATGTATAATATTTTTCTATAGAACATTCCTTACGCTAAAGCATAGTTTTAGAAATATTGACGAAAAACCTAAAAAAACTACTAATTTACCGATTTCTCCCCCATCTCCCCCCCCCCCAAACCGGACTCTCAAAATGGTGTAACTTTTTACTGAACAATATGTGCACCATATACAGTGCTAGTCAAAAGTCCGTACCCCCCTCATATCTTTTGAACAGGTATACCTATAATCATGATACTATAAATTACAAGATAATATATTGCACATCCGGAAGTCGTGACGTAACTGGAGACCGACAAGTTCGTATTGGTTCGTAATCATTCGTAATGTCCGATTACTTTGAATTGTTCGCGGTTGTATTTTAAATTTTATTTTTGACAGTTATTTTGACTGGAATCTCGACACTAAATGTTTTTCGAATACATTGAAGTTTAATGTTATTTTGCTAATTGAATAATTTCATCACAGAATGCATAGAAATCCCATTTAACTTTGACAAGAATTCAAATTCAACTTCCGGTCTCCAGTTACGTCATCAATGCGCGAAATCGGACGTATTTGCGCTACGGGAAAATACTATCTCTTTATTTATAGTATCATGCCTATAATAGTGAAATTTGGAGGGAGAAAATAAACGGACGTAAGCTTCTTAACTAGTCATGACAGGCGACGTAATTATGACAGATGACTTTACAGCGCCACTGTGACAGATAATTTTAAATGGGACCTTATGGCAAGTGATACCTCGTTTGAAAGGTATTGAAGATACCTATTCAGTCGTACTTATTTTGTTTGGGTTTAAATTAATTTTGATGAATAAATGAAATAAATATAAAACTGTAGTTTCGCATTTAATTAATAAAAATTCAAAATCCCGCATATGATTACTTGTCAAAAAGGTTGACGTTGACGTAAAAACTACTAGAGAATTGAAAAACGTCAACTTTTTTGACAAAAAAACCATAGGCGGGCATTTGAATTTTTATTAATTATATGCGAAACTACAATATTATATTTATTTAATTTATTCACCAAAATCAAAATCAACTAAAACCCAAAAAAATTGGTATAACTAAATAGGTATTTTGAATACCTTTCAATCGAGGTATCACTTGCCATAAGGTCCCATTTAAAATTATTCGTCACAGTGGCTCTGTAACGTCATCTGTCACTATTACGTCACCTGTCATGACTAGTTAAGAAGCTTACGTCCGTTTATTTCCTCTCTCCAAATTTCACTATTTTAGGTATAACCGTTCAAAAGATACGAGGGGGGGTACGGACTTTTGACTAGCACTGTAGAACAATTTGGTGTTGAAGGAAAACTTTTACTTTGGATGTCTGGGTTAGGCCTTTTTTTGGACCAATTATACTATTGGGACCGTGCAAGTTCGGCAAAGCGACCTCTATTTCTACGCTCTGTACTTTTATTCGCACTTTTAATTATATTGGCCAATTATATTAGTCCTGGTTGCTGGATAATTGTCAAGGCCATAGTCCAAAAAAATAATAAGAAGAAAAAATAAGATGCAGGTTATGTTATGCAAACGTAAAAAATTATATGTAGTAAATAAAATTAGTTATTAAAATGTAGTACTGCAAGCAAAATACAATTAATTAAATTTACCTTTATATAATAATTGCATATCATATCAATATTGTGGAGCAATATATAATTTTTCTGCTTCAGTGACAGAAGGTATGAAATATACGTCAATTTGACAATTTCAATTGACAATATGAATTATTTAAGATAGTTGCAATATTTCTCCGCGACTCGCGCACGATCGTTTCTCAATTCCCTTCCAAGTACTTGCACACCTCGAATACCACCTCCGTAACTTTGGAACCGTTTATTTTAGAAGGGTTATGCATAGGGCTTTTTTTATTTAAAGTTTAATGTAGAACAATTTTGTGTAGAGGGTTGTTCATGCTAAACCGCTTAGTTTTAGAAATATTGACGAAAAACGTAAAAAACTACGAATTTGCAGATTTCTTCCCCCTCTCCCCCCCAAACCCGACGCTCAAAATGGTGTGACTTTTTTCTGAACATTATGTGGAGCATATAGAACAATTTGGTGTTGGAGGATAACTTTCACTTTGGATGTCTGGGTTTGGGTCTAACTATACCATACCTAGAATCAGAATATTTTTCCTAGCGGATGCCCAGTGGCTTTCTGTACTATATTATTAGCCATTTAAATTCTCTAAACTTTCCTCCAGTTTGGTAAATTTTCTGTCAAATATCTCATTCTTCAGTAATAATTTTAACATTTAGTTTTTGTCAAGCGGTCTAACTGTGTATAATTTTACATGCATCTGATCTGCGACGGAACTGACGTCACATACTGTTTACAATTTCTGACGTGAAGTTGGCGTTGACAGGTGTTTTTGTGGTTAATAAATAATAAATATTTTATTTGGTGACATATTTTAATGTAAAATACATTGTAAAACAGGTAACATTATGTATTAAGGAAATATTAAGTCAATAATTTAACGCATTCCTGTTGGTAAATCAAGAAATTATTCCGGAAACCAAGAGTCGGCCACTGTTATGTCAAGTTATTAGCTACTTTTTATCAGCTACTTTGGACGCCAGAATTTTGCTCATAGGTTCTATCCTGGTTGTTTTTATATCAATGGTTTTTGTATTTCTCGTTTGTAGTCCTGACAGTTCTGTTGCATCTCTTGCCACTTCTTTTTTACCGTGTATGACTGACGCGACATCTAGCGCCTTCACTTCAATTTGAGGTTAAGCATTTATGATAAATACATATTGTGAAGTTGCAAATTATTAATAATTAGTTTTTTAACGATATTTTTTCAATTTATGTATAAAATAGATTTAGTATTAAGAACTAACTTTCTAAAAGTTCATTACAATTTATCTTTTCAACCCCAAACGAAACAGAAAGGGAAATAGTCTGGGCTGATTATCGGAGAATAGGTCATTTTTGGGAAAAGTTATTTACCAGCAATTTTATTGCTGGAATCGAATTATAAGATCCTATATATTAATAATATAGGTATGCAAAGTCCTCAGATAGTGTGCTACTTTTTTTATAAACAAAATGGCGCCCGAAAATCGTGTTTTTTTCAATTATTGCTCTATAACTCCGAAGATTTTAATTTTACAACAAAAACTCTCAAATAAAAATACACCGTAATTAAATTATGCATAGAGATTTGTTTTTCCCGATCTACTCCGATGAAAATTTTCCTCAGAAAATGCGGGTTTTCCCAACAAAATCTTTAATTTTCAAATAAACTTTTAAATAAGTAATTATCTACCAATATTTAAATAATTTGGTGACTTAAAAGCCTTCTTGGTTTAGATTATAGTTCCAGAAGTTGATGCAAATTAAACGAAGATTTTAGCAACAATTCAATTGTTAATTAATAATTTACGGTCGCAATAATAACCAAAATAATTATGATTCACTGATCAAACTTTGAAATCTTATAAACATGAGATGCCTTTTTAACATTTTGTCGACAAAATATAATTTTTTTATTTTTTTGCATAATCTTTAAATGTTTAAAAAAAAATAGTTATAAACAAATTAACGTTTCTCAGAAATTTTTTATTATATTGTAATTTTAAAAAATAGCTAAAATGCGCATTTCAAGTATCTTGAAAATGAATGCTTTAAAACTTTTTTGCAACCATTTACAAAAAAGTTATGAAACACCAAAATAAACATACGATTACTACGGTGTTTATATATTTTTTTAATTCTTTCAAAGCGTAGAAGTGAGTATAATGTACAAGCTAATTATTTACAAAAAAATATCCATTATCAATTTAATGGTTATATTTTAATTAAAGATTATAAATATATTTTTTTGTAATTTACACGCGCGAAAGTAGAATAATACAGCACTGTAGCTGAAATTTTCACTCGGAGCGACGACCGGCCGCGCGAGACGTACACTTTTATAAATAATATATGCTGCGTGTCAGTCGCTTCGAGTAAACATTTTAGCTCCGACTCTGTATCAGGCCTACTTTTGCGCTAAAAATTACAAAAAAAAAGTATTTTTAATCTTTGATTAAAATATAACCATTTCACTAATTTTTGACATTCTTTGTGAGTAATTAGATTGTACCATAGACTCACTTTTAAGCTTTGAAACAATTAAAACAAATTATAAACAACGGAGATTTCGTATATTTACTTTGCTGTTTCATAACTTTTTTGCAAATGGTTGGAAAAATTTTTTAAAGCATTCATTTTCAAGACCTATGAAATACGCATTTTAAGTATTTTATAAAATTAGAATATAATAAACAATTTCTGAGAAATGTTAATTTTTTTATAACAATTTTTTTTTAAAATTTAAAGATTATGCAAAAAAATGAAAAATTTATATTTTGTCGACAAAATATTAAATAGGCATCACACCTTTATAACCTTTCTAAGTTTGATCAATGTCTCATGATTATTTTGGTTGATATTGCGACTGTAAATTTTTAATTAACAATTGAATTGTTGCTAAAATATTCGTTTCATTTTCACCGGCTTTTGAATTTATAATCTATACCAAGAGAGCTTTTATTTCACCAAGCTATATAATTATTGATAAATAATTATTGGCCCAAAAAATTTATTTGAAAATTCGAGATTTTGTTGGGAAAACCCACATTTTCCGAGGAAAATTTTCGTCGGAGCGAATCGGAAAAAACATGCTTCTATGTAAAATTAAATTGGGGTGAATTTTTATTTGAATGTTTTTGGTATAAAGTTAAAATCTTCGGAGTTATAGAGCAATAATTGAAAAAATTACGACTTTTCGGCGCCATTTTGTTTATAAAAAAAGTAGCACACTATCTGCGGACTTTGCATACCTATATTAATAATATATAGGATCTTATAATTCGATTCCAGCAATAAAATTGCTGGTAAATAACCTTTCTTTGTACTTTACTAATTAGACCAGCGTATTATAACTATTTTTTTTTTCAAAATTTAAAGTTTATGCAAAAAAAAAGAAAAATTTATATTTTGTCGATAAAATATTAATTAAGCATCTCATCTTTATAATCTTTATAAGTTTGATCAATGTATCATGATTATTTTGGTTATTATTGCGATCGTAAATTGTTTATTAACAATTGAATTATTGCTAAAATATTCGTTTAATTTTCACCGGCTTCTGGAATTACAATCTATACCAAGAAAGCTTTGATATCACTAAGTTATTTAATTGTTGATTAATAATTACTTACCTAAAACTTTATTTGAAAATTAGAGTTTTTGTTAGGAAAACCCGCATTTTCCGAGGAAAATTTTCGTCGGAGCAAATCGTGAAAAACTAATCTCTATGCAGAATTTAATTGTGGTGAATTTTTGTTTGAGTGTTTTTGTTGTAAAGTTAAAATCTTCGGAGTTATAGAGCAATAATTGAAAAAAATACGATTTGTCGGCGCCATTTTGTTTATAAAAAAAGTAGCACACTATCTGCGGACTTTGCATAACTATATTATTAATATATAGGATCTTATAATTCGATTTCAGCAATAAAATTGCTGGTAAATAACTTTTCCATGAATTTTGCTAATTAGCCCAGAGTAAAATATCTATCCTCGTTTTTAAACTAGGGGAATAATTCTTGTAATTCGCTGTACTGCTTGTTGGTAATTGGTCCAACTGCAGTTAAGCTTACTCCTACTCCATTAAATTATAAAATTTTAACACCATTGACACTTAAAATTCATAGGTTAATTAAGTTACAGGGCATTCCAATATGCTGTCAAAATTAAATCAATATGGCGGCTGGGAGAGAAACATACATGTTATTCTATCAGTTCTTAATATGTTTTAGATAATTTTAGTTGTGTTTCTTTATAGTTTTGTTTTGCACAAGGAATAGTTTAACATTTTTACCGGAATAATTAATTTAAAAAGATAATATGCCTCATTTCTGTTGTGTTTTTGAATTGTGGAATGCAAAGTAATCATGATAAAGTTCAGTTTTATCGATTACCATCAGTGGTACATTTTAAGCATAAAACAACTAAATAAGTTATCATCTAAAAGACAAAATCAAATGTTAAATACTATATAACGTCCTACAGCAATGCTAAATAACTAACTATGTCCATGTTACTTACACTTGCTTACGCTCAGAAAACTGTCCCCACCGTAAGTTAACTAAGGTTAACCTTTGATGGAAATGAACCTATATTATTTGTTTTGGTAATCTTTTGCTTGTACCTACTAGCAACATCTGTATTGTTTACCAACAACTTTTGAAAAAAAAATATTCACTCATATTTATTCACTTCACTACATATATTTCACTGTTTCAAACAAATAAAGTCGTCAAGTACTTCTACAACTAATGGCGCGTCCGCTTTGGTAAATTTCTCGTGCGTATTGAACTAATGGTTCGTCGCAAGAATTTTCGTCGCAAATTTTTACTAGTGAGGACGCGGTGCTCAAATAATTTGATGTTCGCTCGAAAACGATAAACGATGGAGCATGTGCGTTGTGTGCGTCGAAAATTCTTGCGTCCGATTTATGCGACGAACATGTCCACACTAGCAAAATTTACTTTTAGCACGCAAATATTTGCGACGAACAGCAACAGCTTGTTCGACGCAAATGTTTACCAATGTGGACGCGCCATAAAAACTACACAAAATCTACAACAAAATGTTCGGAAAATCAAAACTAAAAAATGCGATGTAAATATTATTGTTATTCAAAATGCAAATATGATGCAAAAGTATGGAATACATTTAATACTTCAGAAACAGACGACTTTAAAAAAATCTTAAGACGCGTCAATTTTATTTTTTAAATGGCCATCAATAATTGAATCGGTGAGATCTAAAAGGATAATTGCCAAATTGCATTTTTTGCCAAATTTAGTTAGGACAGAAGTTTTGTTCACTTGACCAAGCTCTACAGAGACCATTCCATGACACTAAATAGCTATTTAATGTGATGGAATGTTATCTCCCTTTTACTAATTCTGTAAAGCTCGGTCAAGTGAACAAAACTGCTAACTAAATTAAGTAAAGACAAAAATGGAATATTATCCTTTTAGATCTCACCGATTCAATTGCTATGTATGTGTTTGACAGTACGCCATCAGTGTTGGCGTAATCACGTATTGTGAACATAGATATAATAACCAATATATTAGGCAAGGTTCAAAAAATAGCGTAACGGGGAGCAGTTCGGGTCGGTGGTCTATCTATCTCTCTCTACCGGCGCTTAGCTGTCTCTCTCTAGAATATGATGGCCGCTGCCTCTGTGTCAGTGTCGTTCCATTACTCCACCCTCTTGGTAAATACGCTCACACGCGTACGACAGACAAAGATAGCTAGACCATCGTAGTTGATATTGGCGTTACACCCTGATGCATTGAGTGGCATATCCCTAGCCTGGTCTATTGTTAACATGTTTCTGATTGGAACCGTGCAAGTTCGGAAGAGCGACACCTGGTTTCATAGCTCGGCAATATTTTTAGCAGTTTTAATTATATTGTCCAATTATATCCAGTACCGGCGCTAGGGTATAATGCGCCCGCCTGCAAAAGAAGCATAGGCGCCCTTCGGTTTCTTTTAAATTAGTATTTTGTATGGAACCAGAAGAAAACAGCTCATTTGGGCACCCCCCAAACAGGGGCGCCCACCTGCAGTGCATCCCTTGCAGGCCTGTTATCGCCGGCCCTGATAATATCAGTTCTGGTTACTGGATAATTGTCAAGGCCATATCCCAAAAAATAATAAGACGAAAAAGTAAGTTTGAGGTTATGTTAATAAAAGCTAAACACTGTACTACAAGCAAAATACCATTAATTAAATTCGCCTTAATAATTGAATTTCATATCAATATTTTGGAGCAACATATAATTTTTACAATTTATAACACATCATTTGCGAAATCCCATTTTCTTCAATGACAATAGGTATGAAATATACGTCAATTTGACTATTTAAAATAACAATATGAATTTTTTAAGAAATATAATGTTAAGAAAGGTGTAAGATTTGTCCGCTCCAAGAGGATTGCACACATCGAATAAAATTCGCCTGCTTCTGAAATGATGAATTTATTCCATACTTTTTTACACAATTTTTGTTAACCCTGTAGAAATAGATATTTGAATAATACATTGTTTCAAAGTCGATTACACCTTTCAAACGAGGTGTTTCGTGACGTCGGTTTGTAATTAAAAAAATCTTCGATTACGTCATTACGCCAACACTGTTAAATTTCTTTCTAAACAACGATGTCAATCCATATTTTTGCTCCC